>NC_141701.1:40609528-40989617 GCF_971803275.1 Cyanistes caeruleus
AGACTGGTTGAATTTTTTTTCACCAGGTAGCAGCTCAATAATGGGAAACATAAGAGTCACTTAATATTAAGATAACTGAGAATGATAAACCATTCTCTTCTTGACCTTTTCCACCAAAACATTAGCTTCTGAGTCAGCCTGCTTTGAAGCTACAGAAGCGCTACATATTGTTACGTTTGTTTCTGACTTCAAGCAATTCTTTTTTTCCATTTCCTCCTATTTTTAGCATCTGAAGGCTGAAATTTTATAATATGCTATTGCTCTTTTTTTTTTCCCCAGGAACAAATGTCAGTGCATCAAAAGCTCACCACTTTTAGTATGTGTCACTTGAGATCACTGGGAAAAAAATACTTTGTAAGCCTCCTTATTGAATCATTAACCGTGGGCGCTACTATAAATAGTTTTCACAAAAATTCTGGGATCAGTTATTTCAGCATCACTTCACTGCTAAGTAAAATTCATAAAGACTATCAACACTGAACAAAGGGACAAAAAATCCCAAATTATCCCAAAGTGAAAAGGTATGCAACCAAAACACTTCTCTTGTATGTACCTTTTGTATGTGTTTTGGTATATACCTTGTGGTATCACATCAATTTCTATCAATTATATAGTATTTGCAATGAAAATAACTGTACAAGCTCACATACACATATACTTGAGTTGTTCACGTCCTCTCTCTGTTTAGATGGCAGTCTTAAATCTTCCAGACCTGAAATGCTTTTTGCAGCAATCTAGTTCTCTCAGACAACCATACAAAAGTTGTTTATTAGGAAAAGAACTTTGAATTTCTAGAAAAATGGTTTATACCACCTTTCTGATCTACAGTTATTGAGGCGAGGGGATTGTGGGATCAATGCAAACACATTTGGCAGATACAAAGGCCACAGTAGCTCTCCTGTTGACTCTGGTGTGCTGCCACAGAAATTCACCTTCAGTGTATGCAGATAGTTATGTCACGGTCCTATATCTGTGGCTGTGGACAGGGTCAATCTCATGGCACATATAGCTATGACTCCTTATTAAAGATCTAGAAGAACTCCTATGTTTTCTTGATAATCAATTAACTTTCCTGCCACCTGGCCAGAGGTGTTCACTGTGTGCTCAGAGGCATTCACTGAATTAAATGAATCTCTGGGAGAGGTGTGATAAGCAGAAAGACTTTGATATATTTGGCAGGAACAACCAGTACAGGTTTTCCAGAATGCTGTTCAATTTGCCATTCATCAAGTTTGTATCTAAAGCAACACAGAAATCAAATATATTAAACATCTAAAACAGGACTACTAAATTGCCACCTAGTGGTCTTGTAATGAAGTTAGTATCTCCAGCCTGCTGATCTGGCTGAAAAAATATCAGTGTGAGTTTTGTATTTTAGTCAGGGTCCCAGGATGGGTGTTCACTGATGCCTTGTACATAGCATGACTGGAGCAGAGGGGTGTCAGGGCACAACTTCCAAGCCAATACAAGATAGAACAATTTGGACTGCTGGGTACCAGGGGCAGCTTGTACAGGATGGAAGATACCAAAATATAATTTTGGAGCCAGTCAGCCAGCCTGTGCATAGGCTAAAAAATGCTGCCAGGTAGGAGCCCTAGTCTATCATCTATACTACTTGTTAACTTTTCCTTTCTAACAAAACAAACAAACAAAAATGAGTAATTTGAAATAAAAGTTTTTTTGACTATTAGTAAATTAGTCAGTAATTTTTTTATTTGGAGGCTCAATGAGATCCAGAGAGATGGTTGTGGCCTTTCAGTACCTACAGGGACTATGCAAGAAAACTGGATAGGCACTTCTTACAAGGACAATGGAGTGACAGGAGAAGGAACAACAGGTTTAAACTGAAAGTAGGTTTAGGTGAGATATCAGGAAGAAATTCTCTACTGTGAGGGTGGTAAGGCACTGGAACAAGTTGCCCAGAGAACCTGCTGATGTCCCATCTCTGAAAGTGTCCAGGACTGGATAGGGTTGGGAGCAACCTGGTCTATTGGAAGGTGGCGGGAGAGTTGGAAGTAGATATTTAAGGTCCCTTCTAACCCAAACCATTCTATGATTCTGTGATGATTCCAGAGGAGGAAGCATTTTGCTCTGCTGGGGTGTTCTTCCACCTTCTAGTCTCACTCAGCCTGAGCCATATGTTCATCAGCATGTGCTGTTTACACAGAGCCAAGCAGATGAGAAACAATAAATAAGCACAAGTAGAACAGTAAGTTTTGCAGTTCTGCTTTTGTGATTGGTCTGCCCAGAAGTAACTAAGAGAGGCTAAAAATAATTTGCAACATGATGAACAGCATTAGCAAATTCTTTGGGGATTGATGCGTCCTCAATCATTTTACCAATAATCAGCTGGGGGAGCGCTGCAATGCACATTGACAAAGCTGATGCTCACAGGAGGTGGAGGAGGCAGAGGTCTCTTGTTAGGATGTACCCTGGAGCGGGGGCTGCTGGCTACATCTCTGGGAGGACACATCAGTTGTTTCACAGTTAAGTCAGAGATAAGTCAGTCCATGGCAGCAGAATCCAAGTGATTCATCTTCCTCCTCCATTCTGTCACCTGCTGGGACCTAGCACAGTTAGTAGCTGAAGGAGAAACATCAGCCCTGAGACTGAGAACACTTATTGCAGCTTTATTGAGCTCCTGAGTAGACAAGGTGTCACATGAGTATAGCATTGGTCTGAGGATGCTGCATAAACGGAAAGTTTAACCCTGGCCAAAACACATCCCCCTGCAGATCAATACCTTGATTGAGGTATTGGCAATTCTTGTGCCTTCTCTCCTCTTGGGATGAACTGAGAGCCCTGAAAGCAATGGTCATTGCTTCCCACAGAATATGAGATGAGATAGGTCAGGAAAACTAGATAAAGAAGAGAAAACAAACATGGCTGGGGCAAAGGGTAGGACTTGGGAAGCAATAAAAATAATCAATTGTTGACAGGAATATTGTCTTCCTACACTTTAGATTTTGTGATTAAAGTACAACTCACCATACAGAGCATCATATATAGCTCTATTTTTCCTTTCATATCACTTTTGGCCTGCTTGATGTTAATCTGTTTTAAGCTAAATCTGATTTTTATTTGTGAGCATTTTCCCCCCTTTTTTTTTTTCTTTTATTTATTTATATTTTTTTTTGCATTTACCTGTAATTCTCTTGGTTCACATCATACTTTGTTCTTGTCCAGGGAAACTTGCACTTTGTTTCTCTTTGTTTCACAGATTTGATTTGCATACTGTTTAGTTTTAAACAAATATCTATTGTACTAGTGTCTGACCTCACTCCATTAAGTTAATCATATTTTAGTCAGTGAAGCTCTCTGTAGCTATCTAAACTGATTTCCTTTTTTAGTTTTTTTAAGGCCTCAGCTTCCCTTCCTCTAGTTATTATAGAAGCACAGTAATGGAGGAAGCTGTGAACACACTCCAGACACTGATGTGCCACTAATCCAAACTACCTAGTATAATAAAAAGGCACTCAATTAAAAACTGGTTTGCTCCTTAATGTACTCTAGGTGATTCGATCTTTAAGGAGTATACAGTATAAGGTGAAAGGTAATCAATACAGTACTGTCTGAGAAACTGCAGATTTAGCTGCATACCTGTTGTCAATAAAATTATCCAGGGACAGAATGCCCTATAAATGCAACCAGCTTTTTCAAAAAATAAATGCTCTGCTCCAAACCCGAGAAGCTGGTAAGCTACAAAATAGAATCCACATGACAATTACTCATTTGAACTTTAATGTGTGCCATGGGTTTCTGTTTCCCCTAACCTTTTCTGAGTTAGTCTCTTCAGGGCTTATTAGGATCGCCTTTGACTAAGGGATTTACCATACCATCAATCTGTCACTGTTCTGCTATCCCAGTAGCTTCCTGAGTTTTCATATTCTGCTCAAATTGCCATGCCAAATGTCATCCACATAACTCTGACAGACATGCCTTTGATTTCTGGGGCTTCGTGCCTGCTGTAGGTAATAGTGAGCACCTTCAAATACATCTCTTTAAAAAAATGTTTTGCACTTTTCAGGTAGGAAGTTCTAGATCCTCCTGTCGTCATCCCCACAAAAAAACAGAGTTAATGACTTGGGAATGTGCTAGATGGATCTTTCAGTACATTTTTTACTTGATGATTATACATTTAGAAAATCACTGAAGGCTTTCAGGAGGAAGAAAGCATTATCCAGTGTTACTGTGCCAGCATTGAATAAGAAGAATAACTGTTCAGGTGCCATGCGTAGAGAACATGTAGTGAGAATTTATTTGTGTTGGCTCTGGAATTGGACACTATCTTGTCTTCACCTTAAGGGATATGCAGTGTTTACTCAGCTCAGAGCAGTCAGACTGAGCTTGTGTCTCCCTTAAAATACCTGAAGATGTGCTATAAGGCGCAAGCTATCTACATTTATGGCTCTAGCAGAAAGATACCTTAAGGCTTTTAAAAATGGAAGTACAATCAGGCACTTAAAAGTGGACTGTAGTTTTCTCAGCACAGGTTAAATGACAAAATAGGGCTTTCACAGGAATTTTTTGGAGATCTTAAAAGACATGAACAGGATTTTCACAGTAACAGAACAGTTGTGATCTGAAATAAGATTGTTCTCTGAATAGATGGAATGGTATTCAGTCAAAGGGATGTAAAAGTTGAAGGAAACTGAATGTTGTGGGGTTTTTAAACAATATTAAATCAAAATTTAGAGTGAAACAAGCTTGACCTTTCACAAAGAAAAGTTGCTTTTATTTTATTCATTGTTTATTTTCACTTTGCGTGTGTGTGTCTGTCACCTCCAGGAATAAAAACACTGCAGTCAATTCCCTTCTGCCTTTCTTTATATGGAGCTGGTATTTATAATGAGCCTCCAGTCAGCTCTGTCATGTTAAAATGAACTTTCTGAATTATTGTTGTTCGCCTGATTTCACAATCAGCCCTTTGCAACCCACAACACTGTCACTAGCAATCTAACCAAAGGCAAAAATTTCTTTAATGTCTAGATCAGTTTATGTTGAATAATCTCAACACCTTTCAGCAGCAGTAGTATTTAAATACAGATGGAGTGGAACAAAACAGAATGCCTGGATTTTTAAAAAGCCTCATACATTCATGCTTCTTTTATTCCTGCTGGAATCATGTAAGTTATAAATGCTGGGGGCTCTTTTCATCCTCTTTCTATGTCTTGCTAATACTTGGTGTTTTGCCTTGGGTGTAAAGGTTAAAAACTTTGAAGGCTGATGGTCTTTGCCATAGGAAAGTGACTTCTCCATTAGAAAGCCAGTAGATTTATAAAGCTGTATAAAAATTCCTTATTTAACAACAGGGTCAAGAAAAAGTATCTGTTTTTCTATCACGGATGTCTCCGTTATAATTTTGACAGAAAGAGCAAAAAAAACTACTGTCTTTTGGAACACAGAAGAAATAAAACAGCAAGAGAAAGTACTTTTACTTGCAGCTTGAAGTTCATTTCCAGTTACCACTTAATATATTTTCCTTTACTTTTTCCATTACTATTTTTACTTACAGTTTTTCAAAGAAAGACAGTATCAGGTAGATAGGACTGGGGGGAGGGGGAAGAGGGGGGAAGGGTAGGGGAAGAGATTGCCTATATCCATTCTCTATTCATTATCTTTTCAATCATCTTTTCATCTCCTAAAAAAATTGAAATCTTCACAAGAACACAAGCTAGATTACTCTTCTTCCCATGTGTTTACCTGTTGGGGTAAGAAGTATTTACACCATCTGATCCCAATAACTGTGCTAATAAAAGACTGATATGGATTCACAACAGGTGATATTAAGAAACTGTATCAGTGTATAATGCATTAATAACGTTTGGAAAATAATTAAAAAAATTTCTTATATCTGGCAGCGACAGAACTGTTCAACTTCTATGCTCCAGGTTGAGACAAACTTTGAAAAAATGCTAATGACAGGCCCCTGTGCATATTACCAAGATAAATGTTTTCTTTGATATATAATTCTCCAGGTGCAATAAAGATACACAAGACTAAATTCTGAGTAAGATGCGTGTTTTATTTTTAGTCCTGTGGTGGAGCAATCAGAGTACAATCTGACTTTAACTCTGCTTCAGCACTGGCAGGATTCTCACCTATTCCAAGGGCAGTGGCACTTGCTCACAGCAGGGGTGCAGGAACTTTGTAGCTCTTTGAGGCACTCTCAATAAATTCTCAGTACTAACCTCCGCCACTTGCCAGAAGTTACCACAACTGCAGATCACTAGGAAGGCTCTGTCACTGAGCTAAAAATCGGAGCGGAAGAGACGCTGCACACTCAGCTGTTAATTCCCATTTATCCAGTACTTTAACTTGCCATAAAGCCTGTGCGCCACCAGAGGGCATTCCATGCCTCAATAAACCGCAGATTGGTAAACAATTCGAAAGCAAGGGAAAATAATTCCTCTAATCTTTTTAGGATGCTGGGCATTCCATATTACTAATCAAAACCGTACTACAAAATTAATTGTCCCAAGTGCAGAATCTATCAGGTACTTCTCAACTGCTCTTTCATTCCAGTAGCTCCTTTACTGGGAAAAATAGGAAATTAATTCGTTCTCACTTGTAAACAAAGATGGAAAATAAAGCTATTAGAACTGAAGACATATTTTCCCATCACAACAAATTAATATGAGGAAAAACTTTAGAGCATGTTGATTTGTTGTTTAATTTCTCCTAATGCTTAGCTAACACATTGCAGGCTTTTTTTAGTGAGCCATGTGTTTATGTAGATTTTGCCTTACTAGTGTCAAGTAATACAGAATTATATCAGCTGAGGAGCCAGCCCTTTGCATATTATTAGCTACAGAAGTATGGCACAGCTGGAAGTACATTTGTCCTTTAAAAATTTTATTAGAAAAATATGCTTTCATTTTACAAGTCTGCAATCCTGTATAAGGATTTTGATCATTTTTTCATCTCAAAGAACTTAAAATGTAGACGGTCTCTAAATTGATACTTATAAATTCTAATTTTCTATAAATCAAGCAAAATGAATGCTGTCACTAAAACTAAAAGAAAATGACTGAGGAAAAGACAAAGAAAACAGCATTCCTCATAGTTCTGTGCAGCTTTTCATTGCAATTGGCATAATGTTTGCATTTTTTTTCAAAGCCTGATAATTTTAGCAGCACTTGTCACGATCCCTTAGTTTCACACATGAAAACAACTTTATTGCCCATCTCGAGATAACTTAGTTTTGTATCTCACAAACTCTTTTTTACCAAGTAATGTCTTGCTACTCAGTAATATTATTGCTTTTCTGTTATTCAGGTAAAAATAGGGCCTTCAGGGAAAGCAATACAACAGGAGAGTTCACATACTAATGTATCAATGAATAATTATATGTTTTATGTATTACCAGATACTCTTATAGCTATTTCTTCAGTGTAGCATACTAGCAATTTTCTAAAATATTCTTTAAAAAATAAATGTCAATAAACAATTTAAACAATTATTTTTTTTTATTTTATCTATCAGATAAAGTTTGAAATCATCTAAATTTCTGAAATGCAGTTAAATGAAATATTACTGAATAAACTATGTAAAATATTTTTTACAAAAATACTGAATTATAATTGAGGTCATTGATTGCTCTGTTATGTAAAAAATAAAAAAATCTAAAATGTAAGTTATCAAATAATAAGAATGAAAAGTATTTTCTTCAGCACATATTTTTACACAAGGATGTAAAGAATATAGCAGGCAATGATCTTTACATTATACAAAGCATCCAGCTTTTCGGGTTTGTAGATAAGTACCTAACTTCAGATGTCAGAATGTACACATAATGTAATAATTATTTGTGTGTTTACAAAGCAAGGGTGTGCAGTGACTTAAATCTATTCCTTGGATAGCAGAAGCCCATTGGGTCATTTTCAAAGTGATTTTTGGAATATCATTACAGGATAGGATGCACTCACTTGCCTGTTCATCCAGTGTGAGTTTGCTTCCTTGAATACTGGCATAGCCAATTACCAGCTTATAATAATGTACTATTTCAAGGAACAATGTTTACATGTAAGTCCAGTCCTAAAATTAAAATATTATTTCTTTCTGCTTCAGTGGATCAGAGGAAAAATGCTCTTCCAAGAGAAAGCTAAATGCTCAGAGGCATGTACACAAATGACTCACTTTCTGTACATTTTCCTTCTGGTTGTTTCAGAAGTCAGCAAAACACCTTGTTGGTCACAGATGAGAGAAGTCCTTGTCCAGCTAAGCCTAAAATGATCTCAACTTTCAGCATCATCTAGGCTGGTCTATGAACGGTAAGGACTGTGCTAGGAAGCAAAGGCTAATTTGTCTGAAAAACAGATGTTCTGGTTGACAGAATATATATTAACTGAAAACTACGGGGCAATATTAATTCAAACTCTAAGGTTACTAAGGACAGTATCTAACACAAATAAAAAGTGCTTTGAGTTTAAGAACACTGATTTCTACCCACAAAGCCCCTAAGTCACTAGAACTTGGCTCAAAGCCCATTTCTGGATATGGGCCCAGCAGTCCCTCGCTATGGTGCTATAAAAATGTACACAGGTGCTCTGAAATTTGAGCTATCGAAGTCAAGGAGACTGCTCTCAGGAAGTTGAAAAAACCCTCTTCTGATTCATGTTGGAAAGAAAGGGTGGCAGAAAACTTTCAAAATAGTTTTGCTGACTTTTTTTTTTTTTAATAATGTCAGCTTTTTATCACAAACACAGGGTAACCCAGCTGGGGTGCAAAGGATTAATCTGCCTGACGTGAGCCAGTTTTTAAGTAATAACTTCTGCAGAAATTATAGAGAAGGATTATGGATGCATCCATATCTTAACCAGTAATTAATTAACTGCAAAATTAGGCTGTCTAGCCTAGAAAGGCTAGAAAGGTTAGTTTTAAAAAAATGTTTTGAATTGTTATGGTTACTACATGTTTATTTGATCTATGATTTCTGAATGTGTTTGGGGTGGCTTTGTTTGTCCTTCGTGCAACTTTTTTTTTCTTTTTGAAAATAACAGATAGAAGGGAATTGCTAAGAGTCATCCCAGATTATAGCAAAGCCTGGAAAAAAAGAAATTTAGCCTCAAATCAGAAGGGGGAAAATATTACCCTTATCACTGGTGCAAAGAATAAAAAGAGCAGCTGGAGGGAGTCCAAAAAAAGTGAGGATGGAAGTTGTATGGTCAAGGAAGAGATGCCTCTACAACAACTTGTAAACAAGCACTTTAATCATGTTTGCCATTTCATTAGCATTTGAATAATTCAGATTGAAATATGAAAGATGGTTTTATCTCCCTTCTCTTTTATGCAGGCCCTGGACAGTTTTAAGCAAAACACTTCTCATCTGAATGATGAGGACAACAATAACATTTCTCTGTCTCAAAGGGCTGATTATGAAAATAAATTAGATGCTGAGATGTTAAAGCAATGAGTCCCAGTAAATTAAAAAGAATTTTCAGAACAAAATAACCACATTTACATTATTTTTTAGACACCTTGATTTCAATTTTTTTTTTTTAAATCATAAGCTGTTTGTATGCAAGCAAGGAATTTATGGATGGTTAACCCCAGAAACGTGAAGAACGCTTATTGGTAAACAGCTAGTTGACAGCAGAATAGATAAAGAAGAGACTATTAAATTATTAAATGACCTACACTACAGCTTCTTGTATGCAGTTTTGCAGCTGGAGGAGAAGTGACTGCTAGAATGCTTAGTTTGGTGTCTTCAAAATGTCTACAGTGAGGCTCTGGTTTGAAAAGTGATTATGTAAAAATAGCACTTCCTACTCAGCAGATCTGTTCTTGTATGCTTTAGTAGGGAGCGAGAAAAAAAACCAAACAAAACAAACCACTGCATGTCTTCATTGCTGAGCCACCACATCTCTTGGGGGGGTGGGGGGATGGAAGAAACTGCATTATATTCTAGTTTATGCAACTTCATCAAAATCACCAATTTAAAGCTATAATGTACCTAAGCAAAGCCCATCATTTCAAAACTGTGCCCTTTGAAATCAGACCTGCATAACCTCATTACCTTCAGCTGAATGGAAAATGAATGAAATGAAAGGAAATAAACCCTTCAGATTGAAAAATCATGATTGGATTTCCTCCAGCTTCCTATCATCACCCAAACTAATCAAGCTATTTTCTCCCCAGGTGGAAAATGAAAAGAAAGAGAGGTGATGATGATTCTTTTTTTAAATATTTGGCAGGTAATCTCAGAGTATGGAGCCCATATAAGTTTCAAGAGGTTACATGAGGACCACAGAAGGCTAATACTATGATAACAGCTGCTAGCACAGGGATGTAAGCAATGCAACAATCAGATTAATGCAGTTTGGCCAGCCTGTTTCCAGGGTTGTCAGCCTCCTAAGTGATGGAGTGGGCCTTGCCACTATCAGCTGCTTCCAAAGGATCAATATGTCAAAGCAAATGCTCCTCTTAAAGCTTTTCAAAAGAAGTCTTCTTTGTCAGTATGTTTGTTTTTTTTCCTAAAGAAAAGCAGATGAAGAGGCTTGTGTAAAAAGGAAAAAAAAAAAAAAAATTCTGAACACAGGAAAATACATACTTAGTATCTGTCTAGAGATTTGAAAGGATACTTTGATCATTCTTGCCAATTACATACCTGTTAGAGGCGAGTATATTTACATATTTAATATTCAGCTAATCTCCAAAAACTTTGATCAAAAAGACATGCCATTTATCCTCAAACACTGTGCCAAAATTTCATCTCTAGATAGCCTAATGTGTGAAGTGATGAATTTGTTTTCAAGTCTTTTACAGAATGCCTTCCATTTTTCACTTCAGATTAAAACACCTACCCTTTTAACAAGTGTACTGCTTCTCCTGAACACTATCTTTAAATATAAAAGAAATGATAGCACAATGGTTCCCTCAGGGTTTTGCCTTTTGACATTTCTCTACTTAGAAAACATCTCAGAAAGAAAACTAATGGCATTATGCTTGCAGACACAATCCTTTTCTAAATGAACAGAAGTGTCTACATATTTCTTCTCATCTGTGACATGTTTTAGTGTGCATTATAGACATGGATCCTGAGTGACCTTCATTAAGTCCCTGGACAAGAAGCCTGACTAGCTCTAGAACTGCAAGCTCTGAGCTCGTGCATTAATGGAAAATGGAAAGATTACCACATAAGTTTGCAGAAAACCCCAACATCAATTCTGACAGAAACAGTCCAGCAGCAGAGGTTCTGCAACACACTCGGGACTCAGGTCTGTTATGTTAGAGATAGATACAACAAATCCCAACAGAAAAAGCCATTTTTTCTGTCATTAAATTGCATTCTTATAGAATGCATGCTTTTCAAGCAACGTCTAACCTTGTAATTCTTTTCTTGTCTACGCCAAGGTATCTCTTAAACCTCTCAAAACATCTTTCCCAAAATAAGAATCCTCCTGAGAGTGCTTTATTCAAGAAAGAGAGAGATGCAAATGCAACATCACAATTTTTTTATCGATTAAGAATTCAGCATTTGCTTTGAACCTCAGACTAGATCTTGGAGATGTTTCAAGCACAGTCTACATGTTTACTGAAGTACCAGGCATTCCTCTCCTTCCAGTGCCAAGGATTCTAACAGCAGAGTCTTAAGACCTCCGGCAAGATGTACAGTCTGGTAACAAAACTCTAATATATCTGGAGCCAGTGCCAGAACAGCACTACGTGTTTACAGTCCTAAAATTGAACTACGTGGCACAGTCTCTCATAAAAAAATAAGTTAAAAAAACAGATTTTATTTTCAAGTCTTACCTAAATTACTCTAGTATTTAATCAGAATATTCCTTAGTGTTGCCACTTTGGGAAGCCAGTGTAGGGATGAAGCTCCGTAGGGTGGCAGCTCTGACCCTTCCTTCCACCATGGGAAGGTGGGGTCTACTCTGGCAGTGTATGCCTCACTAGTGCCATTTGGGGCTTGAAGGAAGAGCTGATTTTGAACAATTGTTTTTAGGGTTCAAGGTGCAACCAGAGAGACTTATTTAAGCACAGACTAGAGAGCTCACTGACCTACAAATGAAAAATAGGCAGCAAGAACACGGGAGAAATTATCTTTCATAGAGTGTAGCAACCTTTTTATCCTCATCTATCACAAATATTTTGAAGGTCATAAAGCATTTTTTCTTACCAATGATTAGATCAGTAAACAAGAGAGCTTCCTACAAGAATATAAATAATAGTCTTTAAAATTTACAAAGATAAAATTAAATAGCCTTTAGCAAGAACACCGTTTTTCTTTCCCCATCACTACATTTGTTACTTTTTTTTTCCCTTTAGTCATAAGACTCATTTTCTTTGCAAATGTTTTTTCTACCTGGGACAAATTTGTAGAAACTGATTTACTGAGAGGAATTCTGACACTTTCCTGGCAACTTGCAGTGATGCCTGGTGAAAACAGCTAAATTTTGCTGCAGAAGAATATTGCAAAAACTCATGAAAACAGCTTTTGAACTCATCCAAATGTGATTTCCCTAAAGAAAAATCTAAATAGAAATATCAGGATTGTCGTTTTTAACTCACTTCAGGAACCCTATTTGGAATACTGGCTATTCAGCTTAATATTAAAACTGATTTTTGTCTGGTTGAATTTTTTTTCCCCATAGAAGAAAAAAAAAACAACCAACCAAACAAAACACTCTAAGACTTATTTTTCTTGTAAAGCTGCCTAGACTGGGTATCTATCATACAATTTTGCCAAGAGACTGTTTTGCTTCTAGAAATTTCACCTTGAAGTCTACAAAATCTGGTAAGATCTATCAAAGAATAAAAAACCATAAATGCTGGGTATCCCTGTTTTGCCCAACTCCACCACATAATCAGACAGGAGCAAGTAAAAATGTGCCCAAAGAAAAGCCAAGAGCTCTGTCCCTGCATGCCACAAATCAGAGATCACTCTCCTTTGCCTTGAGAAAAATGTAAGGCTTGTAGTGCAAAAGCTACCAGAGGGCACTACCAGTATTTCAGGTTCCCCTACAACAGCAGGAAACTTGTTCTGCTTAAGGGAACCCAGAAGTACCTCAGCCTAGTACTTCTCCTATATAATGACATTTTAGATTTTGTTTTGGTAAGCACTCCAGACATAAAAAAACAAACAAAAAAACAAAAAACCCACAAGAAATTTGCATCCAAGCAAGCAGCATGACAGGGACTTTAAATTGTGTATACTTGACAAAACTCATCATCAGTGCAATGCTTTTTATATCCCCTGTCTTGGTAGTTAATTTCCTAAATAAACTTTCCAAGCCTCTAATTTAAATTCTTCATGGGTGTAACCTGTTAAAGGTGCTTCAGATGACAACTTAATAAAGGCTGATCTCATGAAAACAGAAGAGAACAAGATGACAAGAAATTAGAGTGCTATTCTTGGTTTTCCTTATTTTTTTTCTAGTTCTGAAAAAATTGTTTAACCTTGCTGTACTTCACTGTACTCAAAGGCTAATGATACATGCCTATTCTACAGAGAACTGGGAAAATAATTATCTTTACATTTCAAAGCTATGGGAATGAAAAGTATCATTACTTCACTGTTATTTAATTGTATTAAAAATTATCCTTCAATTTCCATTAAAGTCTTCGGTATTTAATACAAGAGAGAGAAGAAGTAATGAATACCATAGTCCTTTATTTTCTCTACAGGTAAAGGTATTTACATGAATTGATTGGCAAAGTCAAGTCTTTTTAGAGGAAATAGAGTCTATCTTCTGTCTAAAGGACATCAAACTCCTATCACCAGTTTAGGCTCTTCAGTCATTTTTTAGTGTTTCAGGTCTGGGAATTTTTTGGTTCTGTAAACATTACGGTGCTGCTCTAATAATTATATTGCAAAGAAAAATTATCTAAAAATTATCTTAAGAAATCAAGCTCCCTGGTGTTAATGTCCCAGATGGGATTAAACACTAATCTCCATGTAGAATTTTAATAAAATTTCCTCAATACTGTGCTGACTTAAATAAGGTATTTCAGAGAATTTCCAGTCAAGCAGAAATCAGGTCTAAGGGTTCTCTGAAAATTAGTAACAATTATTAGTGCTATGTAACTTCCTCCTTCCTTTGTACTAACCAATGACTGCTTCTGAAAACTTTTGCAAAATCAGAAGAGTTGTCAGCAGAAAGGTGACTACAGAAAGGTCACTTCTGACAATGACATCAGAAGCTAAATAATCTATTAAAAGGGAATATTCTGATAGTTGAGCTGTGTAGGTGAGATGCAGTAATAAACCCATGTAAAGACATGCCCAGTTCCCAAAAAATTTACACTCTGTTTTAGGCAGAGGAAATAGTGAAGATATTTTGGATGTTATTGTACTCTGCAATAACACCATCTTTGGGCATTACCAACGCCTGTGACTACCAGAAAAAAAAAAGTGTGCTACAATAACCCTAAGAATATTTATAGTTGTTTAAATAGTAACCATCAAGAAAGAAATTTATCAGTTATTTTTTTTAATTGATATTTAAAGCTTTTATGGTTTTGGATAAAATGTAGGTATTGAATAAGTTGGCTTGAAATTCTGGAAACTGATTATAGTAGGTCACAGCATGCTGAAAGGTTTACAACATGACTTACTAAGAAGGCAACATTATTCAAATGCTGGGCCTCTACCTTTATGTGTTTCCAAGTCTTTTTTTTTTTTCCCTATGGAATGAGAGTGTGTTTAATCCTCTAAACACACCCATAAATCCCATAAAAATCTTCAGACATTACAGTCACCTGCAGCTCTGAGTCAAAAAACAAGTATTTATTACAGTCTGGACTCTCAGTATCCAATGGTGTTTTGATCCCCAGTTCTGATTGCAATGAATGGTGTCACTCTTCTGCAACAGCTAAATCAGTTTTAAACAGCCACACAAACCCTTATATATAAACCATATACTTAATTTGTCTTTCTTGTGGAAAACTACTTAATATGTGACAAAATAAATTCTTATGTTTAAAGGAGGTCACTGAATGAATTAAATGAGGGATCTGTAAGACATCCCTTACATTTAAACACCAGTATAAAGATGAGTTACTGTTATTGTGTGAAATGACCCTTCATGACTGCAGGTGGAAAGTCAGAATAAAGAAATTATTATTAGTCAGTGATATTATTATTATTAGAAAGTTATTAATGTCAGTGATAGTGTATATGGGACCAAATGAAAGGTAATGAAAAAAGCCTCAGGGTCACTTGGCTAAATAAATTTTTAACAGACACATACCCACATTACATGAGAAACTGAAGCTACTCTGACAGTCAAGGTCTAAAGCACCCAAAAAAGAAGAAAATTTCATAGTAATGTTTAAGTATCTGTAATAAAGTAGGATTAAACAGTCAAAAGATGCTTCTGTGGTATAACAGAGAAGAAAAGATCCTAAACTAGAATCCAAGGAAATGTGACATTTGTAAAATTATTCAGAACAACTCTTCGGTATCTAGAAGACATTTTCCATTGTGGCTTTCTAAAATCTGTTTCTGTGAATTATTCCAGAAAGTAAGATGCTTCTACTCTTTCCTCTTCACAGCTGAGGTTCAGGGAATTATTGTTATTTCTTTTTCTCTTATGTGCTAAAACTTCATCTAAAGATTCTGGCAAGTTTTGGAAGGCAGAATACTATAATAAAAGATATGAAGAGATATGCAGTAGCCTTCATCTATTTTTTTAATGTTAAAAGATATGTATAAACAACATGGAGCAAGATAAACTAGCCTGGTTCTCTGGGGTGTTTCTGTTTTGCCATTGTATGTATTGTATATCTATTTTTTAATGAATCTATGGAATTTTACCCTTAATACAGATGTATTTGAAGAATCCCCATGAATCCAGCTGGATACCAAATAATTTCATTTAACATACAAGTTTGACCTGTGTGGTTACTTACATGCTGGCTAGTGCCTAAAGATTTCTATTGCTCTAGAGACTTTGGATAATAATTTGGATACAATTCTATTCATAGGCCTTAATTAGTAACTTTGTGCACATTATGAGTTCAGTTCTCTATTATATGCCAAAAATACAAGAAGCTTTATTCAGGTAAAACAAAAAAGCAAGAAAAAGCGCCATTTATTTTCATCAAACAGTTGAGCTTGGAATGGACCACTGAAGGTCATTTAGTTACAGCATGTTACTTAGGCTTGTGTCAAGACAGCTTTTGAAATGTCCATAGGAGACTCCACAACCTCTCTGGCCAGCCTGTTCCTTTCTACACTTTTTCACAGAAAATAAAGTTCTTGAGCTTCATTTTCTATTTTACGGCACCAATCTTCTTTTCAGAGAACAGAATTATCAAATCAGCAGAGTTCTCAATTACAACTACTTAGAAGCCAATGTGAGGCTTAAGTGTAAACGTTCATTGACCTAAGTTGATGCTGGCACATTCTAAATACGCACATTTACTTGCCACTGCTAGATTTACCTGTGATCTAGAGTATGCTTTGAGTTCTACTTTTTCAATCGGAAATGGTTATGTGAAGTACTGAAGCACCTAAAAATTATCTAGATACAGACTTTAGAAACAGGAAGTCCAATTAGAGATAATTAGTGAGCATTCACTAGCAATAACACGTTGCTACCTGTGCACTGTAAGACATTTTCATGAGTGCAAATTCCAATTAATTATATGCTAGAAAATGCAAAAAAGCACATCAGTTAAATACAGTTCATACCTTTGGGGGAGGAAAATGAGGTTTGTATTATAACTGTCTTTTTATCTCTTACAGTAGCAGGCTATCAAATAATACAGAGGCAAACTTAGCATGTAAAACAAAGGACTTGTGTTCTTTAATGTACTGAGATTTTAATTGTTTCAGGACCAGATTCTACCACTATTATAATATATAGCATACTGTTAGCAGAAAACATTTTTACTTTTCTCACTTAGAGTCCCCTGAACATTTTCTTGCCACTGAAAGTCTCAACCCACACTCAAAGAAGAAAGGCTATGTGAGGCATACCCTCAAATCTGTGTGTTGTTCCATTGATTTCAAGCTGTTATTTTACCTGAGAAGTCGCAGACTTTAGCAGAGTAATTTTCACACTCTCTCATGCCTGTGTTTTTTCAATGTTTTTTTTTCTTTTTCTTTTAATGTATGAAAATATTAAAGCTTGGGTATGTATGTATGACCCCTATGAAGATTTATAGTTTTTTACTGCCAAATAGTTGATTGTTTAGGTTTTTTATTTCTTTAGGTTAGTAGAAAATTGAGAATTGCCAAGAATTAAAATGAAACAAACATAGAATGGTTTGGGTTGGAAGGGAACTTAATTGGACTTAGTCCAACTTCCCTGCTATGGGCAGACACACTTCCCACTAAGACCAGAGCCCCATTCATGATGGTTCTGAGCAGTTCAGGGCATCCACAGCTTCTCTAGGCCACTTCCTGTATCTCACTCTGATATAATCCTTCGCATGATTTAAAGGGTGGAGATTTAGGCACTCATGCAGATCTTTTGGAGTACAGAATGTTCAGTCCTGTAGTTGCATGCAAGAACGAGCTGGCTTTAACTACTATCAGTATGCACTAAGGGGAAAATAGTGTCTTTCAGCATTTGCTCAAGGCTTAACACAAGCTTACTCATCCTTGTCTTGCACATGAAGATAGATGCATTAGGCCAAATTAAAAAAAAAAATGAGAGATCATAAACCTATTTCTTATCACAACAGTAAGACAATTTTTACAAGAGACCAAATGCCCACCTAAGGCTGCTGAAACTATCAGAATCTTTTTAACTTGGCATACCTTAAACATGACAAATCAGTACAATCTTCATCTGGTTATTATACCCTGTAACTAGGTATAAAGTCACTGCAAAGTTTGGCCTGCCGAGTTATGTCTTTTGAGAGCTCCATCTGGGCTTGATCAGTTAAAAAGCTCAATGTAATGGTCTAGTGCACCAAGAGACTGTAATGGTCCTGATGGGAGTCCACTCACAAGCCCTGCCTGTGGCTTGAGAAGATTCATCTAGCCTCAGGTTGCCCTATCCTATAGGTGTTACCTCCCTGGTGTTACCCGTGTTACCACACTGGTGCTCTGGCTTGTTGCCTTGCTTTTGTTCTATGATCTCTCCATAAACTGTTGCTATTACCACTCTCCTTTGCTTATCCAGCTCAAGTGTGACCAGACTGTACCCTGGCAGTGAAAGCACTACTCATCCTGCTGCTCTCAGCTCTTTGCTCCCCTTTAACTTTGGAGTCCTTTTCTTGCTGCTGACTGGTACTCAGTGGCCACTGTTCCCATCAAAATGAATCTCTCTTAAAAGAGAGGCCCCTGAAAGTATTCAGCATATCATGCAAACAGCTGTGCATGGAACAGCTCAAATCTACCACTCACTATGAGTATACTCAGTTACGAGATCTGCCTTCAGTATTTTGCATTCTTCTCCCACTTTAGCCACTCCTTTCCAATTCTTCCTCCAACATGCAAATGCACTTGCAGGATGCCCTGACTGGAAGGGGCTACAACAACTTGAACAATGTCCTATTTGCAAAGCTACCAATGGTAAATAAAGAAAGGGGCATCACACTGCTTTTGGTGTTGAATAAAGCTGAAACCAATCTGAATCATCAGTCCCAAAATTAAGCATTCTGACAGTGAGATGAAGATGTGGTAGGACTTTAAAGTACCCAGATAAAGGAATAAACAAGTGATACTACCAACAAGTTATCTAAAGCTACTGAACTGACACAGCTGGCCTGGAGACTGACAGACACCCAGTCACTGTAAAAAGCCCAGTCTTGAATTTTAGCAGGAGAGTCTTCTAACACATGCCTTCTTGAAGTATACGTGTGGAGGTTCCTCCCATGAGTGGAGATGTCCTTCAAGTTTACTTCTTAGCAAAACAGATTTGCCCACAGTCATTGGTGTGGGTGAGTAACATTAATCTCTATTTAATAATTGTTTCTGCTAGCTTTAATACACGTGCTTTAACATAATTGCTTCAAAATTGTTTTATAATGCACTATATTATAATAGTTGCTATAGCTTCTGCACTGTCTAGTAAATAATTCTGACTAAATCTTTCTGTGTAATTTTTATAATAAACCATACATATTTATATAAATATATCTGGTTTGTCATCCTTAATCTTGCAGGACAAAGCTCAATTACACATATTATGTCCTTCAGACATAAACGGTTGACAAATGTGGGACTAAGATTGGATCCAGTCACACCCAGGCTCCTCTCTAAGGGATCTAGAGAGCAAAGGGGTTCTTCCTGCATCCTGTGACTCAACAGTAGTAGTTTCTTTAATAAACTTTAGATGAAGGTCCCACTGCCCACAACAAAGAGTCTAGCTGTGATTCAATATATATGCCTTTGTATGAGAACAGCTGAAGGCAGAAAAGATCTTGCCATTAGTGCCAGGGGAAACAGCTGGAGCAATGGCCAGAGAGCCTCACGTAGCCAAAACCAGAAATGCATATTGTTCCCTATAGCCATAGTCAATTAATTTATTTCCATGATGGTATCTTACCTAGCTAACATCTCAAAATACCTTGCCTTTCTCACAATTGGTCCAAGAGCCAGAGGTTAAAATGGGAGAATATTCAGGCCATTTAATTCCTTTTACTGTAAAACTAAGCCTGTGGTTCTGCTTGGAACAGATCTGCTCTAGAGACACTTTGCAGCTCTCCTAACAATGAAGTTGCATCTGACTTACTAAATAATGTTCTCCTCAGACACAGTTATGAAGTTTCACTTTTAGTGCCCTTGCCATCTGCACATATATCAAAGACTCAGGAATAGCCAATTGCATCATCAAAAATGCAAAAACAAGCAAAAAAAAAGTGCTAAACCTCTGCCAAATTTGGAGAAAAATATCAATTATTTTTTTTTTTAAAGCATCAGGAGGAGGCTAAATAAAAAGACTAAGCTCTGTTAGAACACTTTTTTCAGGAGCAACCTGTATGCTGCATCTTAAGCACAAATCCTTAAGCAAGCCTGTGGGGCATAATGTAATATTTGTCAATGTCTCAGAAAAATTATTTAAACTATAGGATATTATATAATTTGAACTTCATTAATATTAATATATTTTAATATTTATAAAATAAATTACTTTTTCCTTGTCTTTCTGGTAGTCTGTTGTATGTATGTCTCTTGTATTGTATGAAAGGATGCTTTCATACAATAAAAAAAGAAGTTTGTCTCGAACAACTCAATCCTACTGATTAAGATTTAAATTCACTTAGAGGGAAAAAATATGTATAAACATAACCTTCTCACTTTGCCAAAATATTAAATGTGTTAGAAATGTAGAAATGGAACTATAAGCATTTTTTGACACATTTACAAGATGCAGATAGCTTTCATCATCTTTCCTACTCAAAGATTGCATGTAAGAAAGAGTACTTGGAGACTATTAGGTATCTGGTAATCAGTTGATCTTAAAAGCCTCTGAAAATATGGAATGTAGACCAGCTGACTATCAGTAACAGGACTAGTGTACACTGTATACACTAATACACCTCAGGGTATTATCAGCCCAAATACAGAAGAGAGGTTCCACAAGTAAAATTTTAATTCATACAAATTAAATTACATATTGTTCCATATTTGATTAACAAAATCAGGCAAAAATAAAGTGAAAACATTTCTTATTTTCAGAATAGTATTTCTGCTATTTATTTGCTATAAATACAGCAACTTCCTTTAAATATGACTCATCCAAGGGAAGCTCAGAGACTGTCTTTAAAGTATTAACCATGGTGGCATATAATTTTTCTTGGTTTGAAGGACTGTGTTCTTTCTAAAAAAAGGACGTTATAAATTTAGAAAAACACCCTATTGATTTAAGAAAAGGATGACATAAAGAGTATGTTGTTGACTCACTGTCAGCTACATCTAGAGACAAATCAACATATTTCCATGGAGAATGTCTCGTGCTTGCAGTTTACAATCGATAAGGAGGACAGAAGTGATAATATATGACACTTTCTGCTTACATATTCATTTTGTATCCTAATATACCTCTGAGACAAGTTACAAATGGTTTAAAGCAGAAATACTGAAGGAAGACATTTCTTCTTCCATCACAGATCATGGAAAAAATAAAAAGTAATATACATGAAATCTACATAACTGACACTTGCCTTAGTACCAAATTCTGAAAGATTTTTTAAGATTTGATTGTGTGACTAGATTTTGTAGTATGTCAGTCATTATCTAGATGTGCTCAGTTTGTTATATTTATGAGCAACATTTGGTTAAGCACTTGGCAGTGACTACTGGTCACGGGAACCCTTCTGTTGCTACAACCTCAAGCTTGTTCTTAATAGAATAAAGGAAGGAGCACACAAGAAATTGGAAGAGTAATCTGAAGAAGGCCAAACAGCTGATCATGAGAGACACATCCTTATGACCAATATCTATGGCCACAGACTCCATTTAATTTCTTTCTCTATTTCATTCACTCATTTACATCTTTAAGTTAAAATACAGGTTTCATTGTTTTGGTATTTTTTTTCTAGTATGTGCTTTCAATGTCTTAAAATCTGAACTGAGCTCAGCTTACGTTCTGACAACTACGATACTTCTAGCTTTTACTTTTTACTTCTAGCCATGCTTTGCCCACTGCCTGAAGCTCTCCCAAAAACTGCTCCAGTGAGGCTGAGAGTGCTAAAACCACCCTAGCAGAGGATTTCATGGCAAGGAGAAAAAGCCTCATGCACTCTCCTAACCAAATGTATTCAGGCATATCACTTTTGAAGATTATCACTGCTATTCCTGCCTACCCAGGGCATCAAAAGAAGATGCTTTTGCTACCATTGTATTACATTTCTTTTAACAAAGCTGATAAAAATTATGACCACTTAAATGGGTTTTGAGAGGTGGGATGCACAGATAAGATTACAGGCATCCCAAATAAGTACATGAATAACTCCATCCAGAGGAGTATGATTGTGATCCACAGCATTAAAAACATTGTTCAATTGCTTAATGCAATTAATATTTGCAAAAAGTGTATTTCAAAATTTACAGTAATGAAAATCTCTATCCCTAAAAACTCAAAATGCCTTAGCAAGTTACAGTAACAAACTGCCTCTCTGAAGGGGGCTAGAGAGCAGAAAGAATGTGCAAATCTCAAAGAAAAACTGGCAAGTCTTAAAGACCAGTGGGAATACTCAATGAAGGAATCTGGCACATGGACAAGGTCTGTAGTAAAGGTTGATTTAGTCCTTTTAAAGGCACTCTTTTCAATCACCTAGCTCTGGAGCTTTGGGAATTGTTGTTCTGATCTAAAGTTTGATTAGCATACAACCACTTTTATCTAAGACAGTAATGCTGAGTTTGTTTATCCAGACTGCAGGCTAACAAGGTCAAAGATGCAGAGACACTATACACGGCATATGTAGATCTTACCAGTTTTACAATCTTTCAAGTCTCACCTGTGAAAGCAACACTTTGTACAAATGTGACTAAAAAGCTTTCAGAGCCAGGCCACACCTCAAAGAAGTGCAGCTGCTGGTTCCAGATGCCCACATCAACAGCCTGGATGATGATTTGCCAGGCTGGTGTCTGGCCACTCATGAGGACTGCAGGTTACACTCTGACCAGTCCGTGACAGCTTAGCTAAGGATGTGTTCATCCTGTACATGCAACCTGAGGGACTCAGCTTGGGCTTGGCACTCTCCGGGGGATGACCCAGTTCCATTCCTGGAAACTTGAACATTACTTACCACAAATCTTTGGAAATGGCAGGATGAGTGCTGGGATACAGATGAGAGCCACAGAAGGTACATTTGAACATCTGGGAGCAAAGAATGCAAAAATAGAACATTTTAAAAATATGAAAGGTAGGCCAAAAACCCAGAACAAATTAAACTGCTTCCAGAAGTTATTTCATTATTTTTTCCTTTATATTACTTGTGTTGTTTTCAAGAACACAGTACTTTTACTCTCTAAGATAATACAGTAATGCAGGAAGACCAAGGCTACAAGACAGGGGAAGCCATTGCATCACTTTTCCATTTCAGGCTCTTTTCCTGAAACAAGCTCTGCCAATGGAATGTGTGACACAGTGTGAAGTATGTGCTCACCGTATCCAACTGCCAGAAGTGGTATCTGTTGTAGAGAGAAGATGACAACATCTGAAAACTGAAGCTGCTACTTGTGTAGCACATCTTTTTTGTTCTACACCTGTAAAACCAACCAGTCAAAGTCTGCCAGGAAAGAAATCCTATCAAAAATAAAGGAAAAGAAAGAAGGCGATCAAAAGAAAAATTAAAAACACAGAGAAAGAGCTCAGTGGATGAAAGTTAATTGTCAGAAAGTTATCAGTATGAGAGAGTATATAAAATAGACATAGGAAATCAACTATAATTTTAAAATACTTTGCAATTAAACATGAAACAAAAGTATAGAATGAAATTTGTCTGGGGAAAGAAAATCTAATAAGATTGTGGAAACTACAGAAAAAAAAGTTATATGCAAAATGAATGAGAAAAAAAAAGTAGAATCAGAAAATGGATTGCTTCAAAATGACAGTGAGTTATAAATATTTTCTGAAAAGCTGTGTCAATGGTACAAATGTATGCGCCACAGTGTGAAATAACTAATTACAAATAGAGCTAAAGTGTAAGTCTCTAATATCCTTATCCTTGCATTGACTTTCCTCAGCTAAGCAACAAAGTAAAAATGATCTTTATTTGGTAGGAATAATCTAAGCCTTAAGGAATCCTACAAAACATTATACTGTCACAACTTTATATAAATTAGTTTGTATTGCAGAACATAAAAAAAATATTTTAAACAGTATCAGCTTAAGCTCCACCAAAATATTACAAATTTAAGCTTTATTAAGAAAATGGCACATATGTCTAAAAATAAATGTTGAATAAAAATACTTTAATACTTGTTTTATATGTTTTCTGTAGCATTTAAAAATATTTTAAAATGCTTATTCAACAACAGAACATAGAGTTGAAACTGATTCAAATCAAAGTACCTTAACTGCAATGATATATAAATGATTTTCCTTAATTAGAGCTATGTAAAAAATATAAGTAGTGCAAATGAAACATTATTTGTTAGCCTTGTGCCAACTGGATTGTATTCAGGGAATGCAATTTGCACCACTCTATTTAAGCTTTTTCCTAACAATTGCCATTGTTAGGAAGGTAAATATGTCTAAAGGACAACTTTTTTCTACATAAATAATAAATATGCCTAATAATATGCCTACTCAGTATCTATCTTTATTTTAAACAGTTTTCATTATAAATTGCTGTGTATATCCAATTTTCTGTTCATTATAGTAACAATTAAGTCTAAATACTTAACCTTAATGACCCCTGGTAGCAAATTTCAAATTTATCAAAAAAATGTCAGTCTTGAGTACTTATCTGTTAGATAACTGAATGTTATAACCTTCACCAGAAGCACAGAATGAAGATTCACTGGAGTTTTCCACATAGTTCAGACTTTATCTAGATCATGAAAAAAATAACAAAGCAGCAGGACAAAATACCAAAAAAGTGAATTATGCTTATATCTGTAGATACAATAAAACAACTCCAAGCCTGCACAGAATAATGAAGTCTGTGGGGAATTTTAGCCTAGCCCATTGTTTTATGAGGCTGAAAGGATTCTCGCAGTGATTCAGGTAAGAAGTGGGTTTCAGTATTTCAATTTCATTCAGTTAAGAAGTGGCAAATGTGGGTTTTGAACTCAGAAAGCTTATGGAGTTTTGATGGGCCTATCACATAACACTTTAGCTTTTTTTGAGACTATTAACTTACATTCAAATGAAAACAAAAGTTGCCCAAATGATGCACATCTTCAATCGAAAATAATGTGACAATAAATATATTTCACATCAAGATGCAGAAGTTACATACTGTATCAGAAAATACACACCTTACTTCTTTTTTGACAATGGATGGACAGGAGTTAGAACAGATTTGGAGAACCATACATGCTTGAGTAGAATTTTCTGCTAGACCTGAATGCTGAAGCTTCTTTTCAGCTACAAAAGATGGCAGAATTGCTTTCCTAATTGTACATCCATGTTCACAAATGGAAAAGATAGTATCAGTTCAAGCATGGTAATTTACAGAAGAAAAAAACTATCTTTAAAATTCTCTTAAAACTCAATGAGCAAAAACATGGCCATAACTTCTGTCCTGACTACTGATTAAGTGCACCTTGTCTACATGCTGCTCAGTCACAAGAATATCTAGGATTTGATGGATAAAGAAGGAATTAAAACCAGGAAACCCTCACACATGCAACAGGCAGGAATATATACAGTAATATACACTTATTACATCTGACTAAAAGTTCTTACTAGAATCAAAGCCAGTACCAACTCTTACAGTACTCAAAGCCAACAAAAATTATTCATTCACTGATGTAAGGCATATTTCAATGTAAATATTGAATTTATGTGTTTATTCTCCCTTCTATTTCTCTCATTCAAGGAGCCATCAGTTACATCACTAATAGGATGGCAATTTGTAGCACTGTTTGAATCATTCAGTCCAAATGACAGAAGACTTAGAAATAAGTACCAAACTAACACAAACTCTTCCCCTTATATTGCTAATTATCTTCACTGCAGTTCTTGCTATCTACAACCATTGTCTGCTCCACGTATTAACTAATCCTGTCCCCCAACAGAGTAATACTCACTCCTGGCTTCCTACCAGCTACACTTTTATGTCCTTCAACTCTCAAGACTTTTAGTTAGAAATCCTGTTCCACCACTACTCAAACTTTGGCTAAAGCTCAAAACTTCATGCCTCTTAGGTGCATTTCACAAAGCACTCAGTGCTTACAACACTCCAGATTAAATTGTCCTTGTAAATGTCTACAAGTTATCTAAATTAGTTTTATTATAACATCCACTCTACATCTTCAGGTTTTCATATCCATTAGCCTGAAATCCTTAAATACGAAACCTTCTCCCTGATTGTTTGGTGAATATGAACTTAGTGTTCATGAAGTTTGAATGTCATCACTTTTCTGATACTGACCTCAGGCATTTCTCATTCCTTTCCACAAGGAAAACAGATTAGTCAAGTTGCTACAAGTCCTGACACCTGTGTAACTCTTAGTTACCACAAACACCAGCTGAGCCTAATTTTTCCACCGACTCTCCAAATCCCACATCATTCCTCCTTACTAAAACAAACCAGAGAAAATGCCTCAGAAATGTCACTTGAGACCAGCTCAGAATGACCCAACACTCTTCATCACTTTGGGATTCAAGTCTGCACCGGGGCCCAAGGCTTCCCTTATTTATATCCACTTATTTATGTCTATTTCCTTCTGCAGTACTTCTTCCTTTCCTAAATTCATAGAACCATAGAATATCCTGAGTTGAAAAGGTTATAAAAGGATTACCAAAGTCAAACTCCCGGCCCTGCAAAGGACCACACCAAGAATCACACTATGCTGATTCGACAGTGCTGTCCAAACACTAATGTTAGACTTAGTACCCTAACCACTTCCCTAGGGAGCCTGTCCCCGTTCTCAACAACCCTCAGGGCGAAGAAACTTTTCCTAATATCCAACCAAAACCTCCACATCTTCATGCCGTTGTCGCAGGCCCTTCAGTGGTCACCAGAAAGAAACGTCCCTCCACTTCCCATGGTAGCCGCCGACTGCTGTGAGGTTCCCCCCAGTCTCTTCTCCAGGCTGAACAAGCCAAGCGACCTCAGCTATTCCTCATGCGACATCCCCTCTAGACCTTTTACCATCTTTAAAGCCCCCCTTCAGACATTTTCTGACATTTCTAACGACTTCTCTGAGCTTTCCCCATGATCTTACTACCTGTGGTTTTTCAAACTATCTTTCGGAGCATCGACAACACAGCCCGAAGCCCCTTCTCTCAGGGTGTGAGGTGAACTTTTTGGCTCCCCTTGAGAGAGGCCCTACGGATGGGTCCAGCAGAGCCGCCGCATCCCCTGAGAAAGGCGAGAACGCCACAAGCGCGGAAGCCCGGGGAAAGCGAAGCTATTTCGGGCAGGCCCGGGGGCACCTTGCGCATGTTTTTAAATCCGGGCCTCCGGCGCGGCTGCGTGACCCCTGCTTCCACCCGCGGTGCCGCCGCCACCACTGCCGCTCCTCCCCCCGCGGCTCGGCCCTTCCGCACGAGAACACGGTGCGGAATAACCAGAATAGGCAGTCCTGCTGTCCATCCTCGGCGGCCCACGGGAGAGCAGGGGGCCGGGGACACGGGACTGCCGGCGCTTCCCAGCCGGCGGGGCGCGGGAAGGGGAGCGCGAGGGAGGGGGGAGTTAGCGCGCGGGGCCCCCGCGACCCCTGAGCGACTGGTGACGAGTGCCGCGAGCGCCGGCCGCCCATTGGCTGTCGGGCGGGGGGAGAGCGGCCAATCAGGGCCGGGCGCGGAACGGCGCAGAGCTCGCCCTCGCCTCGCCCGGCGGCCCCGCGCGCGGGGGGCGGGGTCACGTGACGCTCTGTTTACATCCTCTCAGCTGTCGGGCCCCGCCCCCTCCGTCCCGTCCCGTCCCGTCCCTCGCACGGGCACCGGCCGCCGAACCGACCGTGATCCCCGGCCTGCGGCTGCCCAGCGCCGGAGTGCTCTCCTGCCTACAATTCTCGCTCTCCTCTCGCCTCTCCCCCCTCCCTCCCCCCCACCGGCGGGTCTCGCCGGTGTGCCCAGCGCAGGGTCCGGCGCCCGCTGCGGAACGGGTGAGTGTCCCGTACTGTACGGGGGTGGGCAGAACTGCGCTCCGGCCGCGCTGTGCGATGCGGAGGCCCCGTCGGACGGCCGGGACGGTGGGTGGCGGCGGGGAGGGGGGAGAATGCGGCCCTCCGGCCCCTGCCCTTCGCTGTCTCCCCGAGCGCTCCGATCCCCATTGTCCGCGGGCCCCGCACGCAGGCGCGGGGGAAGGGGGATGGAGCGGGGGGGGGGGTGGTTGTTTTCGCGCAGCCGGGACAGGGTGAGGGCTCGCCCTGGGGAGGGACAGGACGGGCTCTGTGCGTACGCTCCTGGCAGCCCTTTTTTCTTCCTCCTTCTCCTTCTCCTCCTCTGCCCGACCCTTACCACCCCTCGCGCCGTCCGCGTAATAAATAATCTCTGGCCCAAAACGGGTTGGGAGGAGGAGAGGTGGTTGGTGTAGCTGCCGCGGGCCTGAGCAGCTGTGAGAGGACGGGGACAAGAGAGAAGGTTCCAGCCTCGAGATCCAGGCCGGGGGGTGCTGGTACAGGCAAGGTGAGAGCAGCACTTGTCCCCCGCTGCGGCTCAGCGCTCTGCCTCCCCCCGCCCCCATGACGGCTCTGCGTTTGCTTTCTGCCTTTGAGGAAATGCAGTGAGAAGGGGAGCCTGCGTTTTGGGGGATTTGTTTGGGCTTGGTTTGTTTTTCTTGCTGTCGAGCTTTTACAACCAGAGGGGCTTGTGGGGTCTGCGTCTTCTAGGCCGAGACATCGCTGAGGAGTACGTGAGACAACATTTTGTTTTGTTTCAAGGAAAAACCGTGGGCTAAGAAGTGGGGGAGGTGGTGCGGCTGCAGCGAGCGGGATACTTTGTTTACATAAATAAAGTGTGTGAAATGCGCGATAACTTCACTTTTCGCCCGTAAGCCAGGGTGAATCGGTCGGGGAGCATTCCTGGCGGCAGCCGCCGGGGGAAAAGGAGGCTGCCTGTGTCCCCAGCTTTGCCATAAACACACATTCTCTCTCGGTTTATGTTGTGGTCTCTGTTTTGGCTGGGAGAAGAGTAAGGGGAGGAGCAGGAACTGGCTCCAGGGCTGCCACCTCCTCCCGTCTGTTTTCTTTGTTGTTATCTGCTCGAGGAGGCGTCCTGGGGTCATGTCTGTAGCTGAGCTGCGGTCTGCGGTGTTAATGGGATTCCTCTTGGGCCCGAAACCTCGGGCCACCTTCTGCAGTGCATGTGCGGGTCTCGTCTCTCCTCCGTCCGCCGTCCTCCCCCCTGCCTCGGCAGTTAATCAGCGGCTCCCTCTGAAGTTGCAGGAAGGGGAAGGGAGGGCAGAGGGGGAAGGAATCTTGGCATTTATTTGATACTCGGTCAGCCGCCTGCTTTGTGCAGCTCTGTCATATAAAAAAATAAACACAAAAAACGCCCCCAAAAATACTCAGAACCAAACCAACAACAACAAAAGTGGAAAAAAACACCTAAGGTGGAAGAGTGAGGGGGTATCTGAAAACAAATTCTTCATGAAACTACTAAACTTCTCCAGTGTGTGGAAAATACTTGTGTCCTTGCAGTACTTGTCAGTGCCAACATAGTTAATTCTTCTATGGGGTATTTTACTCCTGTCAAGTAATAAGTCAAGTTCAGTTGAGCCGTAGCCTTTAGCAAGAAGGTAAGGTTTTTTCTCATAAACAGCAGCAAACGTTGAGAAACACACAAAAAATACCCAGAATAAGGCTAGTCAGCACTTCAGCAAATTAATGAAGATACCCAATTCCTCTTGACCCTATGACATCTGTGTTACAGAGAATGCTTTTTAAGATGCAAGACACAAAACATCCAGTGCTTAGAGTTAGTAAATTACAATAATGTGTGGTGACAATATCTTTGTAACTTTAATCAGTTATGCTTAAAAATGAATTATAATGTGTGATATGTTTTTTTTTCCCCAGCAGGACCATTACCTTACTCTGGGCAGACAATCTCTGGAAAGAATCAGGCTTGGATAAATGGAGCTGTCTTCTGCAGAGCTCCTGCCTGATTTGTTGGGAAAGTTTGAAAAGTATTTTGGATATGTAGGTGGAAAAATGTGTGACATCTATCGGCATTTTAACTGAATTTGGTTGAATAAATATAATGATAGGAATGTTAGAAGTATGTGAGTGAGGTCAGAGAGCCACAATGAGGGCTTTGGAGATGGACACTTAGCCAGATGTTCTTTACAACAGTCAGTGTCCCTCAGAAATGCTAGAAAATACAATTAGATGTTGTTGAAAGGTCTGCAGTGAGGAGGATTTGATGAAATTGCAGAAACAGAAAAAAGTATATATTACTTTTCTTACTTTTTAAGTCCTGGATGGCCAAATTTTATTGCTCTGTCTATACAGGGTTAGGTTCCTTCCTTGCATAATCTCTTACCTTCAGTCCAGAATACTTGTAAATATCTTCCTGCCTCTCTTATTGGTCTGTTCTCTGGATTTTCTTCATCAATCTGAGTCATGACTTGCTTTACATATGTGATTAGCCAGTTTTAATTTTGCAGTATTCTATTTGTAAATTATGAAATGTTGCCATTTTTATAAACATAATCTTGGCAGTTTAGTGGTTTTATTATTTAGTCTTCTGTTTGGCTGTCAGTGACTGCCCCAACCTGCAGCTCCTTTTGAAGAGGCTGCTGTCTAATAGGAGACCTAAGAATAGGTCCTCAGTGTCAGGCATGTATTTTAGTTTTCCATGCCTGTTCTGGATGATAGCAGAGCAGTGACTTGGCTGTTTCTGTAAACTTGAAGTGCCTTGAGACGGGAAGCATGTATTCTGAAGCTAAAGGTAGGCTTCTTAGGCATGATACCAGTGCAGGTGGAAGTCTTAAGGCAAACTTAAAAGACATTTAAAATGCTTTTTTGCACAAATGTCTTTTAATGCTAAAAGACAGCACAAAATTCCTGCTGTAAGACATTGTAGTGCATGGTTCTTGTTTTGTTCCCCCCCAGAACCAGGCAATAAAATTTCCCCGTGCAGTGTCTCAGAAAGTTGATGTCAGGTGTTTTAAAAGTTCTCCTGAACAAATACATTAAAAGCAATTCTGAAACATGAAGCATTATGATAATGCTCATGCCACTGTCAGGTACATGGAGAGAAATACCTGAGAAGACAGTAATTTTTTCCTGGATGAGAAGTGTCTTTACATGTACCTGTTCTTGTCATTTCCTGCTTTGTTCCCATTTTCAGCAGGAATGTCACAGAGATCTGCTATTCTACCGTGCTGAACTGAAAATGATGTTCTGTAGCTGATGATTAATTAGCTCTCTGTGTAAGAAAAGTGCCTTGAAGTCTCCAGCACTTGGCACTTTTAAATGCAGACATTGTTTAATATAATCTCATTTATTTTACCTACTTAGAATGTAAACTCCTCAAAGCAAAAGTGGGTAGGATGTATGTGCAATTATGTTTTGCAGATGAATAATGGGGTATGTGACTGGCCTAAGGCAATCCAGGAATCTTCTGGTAGGATCAGAAGTTGATCTGCATGCTTCATCCTCTCCAACCAAGTGTGGATTTTTTGAATGGAGAATTTTTTAAATGTATCTGCTTTGCAGAACTGTGTTCACACTATTCTGCTTCATCATTTATGGAGTTATAGGGACTGAAGTGTGGTAGTTATATCAAATATTATGGGTATAATTACATGAGAGCATCAGGAAATAACTACTGTGCTCCAGTTCCTTTGGGACTTATTTGTGTGCACTGGATGTTAATGAAAGCCTTCAGGCCTCCTTCATGCAAGCTCATAAAGCAGTTTCTGCTGCTATGTTATTTAAGAAATTTGGGCTGGACTTCTGGTCTTTGAAGAAAGGATAGAATTTATAGCAGCTCAGGATGGTGAATATGACTTTTTGCAGAACTGAAAGATAGCTGGCTGGCATTCAGAAGAGTGGTATTGGTTTTCTCTCCTTTTTGTCCTGGTATGTCATGCCTACTTCATGTTTCAGAAAAATTATTGCAAAGTCGACAGTGATGTTAACCTCAAGGAGGTTGGAATACTGATGGAATGTATGTTGTGGATTCTTGCTGAATCTGCTTCTGGTCAGAAGCTTATTGGAAATGTTGAAAGTAAGAAGTAAAAGTAAACTGTAAGCAAAGATGTCTTTAAAAATGGCAGTTAGTCCAAAGAAACGTATTTTTTGGAAAGAAGAAAAGGATTGGAACCTGTAGGATTGGAAACGGGCCTGGAGAACAACTGTAGGTTCTTTATCACCTGTACATTGTGACTACAATTGGTATGTGACAAATTTCTCAATTAATTTTATCAGTCCTTTAAACTGAAACACAACATATAAATTGTCCTTTATTGTCAGAAAGGCACTGGTTTAGAGGTCATTACAGAACACCTAAAATAAAAAAAGACAAACTCCACAGCCCTAAAAGAGATTAGATGTGGCATCAGGAATCACCTTGGGAGCTCACAGGGTACAGGTTCTGGTGTATTCTCATATGGTGAAGTTCTAGAGTGGGGAATTACTGTGGAACTCCTCTTCTTAGAAGGGCTGTTTTGGGGCAGAAAAATAAGCCTGCTTCTTAGAAAATGCACTTAATGAAGTCTTGTTTTGTTAATGTTTAATGAAGAAAGGATGTAAAGATCTTGCTTTTGTAAGTGCAGAGTATTGAGCTCTACAAGCTGCAGGCAATTGGAGGTTTAAGATGCTGTGAGTGTTGTTAAGGTGACATAACAGGTGAGGTTTGGAATGCCTCTCAGGTATTTTAATTTCACTTGATTTTCTCAAGGTAGTATTTGCTCAGCATACAAAAAAAATTGTACATACGTCTTTGAAAAACAAAGTTGGGCTTTCTGCATTTCTGGGGTGTAAAAGAGTACAATTGGAATGAACATTGAAAAACTTGTTTGAGGAAACAGTTCAGAATTTGACAACAAAACCTTAAAATCAGGTTTAAAAGGTAACAGGCTTACATCAAGTGGTTTGATAGAGACATGAGATGTTTTTAATCCCGAATGAAAGACATTTATATGGAGATGCTGCAGGGCATCAGAGTTGTCAGCATGGAGCTGTTAGATATGAGAGGATTTACTGCAGGTATACATTATTTGAAGTATTAAAAAAAAAAAAGATGACAGACAAGGTAAATCTGAAGTAGAGGTAGCTAAGCAGTTAGAGAAGAGAGCTCTTGTCTTGGCTGATGACATTCCTGCTTTACTGGAGATGGTGTGTGTTTAGAGACACACATACACAAAGAACATCTGGACAACCAACCAGTTCTGTGGCAGTGGAGACACTGTAAACAGGATCTCTGTTCTGAATGTTTTTTAGAACGTGGTGATGAGAGACTGGTCAAAAATCTCTCAGGTTTGCTCTTCTGTTTCTCTTTTGGCCAATAATGCCTTTTATCTGGTTGCTTTTCCAGACTCAATTTTCAAAGCAGTCTTAAGTCACACAGAAAGTCAGAAGAGCTGCTCTTACTTGGAGAGAAGCAAAGACAGGATGTGGGCAGAAGAATTTTCTGTTTTATTTAGCACTAATTGTTGCTGTAGCACCAGCCAAGTAGCCAATAGTTAGCATGAGCACCTTAAATAGCACTAGAGGTCTGTGTTTGAGCACTCAAGTACCACAAGCTTGCTGTTTTTATTACAAAAACTTTTCTTTGCATGATTTATAAATAGGTAAGTCTTACTAAATCTGACAGTAATCATAATTATTTCTTCCTTTTTTTAACAATTGTCTTGTTAAAGTCTTTAGTGATAGGTGCATATTTCTAATGGCAAATTAAACAATCTTGAAAACTATTTTCAGGATGAATAGTGACAGCTTTGTAATACTGGATAATGTTCCTCCAGGAGGCATCTGTCACTGGGAAGTTGTTTTTTTTTTTCCAGATGATGTCTACAAATGTAATTTTAGATTTAGTGGTAAGAGTTAGAGTCAAATCAGAGTTTTTCTAAAATACTAGTTGAAGATGTAGTGAAAGGCAGTATACAGTAATATTGTAGACACAAAAGGAATGTAACTATTAAAAGTGTGTATTGATACCATCCTACAAGCAAAACAAACAGAATTTGTTTTGAGTTGTCTTCAGGAGTGAAAGGGAACTAGATTTCAAAGAGATCAGCTCAGAGGTGATGTGCTAATTTTTTATTCATATTTTAAAAAAGACAATTCTGCCTCTCCGAAAGGAGATTGCTGTATCAATGTGTGGTTTTTGGAAGTGAAGTGTTAGTAATTGGAATTGTTTACAGTAATAACCAGCTAATAATGAATCACAGTCAGCAACTGATGTGCTGTGGCATCCCTGTCCCAAAGGAAAGGCTTGATTCCTATAAGTAGTTGTTTTAACACTGAAAGAGGAATTAAGACCATGTGGTTGGCAGAAAATGAGAAGTGATTACTATTCTGAGATTTTTTTTTTATTTCTATAGCAAGTGTTTCTAGCAGATACTTGGGAATTTGCATATGGTTTTCTTGACATATAAAAGAAAACGGAAAGTAATACTACTCAACCCAGTCAGGATGACTATGCTGTTATATCATGGTCTGTGTATCAAAGTAAAAAAAGACATGATTGTGGGAGCCATTATCTTCTTAATCATATTTTCAGAAAAATTTTTGCTTGATAGGCATGACTGAAATGAATGCAAGTTGGCATTGCTGAAAGACTGAACTCCAAAGCAGTTGCTAAAGGAGATGCTGAATTTCGACAAATTATTAATATTTCTGTAGTACTAATAACTTCAAGTAATCAGGAATGCTGTATTTGTACTGGTACCTCAGTTTGTCATCACAGGATTTGATTTTCATTTGAAAATTTTTGCCTGAGACTGATGAAGTTCTTTCATACTCTTGTAGTTCCTGTTGTGTTCAGGTGGGTGGGATTTTGCTGGCTCTTCTTCTGCTGGGCATGTGATCCTGCTCTTTATTTGCAAAACTGTTTCCTTTACCCTTTTGAGAATGAACTGTGGTTTTCCTTCCATTCAGTGTAGTCCAGTTTGTTAACCTTTGCTGTGTTCTGCCTTCAAGAAACTCTAAATTTGGCGTTATTGCAGTCAGAAGGTCCACGAAATTGAAAGGACATAGAAAAGTCGAGCTGCTGAGTTTCTTTGAGTTCTGCTGAGCTGACATCTGCAGTATTATAAAATCCCATAGGCCTTAGTCTCTCATTATTTGCTTCAGTTAATTATGCATTCATCATGACTAAGACTCATTACTGCTAAGTTTCCTGAGATTCTGTGATGTTTTCTGAAGTAATTCAGTTGTCAGAAAAAGTCAGTGTAAAATTTGACTTCTCCCTTCTGGCATGCTCTGGATAAACTGTAGTTGTCCATGGTATAACTCCATCAGGTTGTGTGAGTGTAGCAGCCTCTTGTGTTGTATCTGTAAACTACACTTCTGTCAGGTGAAAACCATGTGCTTTGTATGACTGTAAAAACCTGATACAGTAAGATTGTGGGAATTATGATTATCATGAGCTGTGCAAGTGCACAGCTGCTATACAGGCGATGTTAAAAGGTTCTCAACTTCCATTTCTTGCTGAAGTATTTGCATGAATATCTTGGAATGCTCCAAGCTTTCACAAATGCTCCAAATCCCTTCCAGATGATATCTGGAACATTACATTGTTGGTACTTTAAGTAAATAAGTTTGGAGCCACATTTACAATATTACTTGATTCATACCTGAAGACAAAGAAAACCAATAATTCAGAAACGTTTTCAAGTTTTAAATGTGCTTACGTATTTTGGTTTGTGTTTTTAAAGAAGGCCTATAAAGAGTTTTGTTCAAGTATTTCTTGTTTTTAGTTTAGGTGTCCATGTCCTCAGGTCCAGTGAGTTGTGAGGCTAAGCACGTATTCTCAGTAGCAAACAAACATGTGTATTCAACATGTACATATATAATTTGCCACCACACCAACACTAATGCAGAGATGGCATTAATGCAAGCACAAACAGCACCAATGGCCTCATCCTTTTACTCTTTCTGGATGGCCAAGCTGAACTGGCTGGTCTGCAAACACTTGTCTATGTATTATGAATCTTTCCAGTTACTGGGTTTAGGCACTCATTCTACCCTGGAGCTCTCCGGTCTGTTTATGCCCCATTGCCTCTTACACACATGCACAGCTGCCAATCCCAAACACCACAGATTCTCCAGCAGCTCAGCCCTCTTTGTTTCTCCAGCAGCCAGCTCACTCAGCTGCCTCACTCAGCCAATGTGTCCCATCCCATTTCCAAGGCCACTCTGCCAGTTTGCTGGCCAGTCCAGTTTGGTACTCCATGTGACTACACCCAGACCTGCAGAAGCTCATGCCCTGCTTTACTGCTACCACAGACCCACCAGCCCTTGTGACTTGTGGTCTGTATCCATGTCTTGTAGATGCACATGGGAACCAGACAGATGCCCAAGAAAGAGCTGCAAAAGGAGATTTAACAGTCCAGCAGGATAGGCAGGGCACAGCTGGACACACATACTGATCTGCAGCCTGCTCACAGGGGACCTGTCTCACTTGTCACCATAGCCCTGACTTTCCCAGGCTTGTTTCTCTCCTAGTCACTGTGATTTTTCCCTTTCCCTGCCTCTGGTTTCTCCCCCATGCATCCCCTCACAGGGGATTTCTCTTTCCCCTGCGCTCAATGGTAACTTCAGTAACTCCCTAAGAGTCGCTCCTTTGGATCTGAGAAATGCCTTGGAGAGGCACAGTGGTGGTGGGAGTGTGGGGGGAGCTGATCCTAGCCCAGTTCATGGTATTAAAGTGTTTCCCCCACTTGTAAGTGCACTCCTGCTCTTCTGTGTGCAGAACAGCTTTCTATCACATAACCCAGCAAGGTCAACTTTGATAAGTGCAGGCAAATAACCTGTTTAATCATTTGCAAGCACTGTGGAAAATTTAAGGTGGAAGGTACTGACTGGCCACAGAGATGTAAATTAAAGTGATACTGTTACAAAAGTAATACTTTGAAACATTACCTCAAAGTAGGGAGAATAATAAAGTATTTATATGAAACTTTGTGAAACAGACTTTGATAACAGTATTAATGCTGTAACCTTTTACATTGTAAAGTGTTGATTTTTTTTTCTTTGATGACAGTAGACTTTTTGGTAGAATTTTAATATATATTTACTTGGTGCTTGATTCAAACGTTTTAAAAGTTTTGATAAATGAACGATGAAAGGAAAGTTGATCTCTGTTTTATATAAAGTAAGCATTGAAAATCTTAAGTAGTAGAGATTTATGGACAAAGTCACATCCTTTTAGGTTGTGCTGTTTATGGATTTGTGGCATTTGTGGATACTGAGACAAATTATGATATGGATTCTTAAAGTCTAAAGTTTTTGGATATGTAGGATTTGGGGATTAAAAAGAAGAAAGTGGGGTAGATATCCATTGCTTTCTTTGACAAGATAAAACTAGCTCAGTATGCAAATGTTAGTAAACAAATTACCTTTGAAAAAAAATGGTGATTCCAGTGTGATGCTTCTGGTAGGTTGCATCAGTGAAAGAATTTTGTTTCATGGTTCTGAGGGACAGAAGCAGGAAACAGGAGTAGGTTTTTCTCATTCTTCCTTCTTGAGAATTACAGGACTAAGTAATAAAATAGCTTCTCAAAACATAATTGTTGTTGTATTGCATTATACTGTTTTAAGAGTCAGGCAAAGAAGAATTGGGATTTCTTTTTTCCTTTAATTTTATTCATTTAGAATCTCATAAAAGGATGCATAATAAATTAAAGTTGAGATTCTCAGGCTGTGAAAATAAATATCATGATAATACAGTATTTAAATTATTTATGCTGTGATTATTGTGCGCTATTTTGAAGCTTTTAGATACACTTCTGAAGATTAGAAACCAAAAAATTTCAGAGATCTGAATCTCAATACTTGGAGATTGGTAAAGTTGATTGATATTTTTTTGATTTTAATTGGGCCTGGTTTTATTTTTTGTTTTTTGTGGGTTTTTTTGTTGTTGTTTTTTTTTTTTATAGAGACTGAAGTAAATGCATAGCTCTAAGATGAGGTTTCAAGTGTCTGGAATGCAACTATCTTCTATTTTTACACTTGACCTCATTTCTATTTTCTTTTGCTAAAGGCAACAGGCGTATGTTGTTCTGTTGCTGCTAGAAGTGAGTTATTTAAATAACTTTAAATGTTTATGTGCAGTAAGTTTTTGAACTTTAGTACTGGCTGAAATAGTGAAAGTTTTGTCATGAGGCACATTTTGCCTAGTCAAAGTTATATGAAGTGTGACTTGATATGCTTAAGAACTGTAACTTTTATGGTAAAAGGTTAGGAAAGTATGTTTCAGTTCTTGTACAAAATCAGTTTTGTATTTCATTGTAAAAGAGCATTCTCCCTCCCCATCCCACAGTTGTTATTGGTTACTCTCTTAAGGTTACTCCAAGTAAAGGAGCATAATTTTTGTATTCTGGTCACCCAAGCTAAATTATTAACCTTTAAAATGAAATCTTCTTTCATGAAGAGAAACAAGTTTTGTTTTAAAAATGTTGACTATTTCACTTGTTATATATATATTAAGTTATCTTAGATGGAAAACGATCACAATATTAAAATTTGCAGAAAGTGTGTCACTTTTATGCCTTTTTCCTTTTCAGTCTAAACAGAATTAGATACGCAAGAACCAGTTCTTTTTACACATCGCTCTACAGCTCTCCTGATTCTTAACTTTTGTCTGTTATGGCTTATGTGAACCTGCTCAAAATAAATACTCTCCATTAAATATCCTTCTACAAAGCTCTAGCAATCCTTCTACAGCTGTAGCTGTAGCTTGTACAAAGCTGTGTCAATGAGTTTTGCAGCCTGATCATTCTGTAGCTCACTAATTTGTGAAATATGTGCACAGACAGCAGTTTCTGATGTGCAAAACAGGTGCATGAGACAGGCTCAGTGAGTATCAGACATCTGTAGGTATTAAACATCATCAATTCATATCTGTCCTGAAGTCCTGATATTTTAGACAGTGAACAAACTGCTATTATGTGGTACCTCCTGTTTCTATGGGTCTGTTAGGCCCCTGAGAGAAGCTTTTCATCTTTCCCCTTTCTCCCAACCAGTCTGATAAAAGCTTTTTGGCTAGTTTATACTGGGTAAACTAAAAATAGTTGTGGCCTGGGAATAGACAGAGCTGTAGGCACACCTCTCAGGAGCTGAGACCTTTACAAAATGTGCTAGAGGAGGACTGCCAGGTTCTGTCATGGACACTGGTATTAGGGGAAGGATAGGGAATATTCTGCATGTTAGACATTGGGTTAAACTGATATTCTTTGCTTAGGAGATCTTTAATGGAGCTTTGAAAGGTCACTAAGTCATCTTAGGCTCCCCAGAGATGAGAACATTTTGTGCATTGTCTTACACCTAAGCAACAGGAAATGTTTTGGACTGTTGTGGATAGCGAAGCAATATTAATTATTTTGAAGTCTGCAATTGATGGTATTCAGAACTAAGGCAGAGCTAGTGTTCGTTCAGTCATCAAGGTATACATACAACCTGTTGAGAGGGAATCACCAGTTTGCCTACAGCAATTAATGAGTGAGTCTGTGTTTGAAGAAGAAACTGCTCCTGAAGCCTGAGGGGCTTAGCTTTGTTAAAATGATTTGATTGTCCAGATTTTAAGTAATAATGAGAGCTAACTCAGGATGTGGGGTTAATCTGCACATTAAAATTTTTGTCCAAGAAGTATGTAGGATTGTTTGCTTTACTTTGTAGTAACAGGTAATTTTCAAGCCTTTCTCAGCATACCTGAGAACAGGTCTGGCACAAAAACTATGTATAGAAAAATGTTCCTTTCAGCATTCAGTCCTTAGTGTGGTGTGCAGAGGGTAGGTAGCATTTCAGATGAAAACAGCAAATTAAGTACAAGAGACAGTGTAGACCATGAAAGGAATGTCTCCTAGCTCAAAGAAAAGAGAAAAACAATCAAACAAACAAAAAAAGCAGCTAATAAAATTCTATGTTGTTTTATTATTTTTTTACTCAAGGTCTTGTGAACTATCTCAATATTAAAAAAGAAAAAGAAAAGTTGAGTAGCTATTCAGCAAGTTAGTCCAAAATTATGCCCTTGCGTAGCTACCAAGGTTAAATTCATTTGATCATGTGCTTATATGCTTGTCACTGCTCATACGTTTGTGGAGTTCCATAAGTTTCAGTACCTCCTCTGAGAGAAATGCAGTACCATGTCTGCTGTTCAGTGTGTTCAGGTGACTAGAGGTGGAGGAACAGTGAGAGCAGGCACATACCTGGAATCTTGTATAAACAGCTGTTGAAAGCTCAAACAGGAAGATCAGGGCTTAAGCTTACATCAGACTTGACAAACATTTTCTGCCCAAGTAGGTCAATGCAATTCAGGTTAAGTCAGTAGTTGTAGCTGTTTACATTCATTTGACTTAACACTAATCCTGTGGTCTATTTTTTGTTCCATTGCTATATTGCAAAGAACCTCGAAGTATGCTCTGTGGAGTACACTGTACTGGGGAGCTGCCTCTGCTTGGTTTTATATTTGTGTCTGTTTAACTTGACGAGCTTCTTGAAGTGATGCACTGAACAGCAGTTTAGGAGTGAATGCTTTTACGTAAGATTAGTCTAGAGTATAGACTTAAAAATGTGCAGTGTTACCGACAGTTTTCCTTAATGCACCAAGCAGCATCATATATCCTAAAAACAACAGGTTTTCTTATTTCATAGCTGCTTGGAGTGACAAAACAAGTAGCCATTAAAGAGAAGGTAGTTCTAGTAGTTTGGTTTCCACAGCACTTACACTTTTTGCTGTCTTTAGTATCAGTTTAGCAGCAAGGTTTAGGTGTAAAAATTTAAAAAAATATTTATGAAGACTTCATTCCAAAATACCTCTGTGTCCCCCTGTTTTTTCTTAATTTTGTAGTCACCTACTACTTTTAGTTAATGCCAGCACATACTTCATATTTTGGTTTTCTCCAGGCTTTGCTGGGTGACAGTAATATTAGAATTACTCTTTTCCTTTCAGATCTTAATCAATCATACTGTTTGTTTGAAAGCTCCTGCTGAAATCTTAAGCTCAGCTCTGTGGTTTGGGGTTGAATTCCCTTGTGTGAGTCGCTATTAAGATACTTGGGAGAAGAAAGGAAGCTAAACTGAAAATAGAGTCCTGTGGTTAAAGGAGTCATTGGATGGGATGACAACAGGCAAAACATGATCTTGAGTTCATAACAGCTGCAGGGATGTCATGTATTGAGTCTGGACAGAAAGGAATAGGTCTGATATCTGATTTGTAGCCTGGGGAACTTAAAATCTCTGCTGATCAGAGTGATTTTGCTGATCTTTGCCATGAGTAAACTGGAACTCTTAAATTCACTGAAGTGTTTGAGACCTGTGTGTGTATTCATGGTTAATTCCCTTCTGTTGCCAGTCACAGAATATTCCTTTTTGGGGAAACTGAACAGCTGAATCCTGATATTAATGTGCAGCTCAATGAGTTCTTCCTCTCCTAGGAAAGAGGGAGGATTCACCAAGCAAGGTTGTATTCTATGTGTGAGTTTAAAGTAATGTATCACACTCCCGATTCATTCTCATGTTTCTCCAAGCTGATGTGTTAGTGAAAAGTTGTGAGGAGACTTCAAATATGGCTGATTCTAAGTTTTATTCTATTTTCCATTCTTTGAAACAAAGTTAGGGATCAAGTTAGTTGGCTCAAGTAGTTTGTATTTCTGAGTAATCTGTGTGGAGTCAGGTCATGTCAGTATTGCAAGATACTAAATTTTAAGATACTTGGCATTGTATGGCTGTAGCAATGTCAGTGAGGTTTTGTCTGGCAAATTCACTGAATACCTTGTTAACATGGTATTTAAACTGTATTTAAGAGAGTGTGCAAGTCCTTAATGGCCCAGGAAAATAACTTGAAGTACAAATACATTTATAGAAATTCTGAAACGTGCAAAACTTGTGTCCTTTTAAAAGCTGGCAAAAATACTTGGTTAACCTTGTACCTTGTTACTAACTTCTCAGCCAAGAGTTTTACAAATCTTATAAAACAATGAAGAATTAAAATGCACTCAAATTGTCATCGCTTCTTAGCCACATAGCCAAAAAATGTGTTCCATTAATGTGGCAGTATTAAGGAGAAAAAAAAGGAAAGCCATCAAAAAATCACCCAGAAATTATTTAAGATATTTCACTGAAACTGGTTACAAGTTAGGTCAGAAACAGTTCAGAGGTGGTATTATACATTTTTGTAGATAGTTATGGAAATCGGAAAGTGTGTGTCCATTTCATTTTTTATCCTGAATATAAGAAACTTCAAGACAGGGTTCCAACTTATGAAAATAAATCCATGAGTAGTGTGGAATGAGAAATGAAGATTGTGTTAATTGCATTTGGTTTTACTAAGTGAATTAACTTTTTTTATAAGGACTATATTGGAATTTTAACTCCTATACTATAATTTTTGTTGGCTTCTGTATTCCAGAGATTCCTAAGCAAATAGCTATATATATATAACATATATATAGTTAGCTATATGTATTGGCTAATATTCCTAATAGCTGCGTTTTGTTAATTTTGAAGGTTTGATAAACCTTCATCTTTCTTGTGAAGTTGCTCTACCTCTTTGTGTAATAGTATCAGAATGCTGCTTATGCTCTTTGTGAACTGCTTGTGTTTCAATCTTAATATCAGGGAGCTTCACAGGATGTTTTTGGTGAGTATTCAGCTGTGTAGAAAGTTTTATCATAGTATGCTCTGCTGTTTTTATCTTGGTCCTGGGTCAACTGTCACACGGAAGATTTGACTAACTTGCCTTTTTTTCTCCACCTCTGCTAAAACGGCTTCTGAGATGTTTTCTTCTGTGTGTTTAAAGTATCTATCATCTCTGCTAGTAGCAGTTGTACTTCATGAGCAAAAGTTTGTGAACATAAAAGCATTGGAGGAAAGTGAACGATCAAAAAGTATTTCTCTGCAGCACAAGAGGCCATTTCTCATGAAAAGACCTATTTGTTTCACTTCCTAGGGCATTTTTTGGTTTTGAACAAAGATACTTTCCATTTGAGCAGCATTTTTGCCTACCTGTAGCTGTAGAGTGCAGAGTAGAGCACTGTAGATGACTAATGGAAGTAAACCAGAACAAGATACATAAAAAGCAAACGTCATCTACCTAATGTCACCTTCTTAAGACAAGGGCAGTGTATGTAGAATGAGATGTAGCCTTCAACTGCACTGCTAGATAGCCATGCTATTTTGCTGTGTCTCATTCTTGAGAGGAGACTCCATTTCTCTTCTCCCCTACTTTCCTCAATGTTACAGTGTTGACCACACCTTTTCTGTTCTTGCCTTTGAGATTTTGTGTGATAACCATTACTGAAGATGAGACTCTTCGTTGGTGTCATCAGTAAAAAGTCTTGTGATACTGCAATAACTTGAGCCATCATATAATGCCAAGAACACAAAATTTCCAAATACCTAAAATAATTCTGTTTCAGTGTTGTGATTGTCAAAAGTTAGAAAAATGTTATTTACAGGGAATAAGCGTTACGTGAAAGGAGTGAAGACACTTGTTGATGGAAATGCTAAAGCTTTACGTTTTCCCATTCGCGGCCTCTGCACATTTGCTGGCACACTGCTGATGGCTAGCCGAGTTCTCCATCTGCTGGTGCGAGGTGGTGGATGCACCCTGCAGGAAGAGCTGAAAGCAGCATTCCCATTTCTCAAATGAAGCAGCTGAATTTAGTCTTTAGGAACCTCAGTTCTTACCATTGTGGTTTTAGTTAAATTTATTACCAAACATATGTCAAGATAATAATGAACTTCCTAGTATGAAAGAAGGCAGAAAGTATTGTTTTAGTCTCTGTAGATTGTTCAACTGAAGTATCATAATTTGCTTCATTGAACCTTCAGGTGTGGTGCAACTTCAGACAAACAAGGAGGGCTGGAATATTTTTATAATCTATACTTAAAATGTCTCAGGTTTCATATTTTCTGTCTAAGTTGTCCTCTGGTTTTTTCACAAGTAGAAAGAAATATTCATGTGCAGTTGGATACACATGAGGTGTTCAGAAGTCTGTTTTTTCTACTTTAATCAAAGGTTTTGTTGCTGGATAATTGCACGTGGTGACTTTTTACATCTTTCCATTCCTGCATGTCAGTGGGAATTGGTTTTGCTTCAGAGGGAAACACGCAGCTGAATGGCAAGCAGTCATCATTTCATCTATGATTTACCAGAGCTTTAACAGCCTTGAACATTCCATCCCCATCCCCAGTAAACTCCCTCTAGTTTATATACTGGTCTTGACACCCTGTGCTATGGAATATCCCATTGGTCATGTCAGGTTAGCTGTTCTGGCCATGTTCCCTCCTGGTTTTTTGTGTGCCTCTCACTTCAGAGTGTAGGAAATGGAAAAGTCTTTGCTTAAGCTAAGCACTACTGAGCAACAACTAAAACTTCAGTGTGTTGTCAACATTATTCTGATATTCACTGTGTACTTTATTTGCCTAGAAGTGGTGCATTAAACTTCCTGTTTTCCTGTCTCCTAGTCTTCTGTTGCTGTTTTACTGGTAATTCATGAAACATGAAAAATGTTAACATCTGGATTTTGAGTTTAGTAATTCATAATGAAATAACTGCAGATAAAATACAGATCTGAAGGAATTATTTTGAAGTGTTGTTGCAGTGTTCTGTGTAGAATTACACTTATGAGCTGACAAGCTGTTAAAAATTTCTAGGTACATTTATTCTTCTACTGAATATGGCAGGCATTAGGAGGCGCTCTGACACTTTTTGGGCTTTACTGTTTTGATTGCAGAAGAGAGCAATGTGCCATTGTATCTGCATTAGTATTCTGTTTCAGCTAAAAAGTGAACATCTGAAAAGCATCTCCTGAGCATCATCCCTTACTGGGCTTTGTTTTCCCCCCATGGGGTGATCTTAGAGCATGGAAACCTATTTTCTTTCAAAATTATCTAAGTTGGCACAAGCTCCAGCTGCTGTTGGACACTTAGTTCTCAGGGTGGGACTGGAGCTCACCGAAGGGCAGTTGCTGTCCCATCCATGCCCCCTCAAATACATAACAAGGATGATGAGTTCTTAGCACTGTAGTGTTTGCAGTGTCTAGCAAGTAACACAGTGTAAGGGTTTGCACACTGTAGACTGTCCATGTTGACATATTAAGCTGATGTTTCTCAGCTCTGAGTCAAAATCTGAGGAACAGTATTTTGATTGAATACTAGCTCTCCTGACTCTTAGTTCTGCTTCATAAAGTTACCCAGTACTATCAATATTTCATTACCTGCTAATAGTTGTCAATTTCTTTGTCTGTTGAAACTCAAGTTATGTAAATATATCTGTTTTGCAGGATTCACTTGTGATGTCCTTCTGAAAAAGCAGCTGAGACTCCATTACATACATACAGTGTTGAGAAAACTCCTCCTAATGTATTTTGCAAACTAACTGAATTACCAGGGAAGTTCAGCATGGGAGGAGCTGTGAGTGCTGGAGAAGACAATGATGACTTAATCGATAACTTGAAGGAAGCTCAGTACATTCGCACTGAGAGTGTGGAGCAAGCCTTCAGAGCGATTGATCGTGGTGATTATTATCTGGAAGGATACAGGGACAATGCTTACAAAGACTTGGCCTGGAAGCATGGAAATATACACTTGTCAGCACCTTGCATTTATTCTGAAGTCATGGAAGCACTGAAACTTCAGCCCGGATTGTCTTTTCTAAATCTGGGTAGTGGAACCGGATACTTGAGTACAATGGTGGGATTAATATTAGGTAATTATTAATATTAGGTAACTTGAACGTTTTTATTCAAATATAGTGTGTTTGCATATTTTATGAGATTACACATGCCCTGTAAAACCTTACTTTTACTTCTTTAACAATGACACTACCATATGTAAGGCTGGCTCTTTGAGATGTGTTGTTAAAATATTGTTTGTTATCTACAAGCAGTTCACTGATGCTGTAGTTTGGTAACATTTCATGGGTGTTTTGGAAAAGGCAATTCTTCCTGTATTCTGTAGCCTAAAATTCTCATTTGAAAGGAAACAATCCTTATATTTTTGTTTAAAAGGGAAAGGCAGAAATTTTGAAGACTAAAATTTTCCTGTGCATTTGCATTCTTTGTTGTACCTTCACTATATGTTACTGTTTTGATCTTCAATTTATGGAAAGGCAAATCTAAATTGTAAAGGCTAATTTATCTTGGAGAGAATTAACTGAAAAATAAATCTGTGTCAGTATGCAAACAGTTATTTTAAAATACATTTAATCAGTTTTGTAGTGAGAAAATTTTGGGATGTAGACTGTTTTTAATCAGGTCTGTAGGTTTTCAAAATAACACACAAGCACTGTGTTTTTTCTTGTTTTCAAATACATTTCCTATAGGAAAAAAGATGGAACTAAATATTGTTTCCTAAATTAAATTTTAACACCTGGAGAGAAAAATGCATTGAATCTCCTCATGCCCAACATTTGGATTACAGAGCACATGCACCAACAACTAATTATTTTACAAATTTTTTTATTACATAAAGCAGCTGTAGTTATTTTAATGTGTATTCTTTATAGATACAGTTTTCTTGACCATATTACATGCAGTTTTTCTTTGGTTGCAGAAATCTTGCTGACGGTAATATACAGATTTTGCTTACATTTAATTATATACAAAAATAAGGTGTCAAGAGTTGGTTTGCTCATTTTCAATTAATTTAGTTGCTTTCTGTCATCAATTTGATTTATTGGAAGGAAGAAATTATGGCTAATAGTGTGTAACAAACATCATTTGTTGGTATCTGCAGTATTTTTTGTTCTACTTAATACTAATACATAAAAGAGATTCCACTGTTTTATGGAAACAGGAATTATGGTGATTCACAGGTAAAAATAAGGTATAGCTATCTACTCTTTTAGACTGTTGCTTTTCTCTGGGAATGTTTCTAATCGAGAGTAGATACTTTAAATTGGATTTTAATATTTTAAATTCAGTATTAAAATAATTTCTTAATATTGCAGTATTTTTTTCTCTGAAAAATTAAATGTTTATACAGGGTGGTGACTAATGGTACGTGTTTATTTCTGTCTTGTAGAAAGCTTTTTTACTTCATTATTCTTTCCTAACTTCCATGTTTAAAAAAAAGACAAGAAATTTATATTTATTGCACTTGATTCTGTATATTGCATTTGTACCTCTGTACTTAACCAATTTCAACCAGCTGTTGAATGCTCCTGGGTTTGACCTCTCCATATGAAACACAATTCCTATCTGTCAGAATAGTAGATTCAGAGTTGAGGGAATTAAAAAAGACTCTTCTGGCGAGGGTGAGGTTGGCTGACCGCCCCTGAGGAGCACAGTTACCCTGCAGACATTCCCAAGACAGCATCTCAGGTGCTGATAGTTCCTAGCAGGGCTCAGCAGCCTGGAGAAGCAATTGCCCTGCTACTTGCAGAAGTAGACTTTCCATGTTTTGGAGTGCTGTACCCTGTCACCAAAGTCTTAGTGTTGTAAAGTGTTGAGTTCTACGCTGAGGTGTAGAAGGTATAAATAAAATTTATGTGCCTTTATTTTCTTACTATATTCCTTCTTATAAAATTAGTTACGTATAATAATTCTACTTTAGTGTTTTTTGAAACAGGGAACAGTTGTTTTAACAAAGAAAAATAAACAGATGTCATTTTCTGACAAATAAATCATATTCATTTTTAGAAGCTCACTTTGTTTTTCCAAACCAATTTCAGTGCACAGTGCAGTGAGGAGCAGAACCATGTGGGTTTTGACAGCAGTTGGGTATCTTTCAATTTGACAATGTCGTGAGTAATGCTTCTGGCACATTGGCAGTGTCAAAATGACTAGGTTAAATTATTAGACAATCTGAAGCTGGTGATCACTTCTAAGTATAGCAACATACTAAAAAGACCACACACTAATCCACAGAGATTAAGTTAACTGTTGCTGATGCTGTTAAAATGTAAACAAAGTTCAGACTACCTGGTGGAATTGCTGTCTCCTTATGCTGAAGGGGGCCAGTTGGTTTCGGAAAGTAGAGAAGTTGGTTTCATATTTTTAGAATAGCTGACTCTGCTTACATGTCCAGCTGTGACTTTCCCAGTGAAAAAAAAGAGCATGCTTCTCATCTTTCCATTTAAATTATGGATACTGGGGTGTATGATGATGTGGTAATGTTCTGCATTCATAGTTTTAATTTCAGGTTGTTGGAGCAACTGACACTTGCGGGATGTTGTAGTTGTCCTCAAAGTTAGGTGCTTGAAGGAATGTACATGTGAATTTTTGGACAGATGATGTTTATGCATTTTTTATTTACTTTAGATTATGAGTTTAAAGAAATTGTGATTAATTTTTAGGTAAAGAAGACACCTTGAATGCTGCTGTATGCTGTAGAGCTGATAGAAGCATCATAGCCTGTCATGGTACAAGAGAATATTAAACAGCTAGAAAGGGATTGCCTATGACAATACTTTTCTTAAAATAACCAATAATAAAATGAATTTACAGTAAAAATGCATGTCAGCAGGAGGTAAATGTTTTCACAGGTTCTGAGAGCATGCCTTGGTGATAGCTATCTCTTGCCTGCAATCCATAAGATCTTACGAGCACTGCCAGTGGTAACCTAGTTTTGCATTTATTTCACCCAGCAGAAAATGCTTTAAGCTATGTTAAGAGTGCAGTTATTGATCAGGTTAATGGTATACAATATGCTATATTTTTGTTGCAGTAAAGCAAAATCTCTATTATTAACCCTAGGTCTGTTTTGTTAATCTGTATCCTAGAAAAGACAAATTGAATTCTGTTTCACTGGAGTAACATCATGGAACTAAATATTTAGGAAAGATTTAGAATGCAGTAGAGGATATAAATAAAAGTTTTGTCCAATCTTATTGATGTTTACTTTCCCTCTTCCCCTGCCCTCTCCCTCTTCCAATTCTATGCTCCAGTGACTAAAGACCCTGGGCTATGAGTATGTGTTAAATTTAGAATCCTTACAGCAAATGTGACTGTCTGATTCAGAGTCCTTCCTGATGTGGATAATCCTCATAATACTGTCTCATGATTTCTTCTTGTTCCTGAAATATAGCATTAACTTTTGGCACACAATTTGACTTGAAATTATACTTGGATTTGATCACAGGAAGGCAATGCAGTTGTGATGGGATTGTGATGAGTGAACATAATGTGTGGGCAATTTCACTGTTCTAGGTGGAAATCAATTATTATATATAACTAAATTAAGACCAAATTTTTTATTTTGCAACCTGCAAAATAGAAGAGCATATGTAGCTGAAGGTATATAATCCCCCAATCCCTAAACTGTCAAAAGATGAAAAGTTTGCTTTTGAAGCTTCATAAGAAAGCTTCAAAATCTAAATATCAAAATACAGACTACATTATAATTTTTCTTTGTTGTATTCCAGTTTAGTAATGTTTTGAAAAGAGTTTGCTCAGACTGACTTTGGTGTAGTCAACTTATTTTCTGCATGTTTTCAAGAAAATTTGCTCTGTAGTTTCTTGTTGTAGGTCTGTGTCTATTATTTTATTGAACCTTTGGCCTTTGACCTGCCTCTTTAGGCACTGGTACAGATGCAAAAAATAACTTCGTCTAGCAATGTTTGGAGACTTCTGTTTTACATGTCTTTAATGTTTTCACACTATAATGTTGTTCCATGCAGCTTTGCTGTGCTTAGAAAAGAAACATCACAAAAACACACCATGCTATTTTTATTTACAGGACCTTTCGGGATAAATCATGGAATAGAGCTTCATTCAGATGTGGTAGAATATGCCAAGGAAAAGTTGGAGAGCTTCATAAAATACAGTGATAGCTTTGATAAGTAAGTATCTAATTTGTCTAGCTTGCTTTGCAATAACAATTTTGGTTTTAAATTCAGCGAGTCATTACTTATAAACTTAGGGAGGTGAGAAGAATGGCATCACTCAACCAAAATCTAAAACTTCCAGTTGTTTGTGGATCTACTTCATGAGGTAAGTTGAGGCTTAAGAAAGCACTTTTTGGAAGTACGGGAGTATTTCTGCTGTGCAGTGCTCGGCACAGTCCTGCACTTTGACGATGTGTATGTATACACGGGCACATGAGGGTATGTGCGCATATATGCATTTAGGAGAGTGACATGATGTGGGTATCCTTGCATGTACCGAGCAATTTTTACCCATTAAGTCAGTTTTTATTATGTAATTTTACATTATCTCTCTGTAAGGTATTAACTGTAGTTAGATTTTTTCTAATCTACCCCTGTTGATCTGGACATGAGTAATTTTTTCTGATTGCCTTCATTTTTACTTCCCAACGACATGGACTTAAGAGTAATCATCTATGCTCATAGTACTACTCATTTTTACTTCTGGAACTCTTGGTTCCAGGGCTTTGAACCTGACTGCTTCTACCTACTCAACAACTTTTTATTATTATAAGTTGGTCTGTAAGAGTATTGGGTGTCTCTTATCTGTGGAGGGGAAATCAAAGTTCTGGCTAGGGCTGTTCTTCGGAGACTTACTTCCTTGCAGGCAATAAATTCTCCAAGAGTGATTATAAGGTAACTTCTGGAAATGCAGAAAAGCTTTTGAATTGTAGGAGTAGCCTAAAAATTGCACACTCTACATCTTTCTTCCCCTGTGGGCAACAAAGAAAATTCTTGCTATCCTTCTACCTGTGTAATTTGCTTTATAGCTGTCAAGTTCTTGATTATGTTGTGTGGAGCTCAATCCACTTTTTCCCATACCCCAAACTTCAGGAGCTCATGTCTGACCACAAGCCTTTCTCTTCATTCTCCTAAGTAACAGAAGAGCATCATCCTAGTACTACCTGTGTCTGAAGTCAATTTTGTAATTCTGATACTGGCTAGATTATTTTAGTATTATGTTAGCCCAGTAAAATAAATAAAATCATATAGGAGAATATGCATATTTTTTCATTACTATTGTCTTAATACAAGCATTTATGTTTGCTGAGGTTAATCTATAAAACAAGCTGGAATAAATAAAAATGGATTCAGTGAGCAGCATTATGATGCAATTTATGTGTTTTAAAAAAATGTGTGTGAAATACCGTCATTTGTGATCACTAATAATACTGCATTAACGGCTGTGTTAAGTTGCGTGTACCTGCTAGCTAGTGAATTCCTGCACATACCTGTACTTGTGTATTACTGTAGGTGTCTGTATAAGACATAGAAAAGCTGGTTTTGATTGGAATGTCTTTCCAATCAGGTGATAGGTTTATGTATAGAAATTAAAGGAAACTGAGACAGCAATGAAGTTTTGTCTTATTGAAACAAAATTTGATTACGATAGTTTAGTAAATTAATAGCAGAACACTGGGGGGATTGGTTATGCTTTAAAATATGCAAGAACTTGAGACAAGTAAAACAAAACTGTTAAACATTATGTAAGCAAGTGTCAGTGTTGTGTATGTTCCAAGGAAATACAGCTCTCCTCACCAACATAACAAAAATTACACTTTTGTGGAAGTGCTTTCTGGTACAAATCTGCCTGTAATAGCTGCAGTGCTGCTGATACATTAATGGTTTCCTGGTTGGGTTTTTATGTTTTGGGGGGAATTTCCAAGTTGTCTGCATAGATGATTCTGTCTGACTGTTTTCTTTGTAATTATTCTGTATTTTCATGTAGTTAATGAAGATGATGTGTGTGTTTTTTTTTCCTGTGGTAGGGTTCTTTTGTATTTATTTTTACTGTCATATCTTGTATTTTAAGCTGATCTCAAAGTAATGTTCTCTAACTCAGTAAATCTGGTTTTGCTCCTTTTTTCAGTAACTTTTTCCTTCATTTTCATTTATAAGTAATTTTTACCCAGAGTTACAGGACTGAAGCATCTGAACTTTACTACCTTGGTCAGCTTAGTATTTGGCTGAAATACCACCCAGGGAAGAGGTGTGTGATACCTGTCTGCTTCTGAACATTGGTGTATTCCAAGCAGGAGTCCTCACTGTTGGAAAGTAGATTACATGGCAGACTGGTATGAATGAAGTTAATTGTCTCAGTGAATATGTGTGTGAAAAGTAACTTTGACTTGACCAGCAGCCTCTAACAAGGTACACAGGGGACATAAGGAGCACAGAGACCATGATGTGTATTCCTGGCAATAATGAAGTTATGTAAATGGGAAATTCAGTGAAGCTTTGCTTTGCCACTTCCCTGCATTCTTTCTTTAGTTTATTAAATTCTGCAGTCTGTTCTGAATGTTCTAAGCTTTCTGCTTTTGAAACAAAAGCCATGACTTTAACCTTATGGGTAGGTACTTGGAAATCTTCAGCATGGATCATAAATAAACACTTTGTAACTTTGTAACTTTGTTCCTTTGACTCTAGTAATAGGCCATTGGTTTTGCATCTGGCTTTTGCGTGCAGCTGGGTCATAATGATTTAGGTGGGTTCTTGCCTAATAAAACAAGATGGGATATTGCTTTGATGCCATTTGTATGTGGGAATGTTCCAGTGCTGTGTGATACAGTTTAACTTGCTTTTTTGATTCCTGATAGTAAGTACTATTAAAAGTTTACTTTTCTATGATTCAGGTAAGGTACTTCACCAGAGACCCAACAGTATATAAAATTAGCATGTCCAGAAGGATTTGAGACTCTCAGCCTAATGGGAGGGCTGTCTAAATCTGATAGCTGGTCTTATCTCAGTTTTGGGCTCTGGAACTGTTCATCAGAAGAAGAGTTCTCTGATATCTGTTTCAAATAATTTCAGTAATTACTTGTATCTGTATCCATATCCCACCAATCTATAAAAACACTTTTCCTCTAAATGGAGGTGGAGTTGTGCATTCTGAATGATGAAGTGCTGCCTTGATTTACTTGATATGATGTATGTTTGCCAGTAAAAGCAAAGGAGAAGTTCTTTCTTGAAAACATCTGAAAGTGTCATGATGGTTGAGGTACAAAGGTTTTAGGTATAGACTAAAGAAAATTCTTTGAGTCTGAAATATTTGTAAGGCTCTCTTTCATTCTTGAAACCTTCAGAGAATGCATGCCAATTAAGGGGAAAAGAATCATTCCTTAAGAAGGCTCTTTCTAAAACACGTATGTTCAAGTACCAGGCCCCGCTTCACCTGTTTATTGAAGGGGAATGTGTTGTCTTTTCTGCTCCCATTCAACTTCTAGACCTAGAATATCCAGCTTGGAGAGAGAGCCACAGGGCAAGGCTAGGTTGCCCATCTTCTAGCACCTTATCAAAACCCAAACCTGGGTAAGCTGGTGAAGTTCCTGCTGTGAAAGAAAATCACCAACCCTTCTCAGGATCAAAAGAATCCACTTCAATGGTAAGTGACAAGAACCCTAGTACTAATTCTGGGATAACTGTTATGGGTGATACTTCTTCCTGAAGTCTTGTAGTTGATTCTGTTGGCATTAAAGAATAGTAAAGAACATCTTCCAGCAGAGTATGTTTTGTCATTGAAATGTAAGGCTACTGGTAGAACTCAAAAGACTTAAACTTTTTAAATTAAATTAGATTTGAAAGGCAAGTCTCTAATGTACACACAAAGAAAAATAGAGCTCCTTGGTGTTCAGCTGGCAAGTGATTGCAGGAAAAGCCAACTGTCTCCAAAACTTACTGATGGCTTTCTCAGTTTAAATCTTACTGATTTCAGTAAGACTTAATTTCAGATATTGTAAATACTGCTTTTTTAGTGGTGAGCGAATTCTTGTTGAGGTTTAATCTAATCAGACCAACACAGGCAGTGGGGTTCTTTAATGACAGAGGTTATGTTAAACAAAAAGGAAAGGAAAGCAGGGGTTTGACATAGTGATTTTATTTAGAGGTATGAGGGAAATACTGCTTCTTGTTGTTTACCTTGTGAATCAGAAGGCTCCAAAACAATTGAATCTACTCTTACCTGGGGAGGAACTAAACCTGCATTTTCCAAGTATTTGATAGTAACAAAAATAGATATTGCCCTTAGAACAAGTAAAATACCTTTTGAAAATAAATCCCATAGTGGACATTGCCTTTGGAAATCTCTTATGTCTACAAGTTTTGATAGTACTTAAAATTTTTGTTGCATTAAAACAAGTGATGACACTACTTGGTGTATGGCTCCTATAAAAGCTATTGTTTCACAAAAATCCACAGTAGAAAATATGACTTTTTCAACCTATAAATTCATTTTCTGCTTCAGTAAAAATAGAAAGAAAATACTTTTCTAGTTTTTGTTAACAGACAAATCTTTCTCTTGACTTTTTCCATGGGTATCATAGGGCCTTAAGGATAAACTGTACTGAAAAAAATTTCTTGCTTCCTTATGCCCATTCACCTTTTTTAAGATTCTCTATGGAATTGCTGAAATGTATTGCTTCAGTATTACTTTTAATTTTACTACCAAAGTTTGAATATAATATAAAGAAGAATATTATTAAGGTTAGATTTTGTAAATCTGTGTTGAAGGAAGAGTGTCATGAGTTATAAGTATTTTTATGAAGTAGTGTTTGACTTTTTCTTCACAAGTGATTGAATAATGTGCATTGGTCCACTCAGTGAAACTGATGAGAATATCAGAAATTATGAATGAGATAGCTAAGAAGCATGACAGTTTTATTCAGAGATGGAAAAATGACAAGTACAAGTGTGGTAGAGATACTGATTCCCTACTATATCCCTACAGCATTGCCTGAAGCTGAAAAAATGTCCAAGACAAAAGTATAGAATAGAAATTTTGCCAGCATTGCTTTGGGCTATTACAGCAATGCTGATTAAAATTACTGTTGTAATTTGATGTGACTTAAAAATAAATCTACAATGAGGGCTTTTAAAAATGCAATATTTTAATTTGTTTCTTTTCTAGTATACATGAACAAGGTATCAACAATACTAGTGGGTGAAAGGTGTGTAACTTTTCAGCAAAGCATGCTAGAAATATGTAAATATGCATTTATAGAGGAACCAAGACTAGTTCAGAGAGCTTGGAAAAATGCTTAAATGAGATGGAATGAACAATGGAGAAAGAACTAGAGAAAAGGTGGAAAGAGCTTGCTATCTTACCCTGATATTGCCCCACTTCATAGGAAAAGAATTAACTCCCTAAAAATTGTTTACCTTTCTATCTGACTAGTCTTAGCTTTAAAGCACTTTCACAGTCAAGTGAAATGAGAGAGACTAATGAATCGTAGAAGTCAAAAAGTATTTAATTAATCTGTTGCATCTTCTTGTGGCATGTTTTATCACATTAAGCTGTATGAATATTCACCTTCCTCTGTTGTTTTCAAAGAACAAAAGTTTTAAAATGTAAAAAATTTACTAAATAATTTGAAAACTTCTTCAAAGTTTCTTTCAGTGAACACATTAGTGTTTAAACACTAGATTCTAGGAATGCATTACTGATTTAGGAAATTCTTGTTTGATATAAAGGAAACTCTGAGATTGTATTCTTCATGCAACTGCACAAAGAAGCCACAACTTTCTAGGTTAAATAATGTGTAGCTTTTCAGTCTGGGTCTTCAAGTCAGCATGGGAACTCATTTTGAGACTGCTGTAGCTTTATACACCAGTTTTTGGGTTTGTTTCTCTTCTCCAGCAAATGTGTCAGAACTGGTGGGGGTTTTGTTCTCTTCTTTCCTCTCTTCTTCCACAGTCCTTAGGAGTCCGTTTTTGGAAACTATGGCCATCAGTATATTAGAACTAGGACAAAAATGCAGTAGTATAGGAAAAAAGTAAGCATTAGTTCCTCATCACAGTAAGGAAAATTGTTTAATGTTTAATTATCACATATTTTCAGACTCTACGCATTTTGCAGATTCATTTCAGTGTCTGGTTATTGATGTATTTGATGGTTTAAGGGTAGTTTGATATAAAGCTAATTCCATGAATTCTTATGCTGGATTTACTATTCTGTTTTGAAATATTTATTCAGATATGTTATGTTTTGTTGTGGTTTTTTTTCCCCACAAAGATTTGTATGAAATTCTTTCTTCCAATGTAGTGTCACTGTAGTTCACATGACAAATGTTAACAACTTGCCAACCTTTTCTTATACCTTATTCAAGTTGAATGGGTAATCCTTTGTGCCCTAAATTTAAATAAATTTCCCATTGGAAGGGGATTACTTAAAGCAGTTTAATGGTACTGAATGTAAATTCAGGGTTTTTATAGCTTTGAGTTGACCAACTAAAGGAAATGTGTGTGGATGGGGAAAAAAGCATACTAAACTCATGCTGACATGGATTTTTTTTTTTCTATAAGAGCTGTGAACAGTAAGCTGAGAGATGTGTGTTTAGTATTTATGGGGATAGGCAGAAGGGTACTGTCAGATGATATTTTGATGCGAATGTAGTAGTTGAGAGGTGTAAAATATAGCTGGAGTGGTGCTAGTTTTAAGAACTAAGTAATTCTTCTCTTAGCAAAAACAGTTTTTTAAGTGATTCCTCAGTATTGCTTTTATATTCATTACATGTTTTACTGTTTCCTTCAGATACAAATCTGTGGATGCTGACAGGTTTTTTTTCATTCAAATTACCTGATACTTTTCTCTAACTTTATTTACCTTGTTCTTTTTAAAAAAAAATTAAGTATGTTCACCACTTAAGACAACAAAAAAGGAGACAATCCATACCTCTTTGCACCTAGTTTCATCTTCACAAGACATCAGCATAACATCCTGCATTCATGGAGGTTATATAGAAAAACTTACCTCAAGTGTCCTGTACATATTCAGAGCTGGAAGTAATTAAAGGTAGGGTTCATGGGTGGGTATCATATTAGAACCAACCAGTGAATACCCTTGTAAAAAATCCCAGGTACTAGGGTAGGTTAGTGCTATACTCTCCTGCTTCTTTATTTAGTATTTTGCTACGATTAGATTGGTGGATATGGATACAGGAGCAACAAACTTAACCTTAGTTACATTTTGCTGTAAATGTTTTAAATGGTTGATTGTTTTATTTCAGTAGTAATACTTCGCTGTGTTGCTATTTATAGGGAATCTAACTTAAAAATATGGGCAGTTACAATCTATTACTTGATAACTTTCTGAAGTAATTGCAGCAAAGGCAAAAACTCACTTTAAATTCTACAGTTTTTTATTTGTTTGTTTGTTTGTTTTTGAATTTAGCTGGAAGAAAGGTACCTTGGCCATGCTGAGTACAAACTTGAAATGCCCATTCCATGCAAAAGTCTTACATGCTTGAAACTGCTTGGTTATCTTGGGCCATAACTACATGTGATCTGTGTGTGCTTAAATTTATTCTGTGGCAAATGTTTGTTTAAACAGGGATTTTCTGTTTCCATGTTATCTGTAATGGGAACCCTTAATTTCTGTGTTCTTGACAGTTGGTTTTTTTGTAATCAAGGTAGCAGATTCAACTGAAGAACCTGAAGTGACTAAACTTTCCCAGATAGTTCCAGCACTTTTTTTTCCTTCTTTTTGTTATCTAATGTGTGAAATAGGTTTTTTTCATGCTACCAATATAATGCATTGTAAAGCCACTCTGGTCACATGGTAGAGGCGAAGAAACATTAAAGAACACTTAATAATTCTTAGTTCCATTTCAGCTTGGAAATAAACAAAATATTTAAGTGAAATACTAGCTCTTCTTGATAGCTATGTTACATGTTTATCAATACTGCATGTTAAAGGAATAAACAATCTCATTTTCATCAATATTAGTAAAAGATAGTTCCATGTAACTAAGAATAAACTGTAATATCTGATCTGTTTTGATACCCCAGATGCAGTAGGAATAAAATAAACTTTTCGGATGTAGCGACAATTAGTACTAAAAGAATTGGGGTTTGATTGTTTTAAAATGGAACTTGACCTAATATGGTTGATACTACTGTAAGATTAAAATGCTTGTGATGTGCCTGGTAGGTATTCTTAATATCAAATACTTTCTCATATTTGTAGAACCTTTGTGTTTAAGTTTTAAGTAATTTCCTGATCAATTGATGGGGTCTCATATACTTGAGTAAAAAAAAATCTAAACTTTACTCTTTTTGAAAATTACTTAGGCAAGTTAGCAGAAAGAAGTTTCAGAATTATACTTCAGTCAATGTTCTAAGGTCATCTCTTATTACTGGATAAATACAAGAAAATAGTACATACCTTTATCAGCTCTTTCTGATATAGAGTTGTGTATATAATCAAAATCATCTTTTAGATTCAGGGATTTGGGAAGGATCTTGCTGCATCACTAATGAGATGTGTGTTTCCTGGGAGTGTGGAGAAGCAAGATTCACTGTTCTACAATTGAACTAGTCCATGAAAAGCAGGAAAGTAGTATGATTTTCTTGTATTTCTGGTATGACTCACTGTTCATGCCCTAACACATGAAGCATTTATTTCTGAATAATTTTGTGAGAAGCATAAATGAAGAGGAATTGGATTTTAGACAGGCATATTGCTATTTCCAGAGACAGTTTATCACCTTTTCCTCCTGCTTCTTCTACCTACTTTTACCTTTCTGGATAACAGGGAACTAATTTCATGTGGCAATTCCTGAACTAGCACACCAGTTACATGTTTATCAGATGAGCTGATTAGACCTCATTTTTCATCTGACATTGATTAAAGAGGTGTCTTCAGGAATTACATATAACCTAGTCCATAAAGTGTTTAGTTTTGCTGTGGAAAATGAGTCTGTCAGGAGGACCACCTGTTGTCAGACCAGGTTGAAACTAGCTGAAAAACTGTGTGGAGGAAGAAGGTATTTTTTTTGAGTAAATGGAATAATAAATGAGCAGCTGTTTTGAGTCATGAGCTTTGTATCTTCACAAAACTCTACCAATAGTTTGGAGGGAGCACAGTCCAGACAATTTAAAGTGCCTACAGACAGTTGGTCTCTAGTGCTTAACCCATCTTATTCTTACCAGTGTATTAAGAAGTTTCTTTTGTGTCTTTATTTGTATTTTGTGCCCTTCTGGTTGCAAGCTGCAGAGCTAAATGACGAATTTTCTTCAGCTTTTACTATATTAGTAAAGACTACTGTTTATTTTTGTCCTCAGCTCATGTATAGAGTATTTTGTGTCTGGGGAACGTTTCATGGGGTTTTGTTGTGTCTTGTATTCCTTGGAAAGTTTGGTGTTCCTCCTTGTTTTAAGAGGTTGTGACCAGTGTATTCATGAGCTTATAGGGTGGTTTCTAGTAGAGGAAACAAGATTTTCTGGTAATAAATTGGGTAGGTTTTAGAGGAGCATTCTGAGAAGATAAGGAAGTTCTGAAAGCTGTGGGGACAGGCAGACAAGGAGGCAATCTTCATTTTTCTAAAACTAACCAGGGACTGTGTCAAGGTTTAAACCTGCGTTTTGGAAAAGTACTATATTTATTCTCTCCATGCCCCTTCCCCCTTCCTCCTTTATTTTTTAAGCCCACAAAAGTACTTTGCTCAAACTTTCAAATTAAATTGATGTGGTAATCCTTCATTTACTCATTTAGGCAATCTGAAATGAAAACTATAGCATAAACTGCCTGATAGACCTGTATGTGGAATGTAGAAACTGTAGGAAAGAACACAATAGCCCAAGTGCTTAGGAAATGAGATTTGCTCCTTCAGTAGATTCATCAGTGTGCTGGATTTAATTTTCTTCCCATCATTTAGCCTTGCCTAATGTATTTCTTGATGTTTGTGTTAATCTGGAATTATTTCAGCCACAGTTCAGGCCGGCTTCACCTTCTCAATTTTGTGCAACAAGGCAATTTATCCCTCCTCCACTTCCATCTCCCTTTCTTCTCTTCAATTGACCAGTGTTGTTTGTCGCTTCCCCCCCACTCCCTCCCGCTCTGGATTTGAAAGAGAAAGCATGGACTGTTGACCACAAGAAGTGCGTGAGAGAGAACCATGCAGTAATTGTTTAAAAATTCTGAGGTCTATCTGGACTAGTCAAAGAAAGAAGCACTGGAGTATTTTCAAGCATCCCATCTTGGAGGGAAAGATACACTTCCAGCAAAAACTTCAATTTCCTGATTTGTTAATGGCAGCACGCTAGATCAGAAAGCCAGCTGAGCCTTACAGGCTTCATCCCTAAGCAGTGAAAGCTGCCAACTTTACTGTAACTGAAAAAATATGGATTTGAATGTTGTCAGATACTGTACTGGGATTTGCTAATGCTAGCCAAGCAAAAAGAAAAATTACTTTCCATTGACAGTCAGCCATAAAGTTCATAAAATGTTTACATGTATTGGAAGTTCTTAGAAAAATTCATTCCTTCTAGATGCTGTTTGAGATGCATTGGACTTCAATACCGCTAGATGATATTTGTGAACTTTTTCATTCAACAAGGGTGTTAGTTTATGTAATATTTTTTTCAAAGAAAACCATGAATACTTTCTACGAGCTACTTTGTAACATTTCTTCTTATACGTAAAGTAATTGGGGGAGATGTACAGTTACTCAAGGAATTTTTTTACAAAATGGTAAATTTTCTTATGGTGTTAACAGCTAAAGCAGTAACATGCTTCAGAGATTTAAAAAATGTCAGAAAATAAGAGTGTTTTGGAGAATATATACAGTTTTAGTAATAAAGTACTGGCCTGTACATTTTTCCTTTGGTATTTTATGCAGTGACAGAGAACACTTAGAGTCCTTGCAACTTTTGTTATAAGCTTGGATCCACTAAAATGCAGCTGTATAACTTCCACTGACAAAAATGAGGTGTTTCTGAGATAACAAAAGGTTTGGGTTTTTTGCTTTGCATGTGGTCAAAAAATGTCAGACTTTTCCATTGAATTCCTGTTTGGGGAAAGGTGGATTGGGTTCAAGGTCGTAAATTGGGAGGTAGAGAAAAATGAGTCTTTAAAAAGACCCTTAACTGATAGAAAAAGGAGGGGAGCTACTAGCAAATGAAATTTTTCAATGTTTATTCAGCAGCCCAGATATCTCTTATTATCTCATACTGTTTTAGTGGCCCTTGTACCATTTGGTTTAAGATGTCTTTGGATCAATCTATTTGCTTGTAGTTAGGAAGGTGATGTTTTGAAGATTTCTCTGTTTTGCATAATGTGTAATTGTAACTGCTTAAGAGTTTTTTTTTTTTTTCTTCAGTAGTCGCTGGTGTGGCAGAAAAAAAACCAGATTACATTCAAAGTAATGTCTTAATACAAACTTTTAAACTATGTATGCTAATCATTGTTCATTATATACGGGAAGATATGGAATATATTTTTATATCTTTATCTGGACTGTCTTTTCTTAAAAATTCTAACTTGAAATGTGTCCCCTCTTTCTTTTTTTGTTCTTCCCCTTAGATTTGAATTCTGTGAACCTGCCTTTGTGGTTGGTAATTGTTTGGAAATAGCCTCAGACAGTCATCAATATGACCGGATTTACTGTGGAGCTGGAGTCCAGAAAGACCATGAAAACTACATGAAAATTTTATTGAAAGTTGGAGGCATTTTAGTAATGCCTATAGAAGATCAGGTGACTTAGTGTCAATTTCCCCTTCTTATCTTCTAGTATGAGAAATATGTAATTTAAAGAATGCTTTTGAGTATATATTTGACTAAATTAATGTTCAACTAATGATACTTTAATTTGGTGTATTATTGCAGCTAAGCAGATAGTAATCTTTTTCATGAAGTCTTGAACTTTTTCCCTTAAATTTGTAGGAAAGCATCAATATTCTGCTTTTAACAAAGTCTGTTTCTTGCTATTTCCTGTGTGTTATACCAGAACTGCTTTGAAATCTACCTGCCACACAGATATTTTTAGTCAATACTTCAAAACAAAGAAACCACGTGTAAACCAGGAGAATTGGTTTGAAAGAATACAAGCTAACTGATTAGTGGGACATTGCAGGGGGTGAAAAAAACCAAAGGAAAAATACGTCTGTATTTGCAACAGTTTTCAATGTTGCTTTTCCATATTAGATTTAACGCTTTTCAGACAGGGGCATATTATTTTAATAATGCTTCGCACTTTTATCACTTTTCATCCTTAGACCTCAAAAGGCTTCTCAATGGTAAGTAGTATTCTCCCTGTTTTACTAATAGGGAAATTGAGAAAGGCACATCATGTGACTTAAGTTGATGTCCTTGTAAATAAAGATAATTACTAAAATGCTTGTTGATAAGCATGTTAGTTACTTTACTTTCAAAGAAGAGTTTTTACATTATCTATTTTCTTAAAATACCAAAGGGATTTAAGCATAGCCTGCATGATTCTGTTCCATAAATAATTTCATTATTTATTCAACTAAGATACTATCAGCTGAAATTGAAAGAATCCAACTTCAAAGTAGTCACAATTTAAGAGAGAAATTAAAACTGTGACTTTTTTTGCCTTCTATACAAATGGATAAGGACTTAGAACATGTAAAGTGTGAGGTACAGCTACACGATCTGAGGTAATCAAGCTTGCAGAAAAACACCAAGGAAATATTTTATTCCTGTTGTCTTCCTGAAGGGGTGGAGAATTTACCTGGTAGACAGGAGTCCAGTTCTCCTCACAGGTGCACAGCATACTGAAAGAGCATTACAAATTGGCAGCAAGGGAGCTTTCTGCCTGAAAATAAGGAAAACAGTTTTTCATAGTAAGAGTGGTTGAACACTACAGCAGATTGCCTAGGCAGGTGGGGAATCTCATCCTAGATCTTTCTTCAGTTAATCGGAAAAGCTTCTGATTTAACTTTGAAGTTGGCCCTGTTCAAGAAGGAGGGTAGGACTCCAGAGGTTGCTTCCAATCTAAATTGTTCTTTGATCTTTTGGGAAAATGAGAAAAAAACAAAAAAAACTTACCTTAGTTTTTACCTTAGGGCCTTTGTTTTCTATCTGCATCTCTTCCCATTAGCAAAGAGCCTTATTCAGTACTCGAGTGAATAAGTGATATTTCAAGGATTATCAAAGTCCTTTCTGTTTATAAAACAGCCTTAATTCATTAATTTTGAAGTTAAAAAAAAAATAAAAATAGCAGTGTGTTTGAAACCAATTTGAATAGTATTATGACTATGACAAAATTTTAACCACTGATTTATTTTGGTTTTGTTTTTCAGCTAACACAGATCTTGAGAACAGGACAGAACACATGGGAAAGTAAGAATATTCTTGCTGTTTCATTTGCTCCACTAGTGCAACCGAACAGAAATGACAACGGCAAACATGACACTGTAGGACTCCGTAAGTTTGTGCTCCCTCCCTTTGGCTTGCTGAGATGTTAACAGTGCCTGATGTTGGAGGTCTGGAAGTTGAGAGGCTGTGCTGTAGAAACATTCCTTTTAGCAAAGCAGTAGTTCACTGATACGTTTTTGTGCTCCCAGTGTGTTGGTTTGCAGTTCATATTCTGAATTTAAGTGATTAAATGTTTTCAGCTTGTTTCAGCTTCTCTATTACAGTGGTATAGATAAAACAGCCAGCTAATATTAGGTCCCTTCTAGTGCTAACTTTCTCATAATCCACCAGGGGAATTTCTTCTTTTTCTTCCCCCTGAAATGGAAAGAAGAGGTCTAAACTGGGGCTGTGGTATGATAGGATATTAATTAGCCCAAGTGTGCTTTGTCTGTTTACAGTGGATGTAGTCATAGCTAGCAGTTTGTTATTAGTAACTGGGATTGGCTTTCTAGCTGCAGTGCTTTGAGCAGAGGTGGTGAAGGTATTTAGAAAGTCTTTGGAAGTACACCTGTTGCCAAATGGTAAGGTAAGATGACGTCAGGGAAGGAGAAAAAGCTGACAAAGAAAAGCGTAGAGTTGAAATTTTCTGTCAGAGTTGTCAGGGTTAGAAGTAGAACACAGAGATATGGTAGCATGTGGGAAATGAAATAAATGCAACAAAGAGACTGAAAGATAACATGTTTTAACTGTGAAACTGGTATAAGCCCTTCACGAATCCAGGATGTCCTATCACCGTACGTTGCCTGTAACTGCTGATCTGGCTATTAATTTTGAGTGTATGTGAGCTTGCTATGATAGGTACTTTTATGTTTTCTATGCAAAGCATAGAAGATAATTTCCTTTATGTAATCTATTCCTACCCAGAAATAATTATTTTTTGTTGTTTTAATGCTCGGTTTGAGCCCTCAGAAATAATTTCATGAAATTAGTTTACTAATTCAAGATTATTTTTTTCCTCTGTTCTATCCATAATATGTAGGTTGTGTCATATCTAACAATGAAATACAGAGGTGGCTAGTCAAACTTGACAATGATTTTATACAGTCTAATTCCCTAGAACAAAAGAGGATTTTCTATCAATATTCCTAAATTTTCATAATGAGGAGTGCAAACCATGGACATTCAGAGGTGAATGGTAGTACAGGAAAGGTGTTTCCTGTGTTACAATTTAAAAATGAATTTTTAGTGAGAAGAGAAAAACATAACCAAATGTGGTATTGCTCACATTTAGAAGAAAAAAGTGTTAGAGGCTTGAAGTTGCACTGTAAAATGAGATCAGTGAGATAAGCTTCTTGGCACTGCTCTGGCAGACGTGGTTTTATTTAAAAACTTAAAAATAAAGCAGAAGTGTTCTTTTGGGTGTGTTGGGTCTACATGGAAGGGATGGGGGGTATAAAAAGGAATGTGCTGAAGCTCAGTAAATAAAATTTTAGATAATTTTTATAGCAACTTTGTCTATTTGTTTCAAATCCACAGTCCTATAATTTATCTTAAAAGTTCAAAGTAATCTAGTGAACATGCTTCTTCTGTAAACTTTAGCCAGAGGTTGCAAATGTCATTACTAAATAAACACAGAGTCTGTGCCATACTTTGGACAACCCTTGAATGCTTTCTGACACATATGTAGTGTTAAATATAGACTAAAATAACTCATATGTAAAATATCTGTTAGCCATGCTCAAAGTAGAGTTTTTGGTTTTTGTTTTTTTTTTTTTTGTAGAAAACTACAGAGATGGTGTTAAAAGGTTCATTTTATTGATGTAGTTATTGGATAGGATGCAGTTCACTAGCAGTAGACAAATGGAAATACATTGACAGTAAATATCCAAAATATTGCATCCTGTTCCTCTCATGAAAAAATGCTTGCATTTTTTATAATTGAGATGCAATCTGCAATCATGGTTTGTTTCACCTGAACTTATGAACATGTTTTGGATGGTTAGATAGGGTTTTGTTCTTGAATTTTGAGCTGATTTTATACTAAAGAAATAGGACTCCTTTTTTTTTTATTTTTTTATTTTTTTTGCCCCACTCTCTTTGGCATGACCTGAAATCAGTATTGTCAGTCTTAATATCCTTTCTGTCTCAAATAAATTAATTAGTCTGCAACTGAAGTCATTGTATGTAACAATAGATCTTGTTTCAACTACATCTGAAGCTTTTATAGCTAAATGGATTTTCTGGAAGTGTAATTTTCGAAATTATTTCTTCAGTAACTTCCTTGCTGTAGTCCCCATTAATTTTATGGTATTCTGTACAGGAAGGAAAGTGACACGTAAGAAAGTTGAACAAGCTTCAACTTTGGCTGCTGTACTTTTTTGGTTTTGTTTTCCTTGGAAACAGCCATCCATAGCTCATCTAGGGCAGGTGTCCAGCAGCCAACCAATATTCTGTCATCACCTGGCTATCATTGGAAAACAGAGTTTTTGTTTTTTTCTTACTTGTTGAATTGTTTTTTTCTCCCTTTAGGACTTGAGTAATTTTGATTCCTCTTCTGCTGCGAAGATGCAGGTGGCTTATCTGGTTCATCACCTGTGAATTAGACATGTCCCTCCCTCATCAGTTAGATTCAGTAGGAAGTGAGCAGGAGGCAAAGAAAGGCACTTGCCTAAGCAAGCATGGCACAGGGGTAGAAATTGTTTTCCCACAATAGGGTCTTAACAGCGGTAGCAGTAGGTTCCAAGGCATGCCAGGTGCTAAAAGGTGACAGTACTTGTATAATTTCTTAAATTTATTTTAGTGTTTTTATTTGTTCATGCTTTCTACGTCTCCTGCGCATGTGTTAGAAGACTTACTTGTTTCCTGGACTGTGCAACGGGGTTTGTCAAGGTGACAAATCTAACTTGTGACTAACAAACAAGGGGACTATCTAACCTTGTGTCATTTGCATATTTATAATTTACTAAAATTTCAGTTGAATTGTTTTTGAACATTAGTCTCACTGCCTTGCAGCTAGATTGGGGTTTTTTTTGCTACAGGGAAATTTCACGTAGTATAACTTACTTTTCTTTCATTTTAGCTCCGTGTGCTGTTAGGAACCTCCAGGACCTAGCTCGAATATATATCAGACGCACTCTTAGAAACTTCATAAACGAGGAGATGAAAGCCAAGGGTATTGCTCAGAAGGCTCCTCCAAAACGCAAACGCAGGAGATGTCGTAGACGCAGGATAAACACCTATGTGTTTGTTGGTAACCAGCTCATTCCTCAGCCTGTAGATAGTGAAGAAGATGAAAGAATGGAAGATGATAATAAAGAGGAGGAAGATAAAGATCACAGTGAGGCCTTGAAGCCAGAAGAGCCTCCTCGAAATCTGCTGAGAGAGAAAATTATGAGTCTACCATTACCTGAATCTTTAAAAGCATACTTGACCTATTACAGAGAAAAATAACTTGTTTTAAGTAGAAATAATGCCTACTGATAGTTCCTTTATTCTTGAAAATGTAGCATTTATTAAGAAGTAGGTGGACAAATTATTATTAGTCTTTCATCAAGACTGAAGTACAGCGATAAATGGTAACTTGTCTCTATCTTGTCTTTGCTACAAGGAAGACTTGCATTCAACAGTAGAATCCCTTTTTAAAAGTCTATTTTTCTTTAAATTTTGAAAATGCTGTTTTAACTCTGATAGAAATATATATTCCATTATGCAGCACTAATCAATATTTTGCATGGTAAGTCTTTTTTGGATCCCTAACAGATTTGTATTGATAAAAGGATGAGTGAAATTTTATATATGCTAAATAATTGGTTAAACATGTTCATCTCACTTGATGAGCAATTTGTCTGTATTTATTACTATTAGGGAAACATTTTAAACATGCAGACACTTATCCTCTAATGTCCAAATCAGACCCTTTTAAAATTTATTTTACTATGGCTTTGTTGCAATCATTATTACTATGTTGGTATAGATGTATTCCAACAACACAAGTGCAATAAATGTATACAGACACTGAATGAGCTGGCTTTAGTGAAATATGAAAATACAAGTTCTGAAATGTCAGACGACCCTGCTACTTCTGCATTTATCTTTTGCCAAAAGATCTTGTGACAACTAACAGCTTCTCTCAGAGCCTTAAAGAAACACCATATTGAATAAGAAGCAAAGCAATGCTTACTTCAGCTCTGCTTATATACTTAACTCCATTCTACACTGTCAGTATTTCTAACTAGAGGCAATTCCTCATTTGTGGGAAGTATAGGACAGTACATTTTGTTTATTTCTAGAGCTCACAGCATTGAGTCAAAAAGTTTGGTAATTCAAGATTGTAATTAAGATTTCAGTCATCTATATTTACTGCTTTTAAGTAGAGGTAGAATTTCAACAAAGTTTAGTTTGTATTGCTTATTGGGATAGCTATAATAGTAGAAGTTAGAATTGCAAATGCACTTTAGTAAAGTGAATTTTATACTTAACATGCATCTCCAAGAAGGTAGACTTGTGCCAGCCTATATTTTGTTTCTGAGCATGGCTCTTAGCACAAAAATATTTATAAAATCATATGCATCTTTTGGAAACCTAAGAGTAGCAGTGCAACTGTGGGGACCCACAATAGTGCTGATTTAAATCCTTCAATGATTTTTCCTCTTCTAGTTGTGGAGTTATTTGCAGTTCTCATTTATAACTTTGCTTTTACCATCTTAATTTCTTCATTCTGTTGTAACATAACCATGAGGGTAAACAGTTTATTAAGAACTTGGCATGATATGTATTAAAAACCACAATCATTGAAAATGTGGAAATAAATGTATGCTTGTTAGACCCAGTGAAAAACATTCCCATTGAAATATCCCCATGATACATTTTATGATACTGGTGACACTTCTTTTTGTGTAAAACAATGAACACAATAATCACATATTTCTAAAGCAGTAAATGTTCCTCTTCCAAATATTTATAACCAACTAGTACTCATATGGTCTAGAAGTCCAATTTTTACTTCAAAATATGTTAGCATTTTGTTGCATCTGAGAAGGACGGTCAGACACAATCCCATGACACTGACTCTTTTGGTGCATTTCATGCTGTAGTCCCTGTTTCTAAGGTACATCATAGTAATGTTTAAATGGAATTTCATGAAGGCCTGTTGTACCAGCATGTGGAGTTACTTTCCGCAATATATTTACCATATAAGTAAGCAAAAGTATTTGAAATAAATATTCTGACTTTATTTTAAAAGCAGGAAAACCTTATAAGAAATAGTTTTCCAAAATAATGATACTAATAAAGTAATTGTGATGCTTCAGCTATAAGAATTGAACATAATCTTGTTTTAAATGGGTTATTTTAGATGGAGGTTAAATAATCTGAAGTTTGAGATGTTTGTCTCTTCTTTTCTTGGAATCTACATCCATGAGCTCAAGAATGAGATGACTAAATATTACTTAAGTACTTCAAGGACTTTATACAGGATGCTTTTTGAGAATAAATTTCTGCATTCTTTCATGCCTGTATACTTGGAAAAATGGACAGTGGATGACTTGTCATGAATCTTCAGTATGTGAGTTTTTTTTGGAGTCACTGAAAGAATGTTTCCTCTGTGTTTTATATGTGGATTTATTTTACACTCTTGAATTTATATTTACATAAATAAAAAGGTAGAAACGCAAAATTAATTAAAATTTAATTTTTACCATCTCACTTGATGATGGGGACATTGTTGCAATAAAATGGTTTTTTGTGGTTTCTGCTTGCTTGAATTTCTGTGTTTCTGTGGAAGTATTTTCAGTTACTTGGAAATTCAGGTACCAGTTGTTCCATAATTAGATCAGTAATCTCTTAATAAAGGCTATTCTTGAATTTCAGAAGTATACATTCTTGCTAAATTGTGAGTTTTTGCAAAGGTTGAAAGATGAGATGTTATTCATGACACAGGGAAAGCTATTTTAATTCCAGCACTACTTTTGAAGTACTAACGTGAAGAGTTTCCTCTGGAGAGCCCAGAAACTAAACTTGAGTTATACACTAAAGAACATTCCCATGTTTTGGTTTTTTTTTGCTAAATACTGAATTTTTTTTTTTTTTAATCCTCATCTGAGCAGCTATCTGGGTCAAAACAAATAAGGAAAACTTGGAGGTAAGAACTGCAAGGGTGGTAAGCAATCACGGACACACTTCGTACTGCAGCTCCTTCTTGATGCAGCTTTATTTTATTGCCAGTTAGAGGAAAGATTCAAGGTGGGTCAGGTAGGCTGATGAGCAGTGTTATAATTGTGATCACTGTAAGGAAGGGTGAGATGAATTGGAACTTCAGGGAGGGGGTTAGCTTCTGTGTTCTGGACAAGGACCCAAGACCAGTGCAGTCTTTTAAAAAGACATGAATTTTTAATCCTGTATCATTCAGGAAAAACTGAGCAGCTACCTCCCAAAAACTTGAAAAGAGAAGTTTTCATTGCAGTGAGCATGAACAGCTGTGCTTGGCTGAGGACTCTGTTGCTTGTTCAGGTGCTGGCAACCTGTCTTTTTTTTTTTTAATCCTCTATTTTTTTTTCTCTAAACTTATTTTACTTATTTTAAAATGCATCTTTGCCTGTCAGTTTGAAAACAAATAGGGAATGTAATCAAATGTGCTATGTTCTGATTAAAGCTATTTTAGCTCATTAAATATTTATCTATATGTCCTCAAGAGTGTCTCCTTCCATCATTCATGTAATTGAGTAGAACTGAAGGCTTTGTGATTTACTAATCAGTCATAAAAGATAAAGGAGTGGTGTTCTGTGTTCTTAGAGGTGTATATGTGGAATTTCACTTTAATGAGCTGCTACTTATTTTGACAAACTTGAATCATGTATGAGGTGTTTTCCATAAACTTGTTCTGAGAAGGTCATTGGAGTGTAACTGGAACAGTGAGACTTTAAAGGTGTGTGTTAATTTTGAGATGTTTTAGTAAAACAACTTCAGTCAAATCTAGATGACTGGCTTGATCACTGCCTGTCTCTTACTTCTGTAGCTTCACAGTGTACTTGTCAACTTGTTGAATTACCCTGTTTTAGTGAAGCTGGCTTGTTTATCCCCAAGGCTTTAACCATGTTCATGGTCAGTATGGAAGCAAGAATCTAATGCTGATTTATCAGTGCATATCAGCATGATGGTACCATTTTCTTTCTTGAGTTTTCTGACATCTTTCATATTCTGTGATGCTTTTAAGAGAATTGTCAGAGGAGCAGAGGGAACTTGCACATCCTTTTTAAAGCTCTATCCTCTTCACTGCAAACAAGGAATATATGTAATATATTGCAATATATATGTAATACTTTGCAATATTTTGCAAAATACTTCTATGCTAGAAAGAAGGCACTGCATTGTTTTCTGTTACTTTTTCTTCATGCAGTCACGATTAACCATGATTTTAGCATAAAGAGAAAACAGCAAAGCAATAGGTATCAGTACATGCTAAATGTGGTGCATTTTGTTTTATAAGCATTTCCTTTCCATTTTGGTAGCCTGTTTATCCTGGCTGAAAAATAATTCATTAGGGTTTCCTGCTGCTCTACTGCTTCCAGGGATGCGTTCCATAGATAATCTTCACAAACTGAAGAATGTTCCTTGCAGGCAAGTAGATATGAAGAGTTAAATTGTGGTTCTTTATATTATAGTAATGCAATTAGAACCGTAGCACATACTCTTTATTCCTAATCCTCCTCTTGAAGTTATGCTCAATCTCCCTTTGTTTCCCTTGAATTTTAGATCCACAGCTAGAGAGGGTAACACAGCCTTCTGCACCTCTGACATGTTTCGTGGGCAGAATATTTTGTTCATGTTGATGGTTCCTTCTTATAATGATTCTCCTGGGATCACTTTAGGGGTAATTTTTATGTTGGATAATGTGCTTTTTGCATCTTTATTCGTTGTTCTGCCTCTCCAGCTTGTATTCAAGTGATCTGTATGTGATAATCTGCATATGTTAGATACAGTATTTTGTTTCAAGTTTTGGGTCTGCATATTTTTAAGACTGACTGTTTTAGAGCTGTGCATAGCTCTAGAATCTCCAGTGCCAAGGGTGGCCCACACCTTGATCCCCTTGCTGCTTCTTCCTGTGTCACCACTTTTTTCCACTCATACCAGGGCTCCATTTTCTGTACTACAGCACTGTGTGAGAATGATAAATAGCTTGTATATTACAGCAATGGTGGCATGTTTCTCTTGCCTGTATAAAGGCAGGCTTGTAGCACACAAGCATGGATGAGTGCATGGTTACCTTTAGACAACAGGTCAAGCAGAGACTGCTGTCTTTGTCCTGCCATGGGTGATGTCAGTACTATACACATGAGGCAGAGATACACAACCATTAAAACAAGCTTCATATCTTGACTCAGTGATAAAAAGCTTTTTTTTTTTTTTTTCTGGATTGGAACAGGAGCAGGACTAAAGGAGAGATGGATAATTTGTATGGGGAAGTTATTGGTAAATAAATGGAGCGCTTTATATAAACTACATAAAATTAGCTGCAAATTTTGATTCCTCTTTAAAAATATTTAATTTCTGCTGTTTAGCAGGTCTGCACAATGCATAGTCTTTGTATATGTTAGCTTGTAAGGAGATTGTGCTCTGTTTTAACCACTTTAAATACCTTAAATCTTTCCAGCCTTCCTATCTTGGCCTTTGGTTTTTCCCTTTACTAAATTGCAGAATGCGATTTTGTGCTGTAGTCGGTAAAAACAACACTGTAAAGCACTCCTTTTGTACTCTGCTCCACATCTAACAAATTCTATAAGATGGACTTTCAGTAAATCCTTAACAGTAGGGCCCTTTTTAGATTAACAACCTACAAAACAAAGTTGTGGGTTTATTTGTGGCACTTTGCTTGTTTTAGCTTGTTTTTATCAAAACTTGACGTGTGTTTTCTACACAGTCCAAAGTCAGCACATCCTTAAAAAATGCTTTTTTACCTTGCTGAAGAATTTTATCTGAAACGTGTGTAATGAAGGATACCAGAAGAGGGCAGCATTGTCTTTCGGGAACAAAGGCTGGCTGCTGGCAGCTGTTAGGAAACACAAAAAAGCTACACTGATGTTTTCATAATGAAATATTTCTTTGAGTAACTTGCTTAGATACAAATGCATATTTGTAAAACTTAGAATCATTCTCAGAAGATTCTTTATGAGTTTTCGAAATAATTTTCTGAAATTCCTGTGTTAGGTGTATAGTATGAGGTTTTCTCCTGAATTGTGCTTTAATACAATGCGAGACCTTTCCAGAATTGATGGTGTGCATAAAGCTTTTCATTCGTAACCCTTCAAGGTCCTACTCTGTAAAAGGGTCAGTAAGGGTTTGACTAGCTCTGTAATTGGGCATTTGATGCCTTCAGCTGCCAAAGTTACTTTTGACTTCATCCTAGTGCTTATTTGAGACCTTGTGTTGTGAACTGGGTGCTTGAGGAAAGCACAGCTGTGCAGAAACCTTCTGTGGCTGACAGACCCCATGCCTGTGCATGACACACAGATGTGTGATGCAGTAGTTGCTGTTCCTGCTGTACAGTGCTGCTGTTTGTTTCCTGCCTGGAGCAGAGGCATAGGCTGGGAGGCCTGAGTTGTGAAACAATTACACATTATATGTTCTGAAGCCTGTGGCACTGTAACCTGGACCCTGCAGGACTTTCTCAGAGAAAGAGGTGTAACCTGACAGAAAGTGCTTCAGAGCTGTGCTTGCCACTCGGCTGCCCAGCACCCCAGCAAGACTTTTGTGTCCATTCCAGATACTCAAGCTACACCACAAACAGATGCCAGCCCTACCTTCAGCATTTACAGCACCAACCAACCTCACTACCCAGAAAACTGGCAACTTTTCAGCCCTGAGTGTTTATCGTCTCTGGCAGTTGTTGATTTACTTTCTGAAAATTGGGCAGTGTATGAAATGGTGGCCAAAAAAGCAAGTGTCATATTTAAGGCATAAACCAGATCTATCATTGTGTTTCCACAGCTTGATCTCAGCTTTGCCAGTGATTCCAGTGCCTAGATGAGCATTGGCAACAATCTTGTTCAGATGCAGTTTCAGCTTTTCTTGAAAAGCACAATAAAGCCAACACATTTCTAAACAATTGTAATAGCAGAGGAAGGACATACTGAATATTGAATGTTCAAAGGCCAGAGTAGGGATTTGCATGGGCACAAATGTCAGGCTTGTTAGCCCAAATAACACAAAATGCCAGTAAACAACAATGTGAGATGTGGAAAAATGGGTAATGAGCTATCTCCTTATGAAAACCACAGCTCTTCTACTCCCCAAAATACGGATTGTGTGAATGTGTTGTAGAAAGATGTTACAGGATCATCATTTTAGGTACCTGCAGTAAGTGACTACCGCACATCGAAGAGCCAGGATTTTAGGTTTGGTTTAATTCTTACTAAATCTTGTTAATTATGACATGCAGTTCCAGGACCTTATCTTGCTTCAGGAAATTTGGTTTAAAAATAGAGCAGACTATTTTCCTTTTGATCACAAAAGTATATCCAATTTTTTTCAAGTTTTTCTGTTTTCGTGGCTAAGGTAGTGATAATGATGTGATACTAACTTGAGTTTTAAAAATAAATAAATCATATAGGCAAAGGTCCACAGTGGTGTTCAAATGTCCATTGCCTCTTGAGGTACCTCAAGTAAAATCCTGTATGTCCATATCTTCTCCCACCTTCCTGCTTTGAGATTTAATGTTGTCGTGGTTTTAAACCAATAACTAAGAAAATTACTTATTTCTTGCTGTGAGATATGGATTAGAACAAGAGCAAAACAGGCATAAAACTTAAAAGGAAAAAAAAAAAAGTTTATTGACAAACCACAATAATAAGAACACCAGAATAAACTTCCAGAAAAACCTTTCCATCCCCTATCTACCCACTATTCCCTTGTTCACATGACAACAGAGACAAAAACTTTGGAACTTTGATGGTTAAAACAGTCCCAATTCTTGCTACAGTCTTTTCACCAGTCTTTGTAGAGAAACAGAAGTTCCTTCTTGTTAATTTATAGAGTTTCTCACAAGAAAACTATTTTGTTGTAGTTTTCCATTGCCCTAATGTTAGCTGCCCAGAGCTGCTATTATTAGAGTTCACTCCTCCCTTTTTCACATCACTCTGAAGTGTGTATGGGCCATGAGTCTAGAGGTAGCATTTTTAAGGATAAGTTATTCAAAGGCAAAAAAAAAAAGTCTTCTTCATCTGTTTCTGTGAGCTTCACCAGAAAACAGTTTTCTCATGGCCTCTCAAGGCTTCAAATCTCCCAACAGTTTTCTCATTGCCTCTCAAGGCTTCAAATCTCCTAGCACTTCACTATACCATAATTACTCCACTTTTTACTCAAATTTACACTTTGAACACTTTATTCCTCTCTAGATACTGTATCATGAATTAAAGGAGTTCTTTTCAGGACTTCATTGTCCATCTCCATAGTTTTAACAGAAAGATATTTCAGCTTAATTAGAGCATCTTCTTAATTCTCTACCTTTCCTGAAGCTTCTTTTCTTTCCTGTCACTGGTAGTTTATAAAGTCTCTTTTCATGTTGATCACTCTCTCTCTCTCTCTCTGGACAAAAAAGATTAATCTGCAAGTCTCATCTGGGTAATGAAAGAGTTAAAATCTTGCCCAGGCTTTTGTAGATGGTTTGGGGATCTCTGCCGAACAGGAGCTGGAGCCGTCTGCGATGGAAAGTTCTTCATAGCTGCTCTGTAGCGTGTAGTCGCTGCTCCAGCCCGCTGCAAGTCCAGGGCCTCTCTCTTTCTTCACTGGGCAGTTTCTAGTGAATGTAGTTACAGCAAAACCTGCAGCCGAGCCAGAGATCAGCTCGGCCCGGCCCGAGGAAAACCTTCCCCAGGCCCCCCCATCTCCCGGCCGGGAGACGGGGCAGGCCCGGCCCCATCCCCGCCCGGCCGCATGGCCTGGGCAGGGACGGGAGGCCTGGAGCTCCGCCACCCTCCACAGCCAGGAAATAAAGAGAACCCAGAGTGCTCTGGTTTTACACTTTCAGGTAGGGTTCACAAGTTGATCCCACTTTTCAATGGCCTAAACTGCTGTCAATTCCCAGCAATGACCGATAATTGGTCAGGAGAAAAGACTCCAGGCAGTTCCCAGCAACTCTAACTCCCTTAAAGGTAAAGTAACTCCATGACAAATGTAACTTAATTGTTACCCAAGTCCCAGCAAGGGATCATGGAGCAGCTGTCCCCTGGTTTACTTTGTCCTGAAAGCACAAAACGCTCCTGCTGCATTAGGCCTTGGAGAAGGTGAATGAAGCCGTTGCAAACAACACAAGGTATTGGTGCAAGTGCTCTGAGAAAACCAGAAAGACAAAGGTTTTCAATGGAAGTTTCCTTGTAATAGGTAAGAAATCCAAATTCTACACTGGGAGAATTTATGGAAGCGAATGACAACCACCTTTTCCTCTCTTAGGCTTCAATATATGGGGCTGGTTTTATTAGTTCCCATGCCATCATGCTGACTGTTGTGAATCCCATGCTACCCCCACAAATTATCTTGGATGCATGGTGGACAGGTAACAGGACAGCAGGTCTCCTTCATGTGTTTAACACTTCTGAGGAAAAGAAGCCCCACTATGGTCTAGGCACCACGGAGCAAAACTTACATTTGCTTGCATATGCTGTGTTAGGTTCAAATTTTATCTTTTTTCCCCCCCCACTTTCTCCAGAGATTAGTGTTTGTAAGTCAATTGCCTTTAATGATGCAGCTTTGCTTTGCTGCTAAGCTGTTTGGAGATTTCAGGATCAATAATAAAAAAGAGAGACTGAAAAAGCTATTGAAAGTATTCAGTCACAAACAAGAATGGCAAAAACACCAACAATGCTGCTTTGACAATTTTTAAAGCTCACTGTCAAAGCCATTTCCTAATTAGAACTTGGGGATATGGCTATGAATAGATGATAAAATCTTTAATGAAAATAGCTGAACAGTAAGCTTCTCACTGTATTGTTCTCTGATATCCTAGAAGTAAATATTTAAGAAACCTTCCCTCAGAGTAGAATAGACAGTGTAGAAATTTCTGACTGATTTTACCTATAACACCAATGATACTAGAACAAAAAGCAGCACTCCACCTAAGAGCACCTGAAAAAGATGAAGTCCTGATTTGCTTGAAGTCAGTCAAAGACTCTGCTGTTGCCTCTTGACTGCAAACAGGTAAATGGTAGCAGATGGAGGGGGGGAGTAAAAGATGGGGGGTTAAAAGATGAAGAAATGAGGGGATGGAAGGGCTGGAAGGGCTGTGGATGCCCCCAGAAGAGGGATTGGTATGAATTCACAACCACCAAGTGCTGATTTGGCCACCAGTTCCTCCTTTATTAGAGGGTCTGGCCAGCCCTTCACTAGCCACGGCTCACAGTGACCACACCATCTCACACCAGTAGAGCATATTTCCCTCAGGAGAGCAGAGAAAATATTAGAAAATTGTTCCTGCAGTAATTCAACTACTGAGGAAAGAAAGTGCTGACATTTGCACTTTTTTCATGAGAAAGGAGCAGTACAAGCCTCTATCAGGTGAATGCTCAGCCCTTTCAGTTTCAATGAAGATAAATGGTCAGACACAATGAAATACCCTGTTTCTAGAACTGCAATATTTCAGACTTGCCTTCCAGGCCCACCTTTTCTTCAGCATCTGCTTTTAGCTGAATATTCTCCCAAGCCTTTGCAGTTCCCCCGTCCCTCGGCCCCAGCCTCAATTAGGGGGCCTTACAGAGGGAGGGGGCCTGTTTAATGTGTATGGCATGTGTACCCTAAAATCTGCTGTTACAGGAGCTGACTGGAGGTGGCGAAAGTGCTGCGCTGGATTAGCTCTTTGGTATGGGGCACAACACGAGTCTGTGAATAAATATAGATGCTCTACACTGCAATCCAAGGGAACAATATTAATTTCCTCTGAAGATGCCAGTCTATTTCCATGAAAATGCAAAGCTGAAAACAAAGAGCTCATCTCCAAAATTTTCTTCAAGCTTTAAAAGCTGCCTGGCAATGGGAACATTTATCATCTGCAGGAAAGATGTCCAAAAGTTAGGGAGTACTATGCAATGCTTATGCTAAAACTGTGAGATCTAAGTTGTTTAGTGGATCTAAGCACAAATTTCGAGTTCTGCCAGCAGATCTGGGAAAACAGCCTGTCTTAAGAGGGATCCAAGAAATCTGAGGGGCATTGAAGATTCCTTTCCTGGTCTGTAGGTTACCATACATACGGTCATTAACCCGTGCCTTAGTTTACCCATTGGGAAAACATGCTTTGTGTCACTTAGACCCTTTGGCAAATGCCTTTACAAAGAGAATTTCTTCTCTATGAGAAGCATTTTTTAATTTAAATGAGACCTTACTCAGCTGGCCCTAGATCCTGGTGCAGGAGAAACTGAGACCTGCTTTCCTGAATTCTTATTGGAAAGGAACAGGAAAAGGCAGCAGTGAAAGACAAGAATGAGCAAGAGCAAAAGAGACAGGGATTACCTGCCTGTTCTACAAAGAATGTGATGTAGCTTTTAGGCTCTGAATGTAAATAGCTTCTTCCTTATCACAGTCTCAGACTGACACTATCTCTCAGGAATTTTGGAATCAGACTGTGTTGGGGAGATTTCCTCTTACAAGACAGTTTGGCATCAGTAATATTTTCCCCCTTTTCCTGTAGGCATGTGCACAGCTGAGTTGTCCAGCCTGACTTTCATTATTTCTCAGGGGAGGAGAAGTTCTACCTTTGTTTGCTCTTTCCCTTTAAAAAGTCACAGCAGAACCTTGAAATGCTTGGATTTCTGGAAATATCAGAGGTGAAAGTGCAGCAGCTCCAAAGGTCCTAGTGCTGGCAGGACTTCAGAGCAGAATAAAAAGCAGCAGTGAGAGGACAAAATATTGTCTGCTTAACTGAGAAGTGCTTGTTTCCTGCACCATGTGGCTGAATAAAAAAGCTGCTGGATACTGTGCTAATATAAATAGCGGGTAATGTCTTCATGTCCGAGGAAGCTGAAGCATAGTGGATGGCAGATTTCAGGCCACACAGTGCAGTTGCTGGTGGAGGAGGCTGATGTGCATTTGAAGGTTTGGGATTCACTGGCTCTCCTAGCCAGGATACCTTTTTCTCTGCTCACAAGATAAGCCTCCCACACTGTAGTTTTCAGAGCAAACTTCACTGCACAGCCAGTAATGGCAGATGGTTTTCAGCTTGATTACTTCTACTGTCATTTAGTTAAGGTTCCCACATGTAATTTTTGTACTCCTTATGTTTGTACATTAGAAGGGGATGCTTGGAAATGCTTGTTATGTGGGAGTGGAATATGAACAAGGAACACTGGATAATGATTACAGCAGCATGGGATTATCAAATTACTATTATTTTAGACAGTGTGTTTGTAATTAATTAGACTTTTGATCCTGCCACCTCCTTGTGAACTGTTTATAATCAAAATTAGTTTGATTGTAACTGATTAAAACAATTGTGGTCAAATATTCCTTGTTTTCCTGACCAATTCTGTGTGTGTGGTTAGTATGATCCAAGTCAGGTGTTTGTCTTCAGGAAAGAGCTACAGCATCTCTGAGAACTTTGTAATCATTGTTCTTTTCTTTATAGCCTTGATAGGGACCTGTCTGATGCTTTTTTTTTGAGGCTGGGAAGCAAGCAGTAGTTTGTTAGAAGGGTGAAAAATGGAGGGCAGGAAATGATAGGGGAAATGAAAGAACTTTGGGATGGATTTGATCTGAATTAATCTTCTCAAATAGAGTTTATTACCTGAAGCTGTTAAGCAGTAAGTTTTATAACCACAACACTGTGGGAAGTTCCTTCAAAATCTCTTTCCTGAAGCTCAGATCAATGAAAATTTCACCCTCTCACACCCACTTACTTCTCCTGAAAAAGAAAAGGGGAATTCACCGTCACAGCATCTACATACAGGGGAGTGCAGGAGGCCTTAGTTAAAGAGTTAAGTCATAAGCAGATTGTAGTGGCATTAAGTGATGAATTAAAACATGATTATCAAAACCACTGTTACTGTGGGTACTGTTTGAGTCACTGATCATTCATGAAAGGCCCACATGTCAAGCTCATTGCACAGCTCCTGCACCAATTGACAGCTTAAAGTCAAACCCTGCCCATCACTCCTGCACGAGGGAGCCTCTTCTGTGGAAATTTCCTGTGGGAGTTCTGCCTGTGTCCTGAGCAGTGCAATTTGCCCTGTCAGAGCCAGGGAGCTGGTGAGGTGCTGTCCACAGCTGAAAGAAATGTGGAAATGTGTAGTACAGGGAGTGCAATAGCACTGGAAAGACACTACATATGATGCAGTGCGGAAGAGAAAGGGGCCAAAGTCTGTTGAGAAAATCATTGAAATGTTTTCTCTGTGAGTGCTTTTTTGGTCAAGAGTTTTCATTTGGGAGGGCAGCAGCCCCCTCCAGGCTGCTGCACATGAGGGATCTACCACCTAGCATAGTAGTCATCATTGGTTCATGCCTTCCACAAGAAGGAACATGGTTTTATCTTGGTATTTCTCTTTATTGTTGGTGCTGTACAATTAATCAGTGCTTTGCACGGTATTAATGTGGGATTTTGAAAGATAATTAAGGCTGTGTTCTCCAGCAAAGGTGGAATACATATAGAAAATGGAAACCTCTTGGAACAGAGAGATTTATTTGAAAATATTGAAATTAACTTAATGGTAACAAAGGTTTGAAATGTATAATAAGAAATGTGTTGAACTCCCATAGTGTGCCATTTTTCAAGCCTGTGACCTGAGAAAAAGAAGTGGTAAAACCTCTGGTCTGGAACAGATCTACTTACAATAAATGAAAAAAAAAAAATCACCAAGCCCTGCAAAAATACCCAGCAGCACCCTAAGTAAGGGTTTGTATGCATGTAATTGACCCTGTTCACTTCATTCATTAAAATAAGCTGTAACCTTATTCTGTTGCAGTTTAAAAAACTAGGGCTGTTTAAATATAAGCCAAATAAACTAAAATTAAATGTAAAACTACATTTACTTGAAATTTTATCCTTTATCTTCAGTATTAATTTAGTTACTCATACACATTGCATGCAGTAAAGTCCCTCAAAGAGCATGAACTCCCATAGTAACCTAAAAGATGCCTAAATCATCTGTTTTTTCCAATGGATCAGAAAGCTGGAAGATCTAAAAAATCTTGGTAATAAACAGGGTTTTTAGATGCAAAATAGCTGCTTGCTAACAGAGACTGACATTGTCTCAGCTGTTTCAGCTGAGTGCTCTGCATTGTTACAATATGTTGTTCAATTCTCTAGTGAACTGTATGGGAATCTGTACAGAAGATAAATAACTAAAGAAAAAGTCAAAAATATCAATACTTGGTTGTCATTTGACTGTAGTCAGTACTTTGTCAGATATAAATTTTAAATACCTTTTCTAAAAGTTTGGGGTTTTTTCCTATTTTACGATTCTGTCCATATATTGTAGGAAGTATTCCTCTTGCTTGGATTGTGTCAAATTCATATTTTATCTATTCATGGCATGTTTTGCTTGCTGTAGAAATGAAGAGTTTAACTATTCCTCTAAAGCAGTAATGCAAATTGTGAAAAGAGTAAGGATAGTCAAAAAGATACTTTCCATTTTGAAGAAATAATGTCTTTTGTCAAGGACAAAATATATTTCTCTTGAGACTTGGCATTTCTCAGTCCAGTTAGTAGTTAATTTTTCCTTAGCAGGAATGAGCATCAAATACAACTTTGTTTTTCATGTTTCAGATGATGCACCTGAAGTTGTGATCATCTGTGGAGGGGGTTCTTTCTTTTATTGTGTGTTTTTATTCTTTGAGCTGGAAACCTTTTCAGCGTGAACAAACATTTTTTGTGCATATGAGATGAAAGCACTAAGTAATAGAAATGCTGTGGGCTTAGACCTGATTTCATCCCTGGTTTCTCACATAAAGTCTTCATTCTTCATCCATCCTTCTTTACTTGATGTCTTGTCAAATGTGCTGCTCTCCAATAGCCATTCAAGAATGTCTTGGCATTTTTTAATTAGTGTATTAATTATGTCTAATTACAAATTTTCCTGCAGCCAGCAATCTCTTGTTACAAGCTTATCTGAACTGACTCTAGAAACAAAGGAAATGTGGATAGTGTCTATCCAGCCTGAAATTTTTTTCTTTGCATTTTGTAGTTTGTTATGAGCATTTCTGATGTCTTACCTCTCTAAATTGAAAGGAAGAAGCAAAGAAGACCTGAGAATTTTACGGTAGGAGTGACAGATGCTCAGGTTGGACGTCCATCAGGAAGATCAAGTGATGTTTGATTCCAATTGTTTTTTCAATAGAGCATGCTAAACAAAAATGGCATGCTCTTGTTGTTTCACTGTCTATGTAGTTTTATGGTATCTTGTGGCTGCACAAATTTTTTTGGTACTGCCAGTGTCTTGGACTGTGGGACAGCTTGTCAGACATCTCTCAGGGGATGTTGGATGCTATCTCAGTGCCTGCAGAAACCAGTCATGTTTATTTAAAAACATGATTTAAAAATTTAAATTTTCTGTAGGTACCTGTTCACATCTCATTCTGTAGTTTGTAGCAGTGAGATTTGGCAGAGGACCTGTTTTCTCTCCTCTTCAACATTCTAAGCCAATTCTAAGGCTTTCTGAAAGTATTCGTGACATCAGGTTTAAAACTGGCAATTTTGTTTTAGAGAACTAACCAAGCATTTTGTTAAACTTTCCCCTGTACCTTTGAAAAATGTCTTTTTCTAAGGTTTTTTGATTGGTTGGTTTGGGGTTTGTTTTGGGGTTGGATTGTTTGTTTGTTGATATTTTTTTTGTTTGATTTTTTGTAAGGAATATCCAATTCTTTAGTGTGAGGATAACTAATAATCAGAATTGTTCTAACTAAATGAGACCTAAGAGGATCCTGCTCCGACCTTTCCTAATCCATACCTGAAAAATACTGTGGCTCATGCAAGACTTTAATCTACTGTTTCAATTTCTGTTGATGAAAATCTAGTTATGCAGGAAACCATAAGAGGAAATTGAGCTTCTAGTAATAATGAACACACTCATGCTAGTCAAATTTAAGGTGCATAATATGAATACCTGTGAGGGAACTTGAAGTATACTTTCTGCAAGCAAAGAGTCTGTGCACCCTTTCCAGGTATTGTGTGCTCCTGAGCCCATGTTAGAATTCCCTAAAAACCTCCATTATAAATCAAGGCATCAAGGAAAAATAGGGATTTTTTTCCAGAACAGTTTTCAGCTGACAATTCTTCACTTCAGAGAAGTTTCTTGTAAGTGCTTCCATGTTTCTTAGAAATCTATTTTTCACTCTACTTTTCCTGGGCTGACAACTTGTTTCCCTGAAAAAAAGCTGAAGGAATAATCTTTTCCTTCATCAGTGAGAGCTGGCTGCTTATCGCTGCCTTTGAAGAGCCCTGTGGAACAGTCATCTGGTTTGCTGCCACTGCAGCACTAATGAACTGCAGCTGATGCCTGGGATGTGCAGCCTGTCATTCATGAAGAGCACAGAAAATACTTCCAACACACTCAGCAATGGCACTTTGAAAAGCATTTAATGACACATTTCCTTTTGCAATATATAGCCAGAAAAGTTTCATGTAAATAGGCAGGGAGGGATGGATAGCAGAAGAATCTCAGGACTTAGCGAGAAAATCCTTTCAGTGGAAAAAGAAAAATATTTTAGCAAAACTTTCCAATTTAGCATGTAGGGCAATATATTGCATTTTTACACTCTGTTTCTTTTATGTCTGCTAAACTGAGAACAGATTTTATTGTATAGAATAGGGAGAAGCATAGTTTATTTTGTTTTTTATATAATTGACTAAAATTATTTAAATGCTATTTCAGAGCACCATTCAAAAATTGTCAGTTACAATGATAGCTGGCAATGATCTATAAAATTATAAACTTCTCAGGTTTTAGGTACCAATGTTATGTTGTTATGATCATTCATGAAGTTCATGAACTGTTCAGTAAGTTCCTCTTTGTCAGGATTTTGTTTATGCTTAGTTTGTTCCTGGGTAGCAGAGAAACAGGTCCATGGAATATATAAATTAAATAAATGTTCTTGGGATGATTTTGGGCTGGCTGCTCTTTGGTATAAGAAGAGCGAGAAAATTACATCAGGTTGTTATCCAATTTCTAGAAATTGACAGATGGGTTATCACACTGATCTTTTATTAGATTTTTTTTTTTCTTTTTTGATAATACTGGCCCAATTGTAGATAAATCCTGTAAAGATTGCCTGGTCAGCCTGATCCTACAGGTCTTCCAATTTCATGCAAACCTTAGTGATGACTGGGTAGTCACCATGCAGTACAGCTGACAGTGAATGCCTATTTGCAAACATCTTTGTCTGCAAAACTAATACAAACTGGTTGAGTCTGATTTTTTTTTAATGGAAATTCACTGAATGGGAGGCACAGTAGAGGGTTCTGGTGCTGTTTTGGTGGCTACAAATGTGCTGGGGAGTTGGGTTTGATGGTGCTGCAGATGGGCTCTGGCGTGGTTGATGGGAACATTCACCAGCAGCTTCATGGGCCATGTCTTCCCCTGAGGCTCAACAGAAGTCTAAACAAGTTATTTTGAGAATTGTCTCTTTACAAAAGCATGGAGTTGGGTAGTAGTTGTGAAGGATGAAGAAGGATTTTGAAGATTTTCTAATACAGTACAAGCTTTTCAATTTTTTTTGCATTTAAAGGCAAGATTTCTGAGCAGGTGCAACAAGTATCAGTAGAGTTTTTATATCAGGAAAGGAATAGTGTTAATAAGTTCACTGTCATGTAGGAAAAAATAAAAAGAAAGAACTACAAAACTGTTAATGAGAAGAATGTGCTTTTAAATTTCTAATTGGTTCAGTAGCTTGTAAAATATTTCCAGCATTTTTTCTCTTATTGAATAATAATGGAAAAAAAAATAATGTAGAAATTTTCTTAGGTTTTCATCTTTCGCTTAATGGGAGATGATCAAAACAGATTTAGTAAGTATAGATCTCATAAATATATGCTGTTGTAATGGTGTCAGTGCCTGATAATTAATTCTAGCTTTGAGCAAGAGTGCAGCTTACTGCCTGAGGTAATAACTAGCATATTCAGAGATCACAGGAAGGTATGAGTAGGGTTTGTGATTTGGAATTTGCCTCCAAATTAGTTTTTTTGGTTTGGGTTTTTTTTGGTGGTTTTTTGTTTTTGTTTTTTTTTTAGAAAATGTGACTATTTTTAAGGCAGTTTATCCTGATAGGCTGGAATTTGTAATGATTGTCATGCTTACTATTTTATATTTGTTTGTATTTACAAATTTCTGTATTTGTCCAGACTCACTTAACCCATATGGATAAGTCAGTCTGGAAGGAAATCCCTGGTTCTGAATGAAGTTCATATGGTAAAAAGGCAACATAGAGAAAAAGCAAAGAAGGAAATGCAGAGGATACTGAAGGTTCTGTTTCCTTTGATTTCTGTGAAGGGTTGAGTCTCAAGGCCTACCATATCGATGCAGGTCTGTGCAAAGTGGCCTTGTACTTCACTTTTATTTTTTTAAATACACGGCCTTATTTCATTGAAAAAAACATGTCAAGTAGTACTGAAAGGTCAGGCTCAGAGGAGAAAAGTGCTTGTGTGCCACTGCAGCAAGCACTGTCTCCAGTGTCCTCCCAGCATCACAGACAGCAGCTGATCGATTATGCTCTGGCAGCTCAAACTGAACAAGTGGGATGTCTCTGCACCTCACCTGCTGGTGGGCCAGAAAAGCCCCTTTTTGATTGTTTGCCCTAAATTCCAGTCAAGGAATTGGAGTTGCTGAGGTATGGCTGGTCACCTCTGGCACAAACCACATCTGCTGAATATTTGGAGAATATAAAATCTGAGGTCACCAGAATAAGAGTCATCAAAAGAACTGCCAGTGCTTGAGTAACTCTCAGCAAAAAACTTTATGTTAAAGCACCATCCAGGAATTAGGTGTTTCACTTGCTGGTTCCTACATGGTATTTGAGTGCTAGCTGCTGGTACCAGTGTAATTCCTATGGAACTACATCTGTCCAACTTTTCTGGTAATTACTTGGAGGCAGCATAATATCAAAGTAAATAGAAAGAATAATTGGATTATTTCAGCAAAATTTGCTCTGCATGTAGTCACTGATATGGAAACAGACTCCATTATTATTTCCAATTTGAAATTATCTGACTGATTAGGAACTGAATTGCAATTTAAACTGCAAAAGAGGAAGGTATGCTGCATTTATACAATTTAAATACAATTTTTGGTTCTTCCCAGACATACTTTAATCTACCTCATGACATGGATTTTGAGCAATTTCAATTGCTTCTATTTTTTTAGCTGTATTTCTGCTACTTTTACAAAGGCTGTTAATGATAATTCTTCCTTGTTATTCATGAAATTCAACACCAAGCAGAAAAGCACAGCTTATCTCCTGACTTACTTAAATTGTCTCATTAAGTTTGTGGTCTCAAGTAGGATTAGCAGCATCAGTCCATATGGTAGTTCTTTGCAATGTTGAAGAGACCTAAAAATGCATTTTATGCAGATTACTTAACTGATAAGAATTTGGTTTATCAAATTCTTTTGCTTTTTGTTCATTAAGGTTCTAAATGGGAAATTTAGATCAGTGTCCATACAGAACCTGTTTCCACACAGCAATTAAACTGTTGTTAATCTTCTTTTTCTGTCTCTGCTTTGCTGTTACTGTCACTTTGAGAAATCCAGTCATTTCTTACACCACTCAGAAGGCTTACACTTATATAACCTGCCAGATCTTTTAATCAATCAAATGTTAGACAAAGAAAGTAGAAATAATAGTTTAGAAACCATACCTAAATACAATAAATCTTCTATCAGGGTATTATATGAGAATATGACACTATAGCCTTTATCAATATATGTTAAAATTCCTTATCAAGTGACTAGATTGGTTTATACTTTTAAATGAAGCTTCCAAACATAGGCTGAAAAAGGGAATTTACTACATTCTAAAATGTAATGTTGCTGATCACATTGCACATGAAGGAAGGAGAATCTGGAGCTTTTCCTTCATTGTTGCAGATTCTCCTCTGATGTATTTAGAGCAGTGGGTGAATCAGCATGCATCGTGCTCCTGGGTGACAAGAAGTAACAACAGGAATGAAAGAACAAGGTTCTCAACAACAGTAAAAATGTTTCCAAGGTTATTATATTATTTTATTTTTATTCAACTGAGCAAGAGAGACTTTAATAAACTGAATAAGAATTAAAAGTAACAAGAATGAAAATACCCCAGTCAATGATATTTTATGCACCACAGCACCCTAGCTTCAGAGTACAAAAAGTAAGATTTATAAAGAATTTTTGAAAGAGGTAGAAAGTAAAAGATTTTGAAAGTGAAGTTGTTTATGTTGGAGTCTGAGACACAGAGTGTGTGCCCTTGTTTCTGATACCTAACTCTGATATCCAGAAAAACACAGATTTTCATATAATATGAAATTTATGAGCATATTTTTGGATAGTTTCATGGTACTAGAAGAAAACAACATATATAGAAGTGCAGCTGATCTATCATGGTAGATTTCTGTGACATCCAGAGCTAAGGTTTGACAAAGAAGGTTAATTTCTTGTAAAAAAGCAGTTTATACTAAATTGAAGCATTTTTATACTGGACACATAGTAGTGAAATGGAAGTACTATAGTCTAGAAGCAGAAAGGCGTGAGGTGATACAATTAAAGGCTGCAAAAGTAGTGTTTGTGGTTGCATGACAATATGGCAAACTTGCTTCAGAAATCACAGATTCATGGGATGGATCAGGTTGGAAAGGACCACAGTGGTTCACCTGGTCCAATCTCTTTGCTCAAGTGGGGTCATCCTCAAGCACACGGCACAGGGTTGTATCCAGATGCTTCTTGATATCTCCAGTGAGGGAGACTCCACAGCTTCTGTGGGCAATCTCTTCCAGTAATTGGCTACTGCACAATAAAGAAGTTCTTCCTCGTGCTCAGGTGGAACTTCCTGAGCATCTGTTTTTGCCCATTACCTCTTGCCCTATTGCTTGGCACCACCAAGAAAATCCATGCTCTTCTCACCTTCTCCTCAGATAATTACATTGATGAGTTCCTCTCTCAGTTGTATCTTCTGGAGGCTGAACAACTCTCTCAGCCTATTCTTGTAAGAGAGAAGCTCCAGAGATTAATAGACCAAAAGAGAAAAATACAGTTCTGAATAGATTTTTCTGCATTTGGCTTAGTATATAATCATATGTTTATTGCCATGACTGATGCCATTGGGCTATTGGTGCTAAATCTCTATCCTGAGTTACTTGTAATTTGTTGTATCCTTCTGTGCACAGAAAGGGAAAACAACTTTTATAGAGATACAGAAAAAAAGTTTTCATGTACTCAATCACTGTTTAGAGTTGTTGAATATAAAAAGAATAAATACATATAAGAGAAAAAACTTTATTCCCCTGCTGTGCTTTCGAAGTTTTAAGCAATTCAGAGGAAGCAGTGTGTTGTTATTTTTCCAAAAGACAGCATCTTAAATATTATAATTATCACCAACTATTTGTTTGGGTATGAGTGAATCCAGAAACCTTTCCAATCCACTTCATTTGCAATTCTATTCCTTACTTTCTTTCCTATCACAAGTTTCAAATCATGTCCTTTGTTTGAAAGGAACAAGAATGTTGCCATGGTTTAATTCCATGGAGAATCATGTAATTAGAGGAAATGCTTTAGCCCTTTCACCTACATCCTACTGGTGTTAGTAATTCTTACAGCTTTCATTTGCACTTTCTTAAGTTTCAGATTAGATTTAATTTTTTCAGTTATTTGTCCTGTTATTTTCTGGCCAATTCTGATATTTCAAGTGCAGCCTTTAACATTAAAACTGTCTGCTGTGATTTAAAACAAATAATTGTTTTTTGTTTTCTGTTTACCTATGTTTCTGGTTCCTATTTTCTTTCATGTTGATGGAAAAATAAAAGCACCTAACTCCTGTTTCCACCCATTCCATGTCTCTGTTTTAGTGCTGTGAAACAAATTAATTTTTGATGTGTCATGGTAAGTGTGGTAAAGGCTTTTTTTCTCTGGATGAAGGGATTTTTTTGTTTGCAAAAAAGAATAACATCTGTCAATCTGTGTGTTTGTTCCTTAGTCTCCTTTTCATGTCAGGATGGGTAATTGAGCTGATGAAAACATGAATGCAGTAGAATGAATGGCTTTGCTCTGCTCATGGGTGGTTTATAAGATTAAGACAGGGTTATTTGAGCCCCTTTACCAAACATACAAGGCATGTTATGGGTCATTTCAGACACAAAATATCATTTCTGCTTAGACAGGACAGGACTTGCATTGTTTCATGATTTCAAGTGTATTTGGGAGATTAGAGCTGCAGACCTTCTTCCCAGAGAGAAGTTAGCAGCTCCTCAAACTGGTGGTCACGTAGCCTGGCATGAGAAGTGTCTCTAACCCAGGGGTTTTGGAGGGAAGAAACAAAGGCCTTGGTCACACTGGGAGGAGACACAGAACAGTGTGTGAGATGGCCTAGGGAACTGAAAAACAGCTTTCCTGATCCTGTTTCTGACAGCAATGCATTTGGCATGGTTGGTAAAGTATATACTTAAACCACCATTTGTATCTTTCTGAATTGAAAGAGGTAGAATGATAGAAGTCAGATTTTTTATTTGTATGATTGACAAATAACAGGGGCTTTGACAATGACAGGGAGTTCTCAGAAGCAGCACACCTTCCACGTCTGTGTCAGTGGCCAGTTGCGCTCTGTCTTAGATATTAAGGTAGAAACAAGATCTTGGTTTGGGAAATCTGATCACTGTGATACAAAGGCTTTGGGCAGTGAGACCAGATTCACATTTATGTATTTTCACCTCTGTTACAAAGCAACATGTGTTATTCCACAGCATTACCAAATTTCTGGCTTGAATTCTATGTTATTTTCTCCTAAAAACCCCTAATCGTCTAAATATGTGTAGGACTGTTTAAAAGTGTGTTATCACCTGTGCTTTTCTCCTACCTACAATTAGCACAGTGATTTTTGCCTACAGTGTGGAACTGAACTGACTGAAGTTTCAAAGTCTTGTCATGTTTTAAAAAGTAAGGGAAGAAATACTCTCTAAAATAGCTCTGTCTCTAAGCAGAAATTATTTTAATAATTCTCAGATACATTAGTTCTTTAATACTCTGTGTGTGTGTGTTTGTATTTGAAACATCAGATGTAGGATGCAGTATTGAGAGAGTTTAGGAATAATCCATTGTCATCTCTGACTTTTTGATGCAGACATTTAATGTTGTGCATGCTTCAATTTTCCCGGAATTTTTTTATTTATTTTATTTTTCCTGTGCCAGATGGATACTCCGTATCAGATAATGTGCTTTTATTTTTATACATTTAAGTGCTTTAAAGTTTCTCTGTTTATAAAAGCTCTGCCCAGGAGCAGAGCCTTTCCTTGTCTTACTTACCCAAGTCCCCTCCCCTCCACCTGCTCATTTAGAGCAACATAAATGCGTGCTGCTGCACTGAGGCGCGGGAGAGCTCCCATCAGCAGTAATTGCTGACCTACCACAGTTACAGCCAGTGATCAATAGATACTACTTTGCTGCACAGCAACAGCGCAGAGAAATTGTGGACCCCACTGAGAATTTGTTTTCGACATGCAAACCCAGCTGATGGCCTTCGACTCTAACAGATGTCAGAGAGTGACAGGCACCCCAGGGCACCCTGAAAGTACTGCTGGAACCTGGCTGGGGAAAAAAGGAACGCTCTCAAATTACTGAGTGCGTTCTAACAAATCACATCAAAGGGGAGAAAAAGCCTGAGCTGAAGAAAATTACTACCTTCATTTTCTTTCTTATCCTGCTCCCCAGCACACTGTGCGCTGGTGTGTGCAGTGCTATCCACCCCTGCACTAATGAGCGGCTCAGCTGCAGAGACAGCGCGGCTCTCACGCTGCTGGCCAAGGGGCTGTGGCACAGGCTGTCACCCTGAAAACTAAACCTTTTGAGAATGTTTTCATAGTTTTAGTTACTTTCCCATGAAAGTTCTGTAAAAATAAGTTGTCTATCACATTCCTTCTAAAAGAAGCGTCTTTTGATGGATGTTTTGCATGACCTGTGTGCTTGGGAAGGTGGTAACTTAATTATCCAATCCCTGGTCATTGTCAAGAATCTATAAATACTGGAGTCAGAGAATAAAGGGACAGGTTTTGTTCTGACACTGAGAGTGGTTGTGCAAATCATTTTGTGTCCTTCAGCGACACAGGGGGAGCTGGGTAGGTCAGGAAGAGCACACTCTCCTATTATAGGAGCACATTAGCTAACTTTGTTACTTCGGCAGATGCAGTTTGTAAATAAGTATTCACTGACTTCCTCTCCTCACACGACTGTGTGAATCTAATGCAATCTAATCCAATGCAGAGAGAAAATGTGGATTTTTTTTCCCCCCTTTTGTCTGTTAATTATGTGATTTGTTTATTTGCAATACTGTCATTCCTGGAGAGGTTAATTCAGAGGCAGGACTTGTCTGAATAGTGTATTTTTAATTCATTGATAAATTTGGACATCTCTGGCCATGATCTGTGAAACTGAACATGTATGTAACTACAAAACTAAGCATGCATGGGGTCTATCTTGTCCTACAAAATACAAAGTTCAGTAAGCCAAAGTATATTAATTAGGTATATTAATGCTTAGAGAGACTCTCTATTCAAAAGGAAAATAAAAAGGTAGCTGTCTCTGTATTATTTTTCTGGGTCTTGAAATGGATTACTATCATTCTGCCAAGTGGAACTTCACCTCATGTCACTGAGGTATATCTTCAAGTTCTCTTATCTTTGAAATACCCCATTGCTGCTTATGCTTGTCCACAGTCCATGCACTCTTCTCACACAAGAGTCTCATAGACAATGAAAATAGTTTTGTATTTCAAAGGAAAACTATACTTCTGTCAGTGAAATGAAAAATGCAGCCAGGAAGATTGTTCAGTCCTATATTTGTGCCCTAATGGAGCCTGAGGATCATGGAAGAGACTCTCTCCCAAAAGCAGCTTTCTCAATGGACTTTTAAAATGGAGTTAGGTGGTGCCCATCTGATCCTTGTAGGTAGGTCTAGGACACACAGAGAGCTCACCATTGTCCTTGGCTTGGAGTGATCTTTCCTTTGAGCAAATTAAAGAGCATAAATTTTGTGTGTGCAATGTGCCTGAGGAGAGCATGTACTTGCAGAGCTCCCCAAACAGGCAGGGCTGGCCCCTGTTTGTCTGCAGGGACACTACAAAGTTCTTCAGAAAAAGACGCAAAGCATCCAGCTGGACTGAGATCTGGAGGGGTGAGTCTCAATGTTCTTAGAAGAATATTAACAGATAATGTTATGTAAAAATATTTTAGACCATAGTCCCACACAAACTCACACGATGCTATACCTAGCTTTTCATTATGACACAATGAGAAGGCTGCTTGCTTTGTTTATGAAAATAGTTGTATTCTCAGAGAAAATGGAATCCTGTCTTGCTCTTCAGAAAAGTTTTGTGAATGATTTCTGCTAATACTTTTGTTATAACGCTTGTCTTTAAATATGATGTTATAAGAAACTGAGAGTGCCAGTCTTGAGCAGCTGCTGCAAGCCCCCTCCTTCTAGTTGGCTTTTACACTCTGTGTCCTTGGATCTCTTTTCAGAGATCATAAGGGCAAGACATACATTTCAGATGGTCAGAGAGGCAGAATGTCCAACAGGGCAACCATAAAAGAGATGTCATGTTGCTAAGAATTGGCTGATTTGAGCTATCATGAGCTGCGTAGTGAAGCAAAGAACTATCAGTGAGGAATTCACTCACTGTGTTTGTGTGATAAACTGTGTAGTGTCATGTTAAGAACCTTGATCACAGGGAACACAAACATGCCTTATATAAATAAGTATTAAGAAAATATGACATATGTATATTTTTATCTATCTGTAAAACATTTAGGTGAGATATACTGGAAATATTAGGAGTTTGATTCAAGCACCATCATTCGTTTGTGTCTAATTGTACAGTAAAACTAAGAATAGTGTAATCACAGTACTGATACAGGAAAATGTCAACAATAGTAATGATACTAGTAAATTTACAATAAATGCTTCTACCCTTTTTTCCTGGGCTAATGTTCACCCTTCCCTTATTCCATCAGATCCAAAGGTCAGTGGCTTCACTCTGGGGTTTGGTGTGTGGAGGAGTGTTAGGAGGCATCACTGGTGTCTGGAGTCCTTTCCCAAGATGAATATGGTGTTCATTTTACTGGTTTCTATTCCCATGACCCTCTTGGGATCCACCATTTCTGTATTTGCTAACACTTCAATATTGTTCTTTTTCTTCATTGCTCCTCAGTGCCAGGCTATATCCTTATTTACTGTACATACGAGGTACTCTTTGCATGTATTAGACACTATTTCTTTGTTCTGTTTGGTGCCCCGGAGACCAATTCTGTCCAGATTCAGGTGTTCTTTTCTTTTTTATTGCATGTTTTGAGGATTTTAAAAACCTTTAAAACTTTTTTGTTTTAAAGTTTTTTTTAAAAAAAAACTTTTAAAAATTTTTGAAAACTATGAAGATCTGGGCACAGCCCATACCAAACACTGGACCCGCCTCTTGCCATGCTGTATCACTATTTTCCTATGCCACTTCCTGCATCCTTATTTCACAGGGACTCTGCTTTCATACCAAGGCTGCATTTTCTGCACTACCACATTGTGTGTGAGTCATAAATATCTCATTCTGCCAACAGAGGCCTTTCAAACTCACTACAACAATGTGATCTGATACTAATAGCGGCAATTCTCTATTAACAGGGCTACACAGTTATAGAAATAAAAGGCACTTTTGAACACACGTGGGCTTTTCTGATGTGGTGCTTATACTTCTCAAAAGTTCTCCTTGTTATAAAATAACAATGCAGCAAAAAAACCCCCACTTTTTACCAATGAAGGACTTCAATTTGCAGTACAGAGCAAGTACACTGCAACTCTATTTAGATATCTTATGTTCTGGAAAGCTCTCCTGTTTGGAACACCTTCCACCCCCACACACACTCTGATAAACTTTAGCTGTTAAGATTCTCCAGCTGTGCCTCCAGTGATAATTGGGGTCATTAGTCAGTTCCTCCCCAGGCTAATTACCAGCACAATCCAAATGTCATCAGCTAAAGAAATGCAGCTTGAACAGGTTAAACAATACAGCACATGCAGGTAGAAATAAGGGGGAAGAGAAAAGATAAGACTATTCCTGTGCCTGTTTGTGTTTGGTCCTCTAACTTAAACACCAAGCTGTACTTGTTTCTACAGGTACTGTTTATTTTAACAGAGTCCTAAGTGTTCATTTGCTGTGAAACAAGCACAGAAGAGATGTTGGTGACTTGACTCTGTTCATACTTTGTGTTCTCCTTAAGTAGAAATGGAGTCCTTTAATTTTGGTCTGAAGGCTGCTGCATTTGAACTGCAGTGTCCAGTAACTTTAGTTCTGATATGATGAAAAACTAAGATGTTTTCCAAGTTTGACCAATGTTACAAATTTAAACATGGGCTGGAAAAGCCACAAGAATGTTTAATGCGCTATAAAGTGAACTCTTCTTTTAAAGTCAAATTTTGAAGTCAATTTATGAAGAATTATATGTGAAAATACAAATTAAGTCTGAGAGATATAAGATGTATCTTTCTTATACAGAGAAGATTCTAATTTGACCCTAAAGTATAAAATTAACATTAAAATTTTATAAATAAATTCTTGAATTCGTACTAACATATAGAAGGCATCTCTTTAAAAGCTTTGCTTTTACAAGTATGCTCTTTTTGACCTCAAGAAAATTGTATGGTGAAGTGCACTCCTCTGATGAATGGTGGAAAAAATAAATTTTCACCTCAGGTCCAGAATCTTGCTCTAAATTGATGGTTGTGGATTGCATAGCAGGTACTTAGTAATGGGGCAAATCAAAGGTTCTTCTAGTTTCTGAAAGCAATTTTGAGGAAGAGTTCATGATATCACCTCATGTTTCAGATAACTTACACTCATGCCGATAAGTCAAAATGATTCTATGAGGAAAAAATGCAAATGATTTGGTCTCTAGGGCAAGATTGCAGGTATATTTGCATTCCTTTAATTAGAGCATGAGATAGCAATGTGCTATATGCAATATGTTTTCCCCAGATAAGTACATACAGGGCTCTGCTGCGTAGCTGTTGCTGGGAGCTGAACTTCAGGGCAAGTTTTGTGTTACTGAAGTGGATTTAGTGAAGCTGCTTTAGGACCATTGACAATTTGCTGGATTTGATCATTCAGAGCTTCAGCTTTTGGAGTATGAGTAGCTTTGTATTGCTGTGTAAGGGAAGGAAAATGGATCTGGCTTTTATGCAGAATATCTGAGCTCATTCTCATGTGTCACATGAGCAGTGAGATCTGAGAGTTAGCTTTAGGTCTGCTGTTCACACTTGCAAGAAGAAGTTTTGCCAGAATAAGTTCTCAGGAAATGAGGAAGTTTTGTTCACCTAACTCTTACTTTCAGCAATCTCAACTGAGAATCACAGAATGGTCTGAGTTGGATCCGACCCACAAGGATCATGGAGTCCAGCTCCTAAGTGAATGGCTCATACAGGGATTGAACCCACAACCTTTTTATCCCTGTGCTCCAGCCAACCACTTCTCCACTTATGTTTATAGCTCTTGTCCAAGTTTTAGATATTTTCCCATGTTTTTGAACACCCTACAGACTGTCTCTGGAGCAGAAGGGCAACATTTTTTTGAATACATTAGCTGCACAGTTATGTGGGAGATATGACAAATTCCCTAGCTACTGAGTGCCACACCTGGGAATGTATGAAGATCAAGAATAATTTGTAGCTAATGTAGCATATTCACAGCTTGACTGAGCCCTTTATTATAGATTCATGATTACAGCTGAAGCAAAATGCGTTCTTTTGTGATAAAATATTGTATATAACAGAAAGTGTAGACTTCATGGGCAGCAAGCACCTCTTTAGGTCCTACCACTGCTCTAAGTGGCTGAATGGTAAAGTTTTCTTAGCTAAAATTTCGCTGGAAAATGGCTTCTCAATAGTGAAAATGTGTCACTTATGGCTTGGCCTATTGTTGAAGAAGAACAAAATTGTGGGCAGGAAGCTAAGGGGAAAGAGAGGAACAGGAGATCTGCAGGCAGAAGATGTGGACTGAAATGTATGGCTTGTTGTGAGCAAGAGCTTCCTGTATTCCCATTGCTGCAGATGATGGGTCTGGAAGGAAAGCTAAAGGAGAAGTTTCAAAGTCCAAGGAATTTCTGAAAAACCAGGAATGTTTTGCAAAGATGAGGATTACAGTCTGTGTGTCTGTCCCTTGTGTTTGGGGTGGAAAGATTGCAGTGGGTTAAGGGGCCCTATGAATCTCTCTGGAAATTAAGGGAGAAAGGTTTTCCCACAGATGTTTTCAGATGAAAAGTGAAACTGAACAAAAATTTTCTATTGGAATGCTCGGCATTAATGAATATTTTCTCAAACTGAAATTTTGATTGACAGTATTGGCTTATTTTCCCGTAAGAGAATTGAAAATTAGATTTTCTAGAATTGTACTGTAGTTGAACTGCAGAGGGTGCAGGACACCTGACTGTATCTTCTGTGGCTTGGCTGTGGAAATCATCAGGAACTTTGTGAGGCAAAAGAGTTTTCAGTCTCACTTCTCAAGAAAATGCAATGAAAATGACAAAAGTTTCTCAAGGCTGGTCAGCTATGAGCACTGAGTTGTGTGCTGCTTCTGCAACACAGGTATTTATGACAAACCCTGGCTGCAGTATAGTTTACAGTTTCAGGATTTTTGCTGCCCATGGCCCTTTCTGAAAAAGGTTTCATTTAAAAACCAGCTGAGATCAAACCTTGCCATGTAGCTTCATGACAAATTATATTTTGTTCACATTTTAATATCTGACATAACTTATTATGTTTTTTCATAGATCAATACATCTGTTTGCCTGAAAAACTGTCAGAAAACCTATTTATTTGGTAATGTGCTGTATACGCTTAGGAGTATTGCACATTCCTTGGTAACAAATTACCAAGTGCATTTTGAAACCTAGTTGAAATCGTCCAGAAATTCTTTTTTACTCTGTAAGAGAGTGGAGGTGTGTGTTGAGTTTTGTTTTCTTTCTCTCTTTAGTTTTATTAAATTTAACTTTGAAAGGTTTTTTCCCAGACAAAGTCTTTTTCATAATTACAAACTTGAGAAGTGCCAGAACTGATGCTGCTCTCCTACCAATCCTGATAAAAATTTCCTGACCAGGCATCTCTCTGTATTAGTGTGCTCAGAGTGTGCCACAAATGATTCATTACCTAGAGCAAATTCAATAGTTTTTAACAAAAATAATTTTATTTACAGGCAAACCGAGAGATTGTTCAACAAAAATAATAAAAGTCTTTTATTTGACTCACTTGAATAGACTAAAACTGGCTACTGGGCTGCAGTTCTGAATGAAGCTGCAAATGGAATGTAAATTATGAACATAAACACTATTATCCATTTTTTCCAGTTCATTTCTCTTGTGTGGTAATTCTGCCTGTTACCCTTTCTGATTTATTATAAGCTCTGTCAAGAGGAAAAAGAAATTAGAGATCAACAAATGTACAAGGCCTGTGGATGTTTGTGCATGTTTATGAGACTTATTTTTTGTGAAATACTGGACCAGAGCACTGGGTTCTTAAAAAGATATCTATGTCTGAATCCTTTGCTACATCCTCATGTGTCTTCACACCATGAAAACACCAGACTTTACAAGAAGAAATGTTTTTCTGTTGCTTTTGTTTTAATGCAGATAAAATTACATCTTTTCAGCATACAATATTCTATTATGGATTTTCCAGTGGGGCCACTACTAAGCCCACCTCACTGACTGCTCCAGGATTCCTTTTTGGTGGAGCACGAAAGGGAGAAGTCTCCCAGGTTGATACCTCTATTGCCTCTTCTGTAGCACTGTAGAAAAATTGTATGTGAACAGTCTGTTCTTAAACTCTGGAAAATGTTCCTTGACCAAAATGATCTTTGAGATTTCTTTTAACTTAAGGGCCTGGATGAAGTTTTAGTGATAGAGACTGTTTTTCCTCTCTGCTCTGTGCCATTTGTACAGGGTTTGTTCAAAGTACTGTATCTATTATCTTACCACAGCCTGTGGACATGGACTTTAATGAGTACTACTCCTATTACTCAAGACTGAAAGGACCAAATCCTAAATTAGTGAATGGTGATGGTCAAAGTTTGAGGAATGAACTGAAATTTCCATGTGGTACCAGCTCTTAGACAGCAGTACAGAAATGCAACAGGTTCACAATGCAGCTCAGTTCACAACAGCTGCTCTTTACTCTCCACTGTTTTCTCCTGCTCCAGAATGAGCTGTCCATCAGCTGCAGTCATTCAGGAATGTCCACTGACTCCAGTGTGGGGGCTGCAGGGGGATCTGCAGCTTCCCCTTCCCCTCTTCTCAGGCCTTGGCATCTGCAGAGCTGTTTCTCACATGTTTCTTGCTCCTCTCTCACAGATGCTCTGCAGCATTTTTACCGCCTGAAATGTCACCGGAGAGGAGCCAGCAGTGTTGTTGATGGGCTCAGCTGTGCCCTGCAGTAGGTCTCCTGGAGATGGCAGTGCCTGGCATTGGAGAGCCTTGGCCTGTCCTCACAGAAGCCACCTCTGCTGCTCCTGACTGCCAGCACCTGGGCACCTGCAGTCAGTAGGACATCTGGAGCACATCTGGGATGCATGGGGAACGATCTCCACATGCCGGGTGCCTCCTCTGCCAAGGGTGTCATGTGTCAGGTCCTCACCTACTGATGTGGCCTGAATTCTAGAGATAAAATTCAGCTGTTTGCATCTGGCTATTAAAAATGGTGGCAATGGTCTTTTTAATGCAGCTCAGGATGTGGCATTGCTTTTTCTTGGAAGCTCGCAAGTCCCAATGACCTCTTGAGCAATGGAAGAGGCTTGAGAGTAAAAGGATAAATTGCACATTTAACAAGGATAATTAAAATCAGATCCATTCCCTTTCTCACTTCTATTCTGAAGTGGTTTAGAAACACTTTTTTTTCTCATCCTTTTGATACCATAAAAACAACAAGATGATCTGTACTTCTGCTCTGTAACTGCAATTCTGTTTTCTTTCTTGTATTAGTGCTGTGTGAAAAAGCCACAAAATCAAACGATATCTTTCCTCTTCAGTTCATTTTAAGGTCCTCTTTGGTGTATTAAAGGCAATAGTTTAAATGTAATTTTACTCATCTTTCATTTCAGAAGCAATGTTTTTTAAAGTAACCACTAATAAGAGAGTATATCTGGTGAATGTGTCTGATCATTTAGTAACTCTTCCCAAGACGCCTCTACTGAACACGTTATTGATCACTGAAATCAAATTAGGAAAATTTATCTAGAAGCTTCTGGAAGCTGTTCTTTTTTTAAGGCACAAATGCTATCTTAAATCCTACTGTTCATGGGCAAAATATATGCATTAGTTTGTTTTTTTTTTAAACTATCACCTTATTATTAAATACTAATGATGGAGCTTTATTCTTGCGTAGGTATCTTTTTGCTGCTTCTGAAATATTTGAGAAAGACTTTTAATCCTATGTGGGATTGATCCAGTGGGCAAGCTGTGCTTTTCCTTGCAGAAGGGTGAAGGAACTTTCCTATTTTACAACGGGTTCAAAATATACACATATAAGTCCTCTGAAGAGAAATCACTGATATATTTTTAAGGAACTTAGAAAAAGCTATGTTAAAAAAAAAAAAAAATCATATTGGGTTGACAGATACTCTTTTCTTCTCCCATAGTTTGTATGGCCTGGCTTTAGGAAGCTCCACATTTTTGTGGAAACAGGAATGTCTACTATTTTAGGAGAAAGAAAAAGACCAGTGAGGGTTTTGGCTTCCTTTGCTCTTCACCTAGCTGTACATGACAAACTTAAGCTCCAGAAAATTTTAGTGCAATTAATTTTCAGGACAAGTGTTCATCTCATAGGATGTAAGAGGTACAATTTGCATTTAACACTCTTTCTAAACATGCTTTATTTTGTGAAACTGTTGTTTTAGACTATGCTAAAAGACTTTCTAAGCACACACCAGAGAAATGAGAAAAAGCCTACACAATACAAAGGCACAAAATTGATACATGGTGGGACTGTATAGACCTTTTTAGGTGAGCTTCTCATGTTAATCTGCTGCTGCAGTTGACAGGAGTAGAAGCCCAACCTATTTTTAGTTGTCTGCTTTAGGATGAGATGAATCACCTGCTAGAAGGAATGTATTCACAACATGAACTTTAGAGGGAGCCTGGGGTGACTAGCTTAGATTTAAATGTCTGTGCTATTAGATTAGGGAAGAAAAATCCCATTCCTCTTAACTTATTTCTTTTTGGTGCAAGGTGGGGAAATTGGACAGGCTGTTGATTCTCTGTGTAGCCATTGAGAATACCACATTTGTAGGCATAAATGCCTTAATTCTATTCCCAGTAATATTTAACAAACTGCAAATAGAGATCAGTATCTTACAGAAAATGCATGTGTTCCTGGCAAGTCAGGGGAATGAGCTTACTTACAACCTTGGGAAGAAGAATAGTTTAGTGATATACTTCTGCTTGGCTGGTTTAATACCCTTGCTTTAAAATAATAAGTATCATGCTCATCTTCTTGAGGCTGTTGTTCAGATTCTGTTTTACATTCTAACATGGTGCTTGTAAGTACCACATATTTATCTGCACAAAATCCCTGAAAGAAATGAAAAAGCTACTTTTGCACTTTCTATAAATGGGAATCTTAAGCACAGGACTTTGCCATAGGCCAGGTCCCGCAGCAAATCTATCCCAGATGAGGAGACTTGAATATATCTCTCCCAGGTTCCCAGCTTTAATTAGACCAATCCTTTTCCTCTGCAACAGACATCGATAGGAAACCTCATCTGTATGAAGTATATGTGTGTGATGGTCATAACAACCCCCTGTTTCTCCTGCCAAGGGATTGATTGTACTAGCATTGATCCAAGTCCTTGCTGATGAAGTTGTGTTTCTCCTTGAATAGGACTCAGTTTATCACTGTGTACCAGGCCTATAGAAATGTACTTTGCCTCTAAAGCCACTCTAACATAACATTGAACAGTGAATTGACTTATAAAAGGAACAGCAGGGTAATCCTAAATTTTTTTCCCCACAAAGAATCTGTACTTATACAAGGGCTTAGTTTAATCTGGTTGCAAAGAGACCTTTTAACTTTAATGATAAAATATTAAAAGATGAGCATACCTTCAGAAAAATTCCAATTGTACTAAAATTTCGCTTCCTGCATGGGTTGGTAATTCAAGAAAAAATCCCCAAAGCCATGTTATTAATACATATGTGTGCATACACGTATATATACACACATGCAGGACTTAGCACAATACTGAGACTTTCCTATTTTTAATCTAACTGGCTTGGGCACAGCTGGAAGACCTGGACCAGCTCAGCCTGCAAGACTTGCTGGAGCAGCAGAGAAAGATTTTGGACTTCTGGTGTGCTCTTAGTTCTGTGGCTGAGCCCACAAACATGTTATAATAAATTAGGTTACACCTGGTTTGTCAATGCTGTGCTACATCTCAAACTGAGCATGTTTTGGACCAGTACATAATAAGTAAGGGCAACAGTAAAGTTGTCTGACAGTACATGGTAATACACAATGAAGTTGAATTTTTCTCTGGCTCACAATTACAGTTATTGTTTTATGGAACCTCTCTCTGCTGATTATGTACGAAGCTGTTTTTGCGGGTATAAGGGAGGTCAAATCCCAAGCAGTTTAGTGACAAACAGTAAAATAAATGTCAGTTTATATGATTAGAGTCAAACAGTAAATGCCACCATCTTTCCAAGCAAGGAGAAGGAATTTACAGAGTTGGGTTTGTCAGTGGAAGGGTGTTTCAGCCACTGAAGAACTTGCTGCTGAAGAGCGGTGGTCTGGCTTTTTGTGCCTGCCACACAGGCATGGAAAAGCATATTGCAGGTGCTGACTCAAGGGAATGATCAGTGCAGGAATGGATGTATTTTACTCTTCACCATAACTTAAAATTTTATTTTAGAGCAAGCAGAACTTTTTGTCCTAGAAAATTTCCTATTCTTGACCCTACAGAAATGGCATGTAACTAGTTTTCCTAGGGCAGCAATGTTAGTCCCAGGAGGAAACCTTTGCTGGACTGTGCGCACTATGTGAGTGCAATACAAAAGCTGTCTTCTGACCCTAAGCTTCTATGTGCAAATCTGCATGGAAAATCCCTTTCCAAGCCTGTGAAAGAAGCAGACACAAGCCAAGCTCATATACTTTGTTAAAAGTTGCAGTATCTATGCAAAAAAATTGTTTCCAGGGGGAAAGGAAGAGAAGAGAAGAGAAGAGAAGAGAAGAGAAGAGAAGAGAAGAGAAGAGAAGAGAAGAGAAGAGAAGAGAAGAGAAGAGAAGAGAAGAGAAGAGAAGAGAAGAGAAGAGAAGAGAAGAGAAGAGAAGAGAAGAGAAGAGAAGAGAAGAGAAGAGAAGAGAAGAGAAGAGAAGAGAAGAGAAGAGAAGAGAAGAGAAGAGGATTCCCAGCTCTAATTCCTATGCATAAAAGCATTTCCATTTGCTTCATAGGGATGACTTGTGGGTAAGATCCACTCACACAATTAACAGTGTTGCAGAGCTGAGTCTTAAATCAATGCTTTTTCTTTCCCAACAGCCAGACACCCTGAGGAGTGAGTAAACAGAGCCTGAGGAAAAATTGATAGGATAGATTTCTACACTAGAAACAAATGCTTTAATTTGTGTTTGTAGCAGAAATGTGCTGTCTAATGCAAAGCAGTTTTGTTCATTAATGCTATATTTTCTTGCCAGCACCCTCCAACAAATAAAGACCAAGTTTCCCTTTAATTTTGAAATGCTTCCAGTCTACAGTTATTTTTTTTTTTTTCTTTTTTTTCCTAATAATTGTTAGTACTGGAATATATTGCTAAAATTAAAGCAAGGTAAATTCTATGAACCAGGTGTTTATGTAGTTTTAGTGTTATGCTTTTAACTTTCTGGCCCTAATATATGAAGAACAGAATGTACTGCAGTATGTTTTGGGAACATTATTTTTTTTAATGCTTTTTTTCCATAACATTTTTATGTGTTCTATTTTTCTCCTCTGAGCTTTATGGACAATATCACATTCTTCTCTTAGATTTTTTTTCCCCACAAAGGATTGTTGAGACTGTGCTGGGTTTCCTTTCAAGAGAGTAGATAAATCACAGGAGTCAGTGGTCCGAGGTAAAACATACTGTGTCTGTTTGAATTCTTGTTGAATCCTTGTACTGAGATCAGACTGAGGAGTTGGAAAGCTTGTGTCGATAGCCAATGAAATTAAAGTTGAGGAGGAAAGCTGAAGAACAGTGGGAAACTATGGAAATCTCTGTGTGTTGGATGACTCCAATCCTGAAGGACAGTGTCTCACCAATAGTGATCTTTTGTACCTGGGGACCATAACCTGCTACAGTGGAGCTGGAGCCCCGAAACCCTGGATCACTACAGAGTACCCAGGTAGCTCCAGGGTACTCAGGTAGCTGCTGCCACTGGAAGGATTGCTTTTCCTCTACTCAAAGTAGGAGCCATTGCTAGGAAGTTGTGATCAGTATTCATTCCTGGTGTTTCAGAGTTGGAGCTAAGGTGTGGTTATGTAACATAAATGACAACTTTTTTTTTTCCTTTTTCTTTCTCAAGGTAACATTAACACAAGTCTGGATCTAAGTAACATCAGGACAGCTTGAATTTTAACCTGAGCTGGTAAGTGGGACCTTGAGGCCATGATCTAAAGCACTCTGATGAACAGAGTGCCTGGATCCTCTCCCTGAGATGAAATGTTCCTTAAACACTTACAGATGTCTTGGTTGCAGAGGTAGACTTGCTGCCTAAGGAAACAGAGGAAAGTAATCACTCCCTACTAGCTCATACTGAAAAAACATTAATCAGACAAATGTTGCAGCTCAGCAGGAGCACAGCATAGATGCTTGAATTAACTTCTAATAAGCAAGGGAGCAGCTGAGCTTATTAGCTTATGCACATCACCTTTAAAACATAGCCTTATAGTTTTTGGAATGTATGACTGGCTACCTCTGTGAGGCTGAATTGCATGCTCTGCATGTATTATCATTCAGCATATGCTCAGTGATTTTTGAACTTTTTCTCTCTATGTGGAATAAAATCCTTAGGGAAATCAGATATCTTCATTTATCCTGTCCCACTGTCCAGATGAGTCACCAAAACAGTTTGAAACAAAAAATTTGGCATGAGGACAGTTGTGCATGTGCAAGGAGCTTAGAGTAGGTTTTAGGAAGATAAATGCTATTTTGCTCTCTTATGCCCACAGGAGAGATATTTATTTTGTCTCATGGCAGAGCATACAGGGAGATGAAAAATTAATGCATGTAGGCTGACTGCTAGTGTCACTTTTAAAAAAATTAGATTGTTCCTGTTGTGAAATAGGTCTGCTAGTCTTGTCTACCAATCCCAGATTCCCAAAGGAAATTTGAATAGGAATTTTGACTAGCAAATGGTTAGGAGAACCTGGTGAACACAGCGTGGTAGTTTTCCCCCAGTGTAACAACCAAGTACTATAGAGATTCTTCAGAAAATGGAGTTCTTGCTGAAGAGTTAAAACAGGTTTAGAGCTGAAGATTTAAATGATTTGTCTCATCTTGTGAAATTTAGGTCACCGTGTGTGTCTTAAGAACCTATTTTCTAAGCAGCTGATTTTTCAGCATTGTTTTGCTCAGGTGCAGAACTGGTGGAGTGCAATTTTAGGAGACACCAGACTGTCTTGGCAGAGGTGAAGGATTCCATCCTAAAAGGTGCTCCTGCAGCTGCGTGGTGCAGGCAGCTGCACACTGTCAGGCCCAGATGCTCACTGGGGACTTTGGGCAGCAGGGTTACTACACCCCTCCTTGAGGTCATCGGGTACATGATCAAGATTTCTAAAGAAGTTGTTCTCCACACGCACCAGGGAGCATTGTCTGAGGTTCCCTTCCAATTTCAGTTTAACTTATTTCTCCTCTAAGAAGCATTCTGTCCTTGTGACCGAGCATGTTCACAAACACGGTCTGTTGGCAATGTTTGTTCACTGTTATACTCTTATTTATGTACTCAGTTTTGCCCACAGGTTGAAAATGCTCAGCTATACTCCACAGAATGTCTCAAAGGCCATTGAGGAAATAATCAAGGAGACAAAGCCTTCATGTTCTGTCCACTCAGTCCATGCAGCAGCTCAGTGGCAATTGAAATGCCACTTGAAATATAGATTTAAATTTTGTACAGGAACTACTAAAGCTCTCTCATTCCCAGCAATTTGAGAAGTTCAACACAGCAGGCTCCAACCTCTATTACTGCTTCAAACTGCTGTTTTCTCTCTTTACTGCTAGCACGAGGCTTCAGAAGAGACACCAATAAAGACTATAGAGAATTGAATGTTATAAAACCTATGGAGACTCATTAGCATTTGTTGACTTTTTGCCCTGTTTCACAGTGAATGACTCTATATTATTCAGCTCATCTAAGTACAATGAAGGAAGGAGCTCAGCTATTCTTTTTCTATTTCATTTTCTGTCCTTGGCTTTCTTCCCATATGTTAAATGAATAAAGACAGGAAAAATGTCAGTGATGACATGATCAGTTCCATTATTAACCTTTCCATAAACAGTCATGACTCCCATGCAGTCTCCCTTTATATTCACAAAGTACCTTGCTAACAAGCTTGGCAAAAAAGACTTGTGCAAACAAAAATGAGAAATCAATTATCTTAAAACATTTTCCTGAGATGTTTCAATGATTCAAAGCTGTATATTGTTGGGGAGGGTTCCTGCACAGTTAGGACACACATAAATATATAATGTCTCTTTGTTGGAACTGTAAACAGACAAGGATGGCTCTGAAGCCCTCTAATCTTGTACATGCTATTTTTGAGTTGTGTGAGTCCTTAAATTCAAAGATAAATCCTGATGAGCTGTGGATCAGAGAGCTGTCTGCAGCCACCACCTGCCTCTCTGTCAAGGACAGCCCAGTGCCTCCCTTAATGAAATTTCCCTCTGTAGTTTGTGCTTCTTCCATTTGCTTAAGGGAAAGTAGTGACCACTGTTGAGGTTAAGTAAATCTAATGAGGGTTTTTGTTGCAGTCACTTAAATACCCTTTTGGGTTTTGGTTTTGTTGCTTTTTTTCCAGTACACTATAAATCCAAGAGGTTTCCAGATCTGTTTCCACTGAATAATCATTAGTTATATTAAAGACCCCATAAAATTTAGGGTTCTAAGCTTCTGTTGCTAACCAAGAGATTTCTCCATTGCAGCTGTGTGTCTGCAAATAAAATAGCAAGTCTGATTCCCTAACATTAACCACCCCCCCCCCATAATTCCCACCCAAACAAAAAACAACAAAAAAATCCAAAACAACAAAATCAAACCCTCAAAACCCAGACTGGCTATTTAATTATTTAATCCTGCTTATTCAGAGGCCTGAGCTTTGCTCCAGGTCTTTCTTTTCAAGTATAATATAAGCTTCTGATAATGTGTATGCTGGCAATCCAAGTTTTAAATTTTGTATACTGTTGTCTTTTCTGCACATTTTAGATTCACATAAGCATCTTCATGAGGCTTTTCTTATCTAAGCTACCATTCTTCCCAGTATATTATATAAACATAGCAGTTTCAACCCATGGCAGACAACAGTGGCATTTCAGATCCTAATGCCAGATCTCAGGAAGCTGTGGGCTCTGTAAAGTGATGTTGCTCAATCTGAGACCTACACTGCCAAGTCCCCTTACCAGGGAGTTCAGGAATTATCCTAGGCAAGGTGAACAATGACTGCTGGGGATCCCTACAGTCAGGCCAGAGTTGTGTGGTTTGAACGACAGCAAATGTGTCCGGGGAACTAACTGGAGCTATACTGAGCAGAGGTTTAATTCCCTCTTCTTTTCATGGAGTGGTGTGTGGGGAGGCGTGGAGACTCTCCTAGCCATACTTTTCAGTTTTTCTTGCTTCTTTGTGTACTGACCACAAAACATCTGTAGGATGTACATTTGAGACGACAGAACTTACTACACAGACTACTGGAGTTATATGAGGATAAAATAGAGCTTAGAAAGCAATTGCTGTTTGCAGTTTGAGTTTGTTGGTTAGAAAATATGTCTAAGGGGTTTTCTCTGATCCCTGCTGCTTCAGTGCTCAAGAGTGAGCAGTCTCCTTCCCAGGAATCTTTTGGCTACGATCTTGCTGCTCCCTGCAGAGCAAGATTTTCTGTTAGCTGAGAAGTTTCTTTCACTGATGACAAAAATGTTACTTTCTTAAGTCACAGAATTGAAAACTTGTTTCTTTTCCTTGACAGGGTCAAAAGTGTTCAGAAAGCTAGAAGATTTTTTTGTTTTTCTCTCTAGATTGCTGTTGAAGGGTGTGTGTTCCTCTGTGGGGTGGTTTTGAGCTCAAGTCTTCAAACCTGTGTGAAATTTTTCAGCAGTAATATTTCTGTGACTGCTCTCTTCCAAGTGGGACTGTCAGAAATAAACAAGAAGTTGTCAAAGTGACAAAACTCTTAGGCCATTTTCTGTCTTTCAGGTATGCCCTGTACCTTGTGTTTACGCCCTGGCTCTGGCCAGGACAATTTCTGCAGTAGCCAGGAGGGGAAGCTGCTGAAACCCAGAGTCTTTTCTATACCACCCCACTTCACGTTATGGGGGCAGGTGGAAGGGGTCTCTCCCAGGCTGGGGGGAGCATGATGACAGTGGGCTCAGGCTCCACCATCACCATTTGCATGTGAATTGCTTGCCTCCTATCTTTATTCATAAAAAATACCTTTTTTATTAATATTGCTGCTGTTACTGTTTGTTTTTTCCTCTCGTTGTTCCCAGTAAATTTTTTGTGTCTCAGCCCATGATCTTCAGCTTTTCTGCCTCCAATTCTCCTCTCCATCCAGCTGCAGGAAAGAGGGAGAGTGAGGGAGGAGTGAGAGAGTGGTGCATGGTTTGGACTGGTTTCTGTTGGAACACTACATGGGAGCACCATTCCTAAACCACAAGAATCTATCAGTAGCCATGCAAGTTTAGCAAAGGTTCTCAGTTTAGAGTATAATATTTATTTCTGTTTTATTTTGTCTTCCAATGCTGCAATCCAAACTTTTGCAAAGTGGTACAAAAAACACCTTTCTGGCAGGAAATGCATGTGAATTAACCAGTTGACCTAAAGTGATTATGTGTTGAACAAATGTAATTTTCTTCTTCCCAGAGCCAAGTATGTCACCTGTGATGTGTCTAATTGCTCTGAAGTCCAGGTTTTTTACCCTTTGACAGGGCGACTACAACTGACAATTTCATGAGCTAAGCCAAATGTATACACATAGTAATGTCTATATATATATATATATATGTATATGTATATATAGCATATAGCATATATATTGTATATATATATTGTACACATAATAAACATATATTGTATATACCAGTTTAGAGAAAAACACTTTCCTAGGAATTAAAGACATAACAAAATATTTCTCCAAAAGCAGGGAAGTATTCCTGGAAGAGTCAGTTGAGATAATCTATTTCCATTTTAGAACATTATTTTGTTTATTTTTTTTTTTTCTCTGATTCAAGTGTGTCAGTTCATGGCTTATCTGCTACAGAAGGGTAAAAGTAGTTAATGATTTCTTGTGACCCATTTAAAAATTACACTACCTGAATCAGTTCTGATTCCCAACTCTGTCTTACTAATGGACTTGCTAACCTTAGGCACCAAAAAATTAGATTAACTTGTATGATTTAAATTAGATTCAAATTATCTGACTGTTGATGAACACATTTCAGATGACTTTACAGGTTTTCCAATTTTTGAGATTACCATATATCTATGTAAGGGTATATCTAAATTATGTTCTCAGTTTTTAATTTATAATCAAGAAAGTATTTTAGGTGCCACTAAAAAAATAGTAATTTGCATGTTTATGAATGTGGTCAAGTAATAGGGAATATAAGAAAATCACCATCACCATTATCATCTCAGGCACCTTCGTATTTCTGGGACAAATAAATGATGTTGTAGCTGCTATAAGCCTTGAGCAAGAAAACTCCAAGATAAGATTTCTAACTTGTATTTTGCTTATTTAAATGGTGAGTGCAACTGTATCTGCTGCATGCCTGGTCCATTGCAGGTATGACAGCTGCAAAAATACTTCCTATTAAGTCAAAACTTAGAATCATATCTTGCCAAAGCCCTGGTCAAGCTTCTTTCTTTTTATCTTTACTTGAAAATAATCACAATGCAAAGTAGTTTGAAAATGAGCCTACAATACAAGCTCCATTTAAAAAATTATGTTAATTCTTCTAATGGTATTATTTTACTCTTCTTTGCTGATATATCTTTCAACTTCTAATTATCACTTTTGGGTTTTGTTTCTTACTTTAGGATCTGTTGATCTAGGAAAAGAATTCTTAATAGAAAATTAAGCTTGTGTGTATGTTTTTCACTGGATCAAAAGTAGATATCAAGGTTTGGGGCCTTTTTTTTGCTGTAGTTTTGGAGATTTTTGTGGAAACCAAACTTCTGAAGATAACTCAAAGTAACAGATTCATTAGAGTGATAGAACAGTGCTTTTCAATTTAACTTGGTCAATATTTTTTTAATATGAATGAAAAGCTGGAGTAAATTTATGGGGTATAGAAATTTATTTTCTCTGCTCCTATGGTTACTTTTCTTTCATTGGTTGGTTGGTTGGTTGATTGGTTGAATTGTTTGGGTTGTTCATTGACCACCAAAATGTTCATGGTCTCTTCAGTATACCTCTTGATTTATTTGGATATCAAGTCTCCTTAGTCTTTTTTAAAAATTAAATTATGAGACCTGGACATGAAAAATCTACTGAGACTGTCATTTTTTACCACCAGCTGTGAGTTGTATTTCTTTAAAATATGCCTTCTCCTTCTTGTTTCAGGTAATGAATCAGGATATTAAATTAAGTGCTACTTGAAGGATGAAGATACTACTGAAACTTGTAATAAATTTACACAGTCACCATGGTGAGAATACTTGGGAAATTTAGAGCTGATCTTGTATTCCTGTTATCTTCACGGATAATTCCCATATTCCTCTATTCAAGCAGAGCAAGCAGAAGACTCTTCTCTAAAGGTACACTTATGTATGCGTGACTGAATACTTCCAGGAGCACAGAAACACTTGCTTGTCAGCTTTTTTGCATTGACACACAAGTGTTGAGACGGTAGGAAACGGCAGTGCTTTTTATCAGGACAGCACAGGTGGATGGCCTTTGTTCACAATTAACAGAGGGCTGTTAGGTGATGCGTTTTTCCTTAGTGTCTCCAAAATACATTGTTATTTTGGGTTCTGAAAGCAAGCTAATGGCATAAGCCCTGAGCTTTGGCCAGGCTAATGTATTCTGTGTATAGCTAGAGCTGTTACAGCAAAAATATTTCCCTCACATCCATCCAGTATTTGTTTTCTTTCCTTACTTAACCTTTCTTCTCAGAGCACAGCTCACCCTGAGTTTTATATTGCTACTGCCTGCTTTATTCCTCAGCTGTTTTCTTCCCTCCATTTCTGTTTGTCTCCTAAGGAAATGACAAACCAGAAACAGCTGAGTGGTCAAGTGTATCAGAAATAAAGCAAGCCGATGCATGTGGCATGGTTCAGTGGATGGAGCACTTCATTCTGAATCTGAAAAAGTTCTCTCTCTGCCACTCGTATTTTTTTTTCTTTTCTCAGTGCTGAACAATATATTTCATCTTAATTTAGGCAGCAATGAGACAGGCTATGTGCCTTTTATTGAGAACTTTGAAATTCAGGTTTGTAACATGCTTTTTGGTATACAAGTACCTTTTACTAATTGTGGGAAGAGAACTGACTAGGTCTGTTTATGCATGGCTGGCATAAAGTGAAAAGAACAGCTAACAAAGCAGTCTATTTTTCTGGAATCACTTCCCTAAGGAATATATTCTTTTCTTTGATCTGTAATAGTTGGTGTGTCATCTTCTTCAGATCATCTCCCCGAGAACATCTTAAATTACATGATAACTGAGGATGGAGGTCATGGAGAGTGCAGAACCTTACATCTGCTGCAGAAGTGCTGTGTTATTCATGCCCTGTTTCCTGCTGTCAGAAGAGCAATCCCATGAGACAAATGTTCTCTACAGGACAGCACTACAAAACAATGCCAGCACTGGAGCACAACTGATGCCTGTCCTGCTGCAGCTGTAGGCTTCTCACCAACTTTAGGCAATATTCTGTTTCACAGGTGCTGGGCAGAGTGATGCAGCCACATCCAAGTGATCCTACATGAAGCCAGTGGGGGGTCTGGATGGGCTTATCCAGCCTGGTCTAGTGCAGCATCTGCTGTGCCTGACCTGAGCTGGATTGTGCTCTGGTACTGCCTGGCCCAGCAGTTGCATGAAGAGAAATTCAATGAGGCTCTGAAGTGATCTGCAGGCAGCCAGCCCAGCAGGGCTTGATGATTGCAGAAGTTTGAGGATGGCAAGATCTCACTGACATGATGCTCCTCCTGATCTGGTGAATCCAGCAGGACTGGAGCAACTGAGCCTGCTTTGGTTTGCAATGAGGGCTGTGGCAATGAAGTAGATTTATAAGAAACTGTCAGCCATAGGTCATTTAAGCTGTCACCACATTAGTTCTGACACTGACGGTGCCAACACAACCTAAGTTTGGGGTTTTTTTTAATTTTTTATTGAGTAGATTCTTGGCTTGGGAAAGATAAAGCAAGCAACAGATAAGGTTTTGTGCAGGGGCTATTTTTCTTCCCTTTCCTTAACCAAAAAACTCCAAACCAAACCATGTCTCTCCAGAAATCCAAGATAAAATCTGCTTAGGCAAAAAGATATTATGCTGATAAAGCAGAGTGCTTGAAAGAAAGGTGTATTCATTATCTTTAGAACAGATGGGGATCAGCAGGAAAGTTTTAATGGACTACAAAACCTGTAAAGTTTTTTGAATTCGTGATTATACCGTCTTGTAAAACTCGTAATTGCCTCAAAGAGTAATGAGTGGGCCTAAAACACATTCACATCAGTAGAAATGTGCACGGAATTTAATACACCCTGAGTCAGAATTAACTTGGATATGTTGAATTTTAATGTTAAACGATCCTTCTCATAAAACATTTCAAAAGCAGAAAGCTGAATTCTGAAGAGAAAAAGGCATAGAAACAAAGCAGGTCTCTGGTAGCTATTAATTTGTGAGACAGCACTTAGAGAATACTTCCTTGTAGACTCACGTTGAAAACAAAGTGAAAAAAATGGACTCGAAGTTGCAGGGCTGCAATGTAATGTGTGCAATGATTCATGTGTATTGTTATGAAGGTGTTGGAATAAAATAAAGGAACTGAATGTTCTCATTGGAATTCCCTTGATAGATTAGGAGGCAAATAGTTGTCTAAGTAAAGGATGGTATCAGAAAAGAAATGCAATAAATCATCAGATCTTTTCAACAGAGCCATCATTTCATCTTGCGGATAATTCGGGACAGAAAAAGTGAGGTCATACATTAGAGACACGTTTTTCATTCTCCCTTTGTTCTAAAGGAGATATCAGCAGGTATAAAATCCAGACTAGTTCTCAATTCTCTTTGTTCTATCTCTAGATGGCTATGAGAAAGCATTTCTCTTATGAAGGATTTTTTCTTTGTTGTATGGGACTACCTGGCTTGGGACTTTTGGCACCATTTGCAGATTTTCATGAAAAGGGTTGTAAGACTAATTAGAAATTTCTCCTCTTGTCTGAGCAAAGGCAGCAACTGGCGGTAGTTGTGCTCAGAGAAGCTGAGAAGGATGTAGACCTAAAGCTGCTAGTGGTACAGTGTGAGATGTGGCCACCTGCACACCAGTAAGAAGTAAATGAATTTTCCTTGTGGGAAACTAGACCATTAGCTTTCAGGAGATGCTTTGCTCATTCTTTTAGTTTGTGTTGCCCTCTTCCAGGGCTCTTGAGTGATCTTTCTATGGCTGTCTGAAGTTGGTGTTCCTGGCCATGTTCTAGGTTGGGAAAGTACAAACATACACTGACCCTCTTTCTGTTCCCTGTTGGCCATTAATCAATAAATCATCAAAAACATTCTGATATGTCCAGATGACTGTGTATCTAAAGAAAACCCAGGGAATTTTCCCATGGAGAGGATGATAACTTACCATAACTTAGCCTTAGCATAATCATTTCTATCTGAACACTCCAGGTGTATTTTTTGACTGTTTGATTTTTATAAAGACGAAAATATATTCAACTGTTCAAGACAACTTCCATGAACTTGATGATATTAATATAGGACCACTTCCCAAGGAAACCTGTTTCAGTGCCCAACCACCATCTGGGTGAAGAACCTCTTCTTAATATCTAACCTAAACCTCCTCTGACATTTTAATGCCTTGGTTTTAATTAACATAATTGCATGTAAATTATGTATTTTTGAAGGTCAGCTTGTTGAGAGACTGGTTTCACAATTCTCTTCACTGGTATCTCATAGAATCATAAAAACATTCAGCTTGAAAAAGATTTTTAAGGTTATTGAGTCCAACCATGAACAAAGCACCATTGTGTTCACCACTAAACCATATCCCCAGGTGCCACATCCACATCCAGCAATGTCCCCACTTTTAAAGCTTACAAAGCTAATATTTATTTTGTTAATTCTGTGCATCTTGCATTGCAGTGAAACACAAAACTGGTCTTTATAAAAAATAAAAATAATGACTAATCTCCTTTAGAATACATGTAAAGCAATTTTCAAATTTCTTAGAGAAGCAGATAACTGCAATTCCATAGGATACCATGTAAATAGATAGAAAAAAACAGGTCCTTGAAGACCAACTTATATGCAGAAAGAATAGAAAAGAGCTGCTCAAAGATCAGTAGGAGGAGAAATTATGTAAGGTTCCTAAAGTAAAAATTAATGCCTCTTCTAAAAAAAAATCTTTTAGCTATAATATATAAAGATAGCTGGCAAATTGCATTATAAGGAAAAGGTTTGGCTTTTGAGAGGCTCCTCTCATCAAGAGTTCTTGAATTAGCTTTGGGTATTACACCAAAAAGCCTTACAACAGGTATAGAATGAGTTAACACCACAGTTCCTTTGAGTAAATATAAAGTTCTTCTTTTTTAAACAGGAAATTCTACAGCTTCTGAATGTCCTTGGCCTCCAGCAGTGTTTCCTTCCTATTGCTTTTTTCATTACTACCAAGGATAACAACTCTTCTAGCAGTCTTACAGCTTAGACTGCCTCTTTTTTAAATTCCACTTTAGCTCCAAGAGTTTAGATCAAGCTAGGAATTTTGTATTAATCTTATACTCATTACAGGACAAGCAAAACTATTAATGTTGACTTTTTTCTGTAGGTGTTTGTTCTATGTGTGCAATTCAAGTAGCAGTATCAGGAGTCTTTTCCTCCTGGAAGAGTGGAGATCTGCTGAACAGGATGTCGAGAGAATAGAGCTTTGTCGAGCTCACTGGGGACCCTGTGTGCCATGTGTATGTCACAAGATGCATGTGAAGAGCAGTGACCCAGAATCATGTTTCTTCTCTCTTGCCTTTGGGAAAAAAATAAAAACAAACACCTTGATGTGCCTGTTAGGTCAATTTTATTTTCTGCAGGGATTCAGCCTGCAGCATGTGAGCTAAAGCATGAGCTAAAGCATTTGAAAAAACACAGTTCAATGAACTTCAAACAGTCTATTGAAATCTAAATTTACTAAGTGGATTAGATAGAAGAGGAGAGACATAAAATGCAGCCCATTGAAGAGAAAAGGATCCTCTCTTTTCCACAAGTTTCATCATTATATCTTCAAGATTATATTAATATGAGCCAGCAGGAGTGTTGCTAGGATCCCAAGATGCGGCTGTCAAGTAACATCTGCCAAAAAGGGGCTTGCTTCATTACTTTCAAACCTTTCCATTGCTCATTAGGTCTCACCAGATGGGGATTCTGTATTTTGAAGTCAGTCACCCTGTATGAAGTAGTTTATTCATGACACTGATGAACAATTATCTACCTGTACAGTTGGGACTTCTAGGCTGTTTATTTCAACTGTGTCAGTACAGAGCACAACTTTAGCATCTGATGATAAAAAAATTGACATACAGAGGGTCAGTTTGACTGAATGGGTGCATGAATGAGATCGAAATTTTCCTATAATAATTCTTATAATAATTTCCCAGTAACAGAATCCATTGTAATAACCCCTTGTAGGTTTTGCTACATGATTTTATTTATTTTACTCTTCAAGTACAGAAAAATAATAAGCTCAAAAATGGTGTTCCAACCTATCCAGTAGAAGATGAACTGCTGTGCATAATAACTGTTGTATTTCTGTTGGTTGATAAATGTTTAATGGTTTGTTAGGAAACTAATTGTCAGTTTAAATCAGGAGAGTGACAATAATAACTCATTTAAATATTCACATTGTGACCTGCAAAGGCAGCTATAAACATAATTCATTCTAATTTCTGTGTATAGTTGATGGGTACAAATATATGGCAATCCCCTTGAAAAAAGTTCTGATCTCTATTGTAATGTTTCATTTGTATTTTCTGTTCTTCACAACTCTTGTTATAAATAGAATCAACCAAAAGATTGTTATGTGCATCATGTGAATAACTTGTGGGGCTTTATATGGATGACTCTATGCAGTATCAGAATTTAAAATTGTTAAAAAACCTTGAATGATAATTTAAGCCATCTTTATTTGCCCACATCTTACAATTAAACCAAACCAGATAGGAAAAACAAGTGTCTTTGCATGTACAAACACATATATGTGTACACAAGAACAGAAAATCCACAGTGGAAATATATTTAAAAAAACAAAATTAAGCCAAGCTAAAATAACTTCCTCTGGTATCAAAAATACTCATATTTCAAGACCAAATGTTGTCTCACTCTCTTCTGAATTCTCAGTGAACTATATTTTCTTTGACTTCAACAGTAAAATGCCTCTAAGGAGATTTTAGAAGATAACCCTGAGGTATCTGAGTCACCATGGACAGCAGGAGGCAAGCAAGGTTTTCACTGAAAATGTAGGCATAACATAATTGTAAACACCATTTTGGAAAATATACTGGTGTACTTAATTAGCTGCAGCAAGACACTGAAATTTTTAAGGTCCTTACTTGCCCACAGTGAAGAAACTGGAGGAGGAGGTCTTTCCAAAAGCCCTCTTATCCCTTCCTGGGATGACTGGCCAGTGGTTTCTTTCAGCAGTACAGGGATTTGCACACTCATTTATGCCCCTTTTCAGGAACTTTTCAATTGACTGCGTAGGGAAAAGAGGGGTAAGGCTTCCCTTGTCTTACAGTATGATGAGAATTGAGGCCAAGGTATGAAAAATTAAAGCTGTCAACTTCCTCCCTTGTTTTCCAAGAAACTTGGAGTACCTACAACAAAGAGCTTGCCCTGCAGTTCTACTCTGAGCAGATGTTGAGTAGAAACTTTTTTTTCCATTTCTTTTTTCTCCCTCTTATATGCTTGCCTAACCAACTCTGATGCCTCTGATATTGGAGAACTAATTTTGTGGTCTGAGGGGGAAAAGAAAAGTCTTTACTTAAAGTTCTGGAATTAAATAGTTCATTACAAATCTTGTAATAAATGTTATTTTTCTTAAGGAACTCTGAGGTCAATCGAGGTTTTCAATTTAAATCATTTGAGGAATCTTTGAGGGAACACATTTTTCCAGCAAAATGTCATTCTTACAGACTAGTATTTCTGTATGGTCAGCTAGTATATTAATTCAAACATACAAGAACCTTAAAAGTATTATTAGAGCAAAGTCTAAATCACTTGAACCTGAACATTTCTCTGAAACATGATGGAAATTCTTCTCGAGTTTAGGTTTTAAGTCTGCGAGAATTTCCCACACATTTTCTGAAGTTCCAAGGTCAATGTAATTCTTAGGATAAAAAGTAAGGGTAGAAAGGATTGTTTGTCATATCACAGAACCACATAATCTGCTAAGTTGGAAGGTACCCACTGGGATCACTGATATACCTTGGCTGAGAGTGCTCTACCTCTTTTGAAAATGAGGTAAAAAGCAGTACCAGCAGGAAAAAAAAAAAAAAAAATCAGTGTAAATCAGCAGCAGAGGAAAAAACACACTGAAGTGGAATGAAAAGAAGATAGTGCAGGGTGACAGATGGCAAGGCTTTCCTTATCTTGCAGTGGAGAAGAGACTCTTGTTTGACAACTCCTAGAGGAACTAGGAGCAAGAACTGTGTGTAATTGCCCCTTACAACTGGCATGTGGACTAAATGACAATTCTTTATGCACTGTGTTAACAAAGTGCAAGAAATGCATCTTTCAATCTTTGTGTATTACTCTCAACTCCTTAGTGGTTTATTCTTGGCAGGTTATAGCCTTGTAATACTTCCAAAGTCATGGAGTGACAACTCTTCAGCCTTAATGGTGAGATCTAGTTACAGATTACTCATACTGCCTCTGGAGGATAGGAGGACTTAATTTCACCACTAGTAGTAACATTTTATAGCTATGCCATTTTAAAGAAAGCAATACAAACCATAAACCAACTTCCACAAGCATCAAAAAGCAGGATGAGTTATTCCAGGCAAGAAGACTGTAGTGGTGTGTTGGTAATATCTGTCATTTTTGTTTCTTCTTCACCAGTATACTTCGTTATTCCATATGCTGAAGGAAGGGAGGTTGGTGGACCTGACTGTAAGGCCACAGTCAAATATAAGAGCTAAATTCAATGTTTATACAGGTCAGAGAAAGGCTGTGATTTTCAGTGGATTCTGATGGTTTCTAACAAATGTGCATATTAGCATCTATTCTAAAAAAACTTTATTGAAATATTATATTCTTGAAAAATATTGAAATAATTTTTTTTAAGTATGTGCTTTTGTGCACATTTGAAAACATCTTGAATAGCAGAGACATCTTGTGCATACTTACATAGAAGTGGAACATCATTCTACACTTAATTTATTTTTGTTGACAAACCTTATCTGAAACACAATACTAATTTGCTAGCTCTCAGGGACTGCTTTATTCAAGTTGGACTGCAGGTTACTGAGTACTGTTAGCTTAAAACATGGTCTTCTCTGGCAAAGGTGAAATAAAAAGTTGTTCTTATATCCCATCTGTGTTCCAAAAGACATTTATAGCAGCAGTGGAAATCTTTTTTTTTTTAAATATTCAGTTGCACATTTTTACTTGATTTTTATAATGAAATTAAGCATGCCTTGATTAAAATGCAGGCTGTGAGCTCTGGCAGTTTTACTAGCAATTTGTGACACTTGCCTTTTTTTCTCCCATGGCTAGACTGTTTCATGTATAATTTACTGTGACAAAACACTGGCCCAACTTATTGTCTATAAATACAGGCCCATTAGAAACATGTCTGAGGTGTAGTTTCTTAATGATTGCATAATGTTCTCTGACCTGCAGTTAATGGAATAGTAAACAACTTTTTGGTTAAAAAGGCAGGGAAGCAGAAACGTTCCTCCATAAAATTAGTTTATTGTAGATGTATGGATATTTCATGACAAAAACAATGATTTTATCTACTTGCAGACAATTAAGAATTCTTCTCATCTCAGTCATAAGAATATGTTTGAAGGTGTTAGGCTCATCTTCTGATGAGCATGATTTGTCTGTGTACACTTGCTGCATAAAAAGAATAAAGGTTGTCACTGCAGTGAACCTCTTTACAAGGACTAAAGTCGTGAATTAGACAGATTTTGATAAATTCAGAGGGTTTCCTTCCCATACACCTACAGCAAATCAGTGAATGGGTCTGATTTGAGCAGCACTGGTGAAAAATCCATAGTTTATTAAAATAACCCAGTATCATTTACTGCTTTTTGCCTTGTCTTAATTACAGACCTGCAGAGCTAAGAAAAAGTGTAAAATGAGCACAATGAAAAGTCAGATGTACTAAAGAGATCACTCTAACTGAGGTAACACTCGAAAGGAAGAAAGCATGGGCTTACTTGCCTTTTAAAAAATATTATAATCATTACAAAAGAAAAGAAAGTCAGAATAACTTTCAAGCATAAATCTCTCATTATCCCTCAAGAATAAATCCCATCAGAAGAATTTTCATCTACTGTCTGTATTTCCATATCCTTTGAAAAACACTTTATCTAGTCTAGACCACAGAATGCTAAGGGTTAGAAGGGATCTTAAAGATCATTTAGACCCAACATCACCTGACAGGAGCAGGGACACATTCCTCTAGACCAGGTGGCTGAAGGCCTTATCCAACCTGGCTTTGAACACTGCCAGGTCTGGGGCATCCACAACCTCCCTGGGTAACTAGTTCCAGTTTCTCATCACCTTCACAGTAAAGAATTTTTTCCTAATATCTAACCTAAACCTGCCTTCTTTCAGTTTATACCCATTACTCCTTGTCCTATTGCCACAGTTCCTGTAGAAGAGTCCCTCTCTGTCCTCTCTGTAAGACCCTTTCAGACACTGGAAAGTTGCTGTGAGGTCTCCACACAACTTTTTCTTCTCTAGGTTGAACAGCCTCAGTTTTCTTAGCCCTTGTAAGAGAGGTGCTCCGGTCCTCAAATCAGCGTTTTGGCCTCCCTATGGAGTTGTTCCAGCAGTTCTATGTCCTTCTTCTGGGGACACCAGAATAGAATGCAACTCTCCAGGTGAGGTCTCAGAAGAGCAGAGTAGAAGGGAAGAATCACCTCCTTCAAGCTGCTTGGCCACGCTCCTTTGGATGTAGCCCAGGATTCCCTTGGCTTTCTGGGCTGTGAGCTCATGCTGCCAGCTCATGCTGAATTTTCCACCAACCATCATCAAAGTCCATCTTTGCAGGGCTGCTCTCAATCACTTCTCTGCCCAGCCTGTAGGTGTGTCTGGGATTGCCACAACCAGGTGTAGGACCTTGCACTTTGCTTTGATGAACTTCATGAGGTTTGCCATGGTCCCTCTGAATGGCATCCTTTCCCTACAGTTTGTGACCTGTTATAACTCTCTGGCTATGTGATAAAAGCAGCAGATGTTTGGGGTTTATTTTGAACTTAAACTGGAGTATTCCTTAAAAATGGTACTATTCCACTCCAGTTGCAGGTCTAAAATTTGTACAACTTCTTGGTAAAGTCATTAAGTCATGCGATACATTTCTCTACACAACCATTTCACTAAAACTGGAATTTTTCTGTTTTCACACCCACTTCATGTTAATGGCACTTAGCTTCATACTTGCATTATAAAGCTTTTGTTTGGAAAAACAAAGTTTTTTCACATATATATATATCAGCCCTGTATTAGAAATGAACAGCAATTCACAAAGGAGATGATTACTAGTTTCTGCGAGGGTGAAACTACACAGCTACTGCATCAGCTTTTAGAAGGGTTGTTATTTACAAACCTTTGCCTTTTGGGCCATCTGTGATGCTTCAAAAAAAGTTCTCCTTTTGTTTTTCAGTGGGATTCAAAGAGCTTGTGATACTTAAATATGTCTAATGTTGCAGTGAAATAGTTTAGTGGGTCGAATAAAGAAGAATCCAAGCAAGATAGGGATCAAATTATGCAGTAAAGGAGGTTATATATTGGTTGCCAAGTTTTAGCAATCTCCCTGTAAGTCTTCAAGAAGCACTTGAAAATATATCTATGTTAGGAAGCCTCAGAAGACAGTTGTTATCAGTGCAATTAACCTCCTCAGCTGACAGCATCACTTTCAGTCTTTAGTGCAGCTAATAAAAGTGAGCTGCAAGGGTTGATTCTGAGCTGAACTCATCTGCTCTCTAGTTCACTATCTGGTTGTTGAAGAAGAAGAGAACTTTTTTTCTCTGTGACAATATAATTTCAAGGTGGAAATAAATCTGTGTATAAATCATAGGTTTTATATAGAAAAGTTTAATAAGCATGATTTTATCATGCCTCTGAAGCTGTACATTAATGTACAAAAATATTAGACTGGACCTGGGGATAATGAATCCTGTTAGATCTCTGTATAACAGACTGCCACAGCACCAATATTCTTGTTCAGAAAAGATTACATTTTTATAAGTGTTCTGACTTCTGAAACAATGTAAGACCCTTTTATTTGGGTAAAAAGAATGTTTTTTTTAACAAAAACAACCCAAATGTATTTTGTCATTTTTATTTATTGTGTGTTAGGAGCGTACCTGTCTTTGAAATATCAAGAAAGAATCAAGATAATCAAGTTTAGTTTGGCAACATTGAATTTTCAAAGGTATTTGGAACTTTTCATGTTCCATTGGGAATAGGCAAAAAAGTACTTTGAGACTTAAAGGAATAAGGAGTTTGGAAGGAGAGTGAAATAGAATTGCACAGAACTTCATGGACACAAATTTCATCTACTACAATTGAAAAAGGACAAATAACTGAACTATGAAATTGGCAGATTCATCAAGTAATATTCCTTTCAAGCTTTAGCAGATTTGCTTTAGTGTCATGAAAAGTAAAATTTTCTTTTGTTGGCAATAAAATCCCCTGGTGCTTGCAAATACAAGTAAGTGCAAAGAATGCACTCCAAGGTGAATTTAATCTATGGTGTGTTTACTTTATTGTTACTGCAATGTCATCAGAGTAGAAAAACAGAATTTTCTTGGCAGTCTAAAAGGTTTAATGGGGAAAAATCAAGAGGATAGGACTAGTTTTGTGTTTTATTGTTTGGGGTTATTTTCATTCCTCTTCTTTCATCAGTTGTGAACTAAGTTTGACTCCAGTAAGATTTCCAGCCAGACCAGGTACTTGGCAGGTATGAATAGAAACATTTACACTTGATTGTGATAGAGGTACTGTTACTGAAAGCCATCTGAATAATTATATACTGAAAAGAAAATCTTCATGAAACATATTTATTCATCAAAAAAGTATGATATACAGCATTAAAATACCATTTAAAATGTATAAATAAAATAGATTTATATAAAATACAGTTACATTGAACTGATTGAAATATTTCCAGACACATTACTTGAGTTTCTATATTAATATTTTTGAAAATATATGTCAATTAACAGATATGATATATAGTTTTTTTGTATGCCATATATGTAAGTTGCAATTACACTACATTGCTTTCTAATTTAGTACATCTGTTCCTTCATTTTCTAGCTTTTGAATCATTGTGTGTGATTACAGTATTTCAGAAAACATCATGTTCTGATGAAGTTAATTGAACTAAAAGTTACCTCTTTTAGTGGTATCACAACTTTATTTTACCCCCTTTAATGATTTTATGTTAATAATTTGGTACTCTGTTGCAGTCAGTTTGAAAACTGTGCAAATAATTTAAATTATTCTGCCAATTTCACATGCATAATTCCTGCTGATGCCAAGGACAGTACAGCATTCAGAATATTTGTTTTAATCTCTAGTGGCTTTTTAAGTTTTTATTTTAACATTTGACATAGTTCAACTGATCCTACTATATTTTAAAAGACCATATAGTGTCTTCTGATCTCTGCTGGATGGTAAAGCAAACCTTGGAATAGTCTCTTCTGACAGAAACATTAATCAATGCATGTTGTCTGAAGTTATTCACCATGACTGGCAGCTTTTTAAAGCACCAACTTTTCTACAGTTTCAGCTGCAGTAACTTTCATTTATCATGTGTTTATTGCTTATTGAGAAGTTTCAGGAGGAAATAATCTCTGAGGATGAGAATGAAGATGGTGTAAATAAAATGGTTATAAAACATATAAAAATTCTTAACAGAGTGGCTATAAATAATTTGCCATAATACTGCATGGTATTCTCTGTTATATTTTACCTCAGTCTTGCTTTAATATATAGTGATTTGTTAACCTCATCCTGAATTAAATTCCTTTCTGTTTCCTGTTTTTACTTTGTTGGGAAAGCATTTAAGTAATGTCTAAACCTGTAGTTATTTCCAAAATTGTTAACTGTCAAGCAAAAAACTCTACTAGTTTCCTAAGTATTTCCTAAGAGAGGAACTGCCTGGCTGCAAAGATGTTACAGGGGCTATGTAAGGAAGAGATTTTATTGTTTCCTGGAGGCCCAGCCTTTGCTCTCAGTCTGTCAGGCAAGTGTTTTGTTGGGTTCTTTTCTTTGGGCTGGGATGAATTCACCCAGAGAAGCTGTCGATGTCCTACTGCTGGACCTGCTCAAGACCAGGTTGGATGGGGGCTCTGCACAACCTGGCCTAATGGAAGGTGTCCTAGCTCATGGCAGGGACACCAATAGAATAGAATAGAACAGTTAGAACTAGATGATTTTAAGGTCCCTTCCAAGCCAAGGCTTTCTGATTCCATGAATTAGAGTGTGAGTGTGCTCCAGAAAAATGGGTCCATGTATGTTGAATACCTGACTGCTATAAACTCAGGATAATTAATTCATGTTGTAGTGAACTAATAAAGATGCATCTGTTTCTAATGAGACATATACAAAAACCCTCTTCTTACATGCTTGAAATCTTTTCTGAAAGGTTTTAATTAGGTTTATGCTCACAAGCATTGTATGGTTTTAAAAAAATAATTTATATTCAGTATACAGAAAGTGGGTTGCAGCTAGTTGTTACCTCATATTAAAAAAAATTCACTGTTCTCTATAAAGCAAAAATTAGAACAAATATTTACATTTTGTTTTATTGTCAGCTGGGATTTTTTGGAGTTTTTTAATACCTAGTTTTATTGCTTAATCTTTTTTGAAGTAATGTTAAAATGGCACAGGTATTTCATACCAGTAACCAAAGCCAGAAAGATCTTAGGGAAAGCACTGCCTTTTGAATTTGATGTTCTGTTAAAGCTGGCTATCCTTGGTTTAAGTAGCTTCCACATGATATAACTTAGTGTAATTTTCTAACTTTGATATATAGTTTCCTTGTATGCTATAAACTGTGTCTTGCTTACCATAAAAATGGAGTTTGAAAATACTTTTGAAAATAAGAGAAGAAGGACAACCAAAGTTTGGAGGAAAAAACTAAGGAATATAGATAAACTTATAAACCTGATGGGAATTTTTGACACCTTCAGAATTGCATCCAGAATAGCAAAACAAATTTAAACAAATTTGTTATTCACTAGTGACACAAGTCTGTTTCTATAGCCCTAGGAAGGTTATTAACTAGTCTTTAGTAGAAATTAGTTCTCCTGCTAAGTGGCTAATTAATATTTATTTCTATTTATTTATTTATAGAAGAGCTGTGTTTTTAGAAAAAAGGCTGCCATTCTGGTTTCTGGCTAGAGAACAAAACTGCTTTAACTATCTGTTACAACATAGGAATTGGATTCAACCCTTGTAATTGAAAAAAAGTTCAAATTTATTATAATTGTCTTCATTAATTATTTCTACTCGTGGAGTTTTGTGCATTTCTTTACTTGCAAAGTGCTGCTGGAGCAGCTGAAAACAGCTCTTCACAGTTCATTGCCTAAGACCTGTCACAGTGTGCAGCAGTTTTGTAGCCATTACATATGTAAAGATTTCACGTGGTGCAACCAGAGATATTAACTGAGAAACTGCAGAAGTGATTCATGGGTCATGACCTACCCAAGGGTGCCTCATCTGACCACTTCACCCTGCATGAGGAGGAGCTGGGTGTCCAGGAAGTCTTTGGTCTGATCTGTTAGTCCTCTGGGAGTGCCTGGGATGCTCATAACAGCACTTGTCACCCGTGGTTAGTAATGAGACTCACACTTTGGCTATGTGGGCAAGAACACACCTTCACTGGGTGTGTGTAACAAGTTGTGTGGCAGAAAAGGGCAATATTAGGACCCACCACAATAAGGAACATCCCAGAGGGTGCCCAGAGGGTTGCATCTGATCTGTGAGTTACTCACCCATCCATGATGTGTTTATCTACCTCTGTGCTGGACATTTTATCCAGAAGGATACTGTGAGAGACGGTATGGAAAGTTTTACTGAAACCCAAAAAGATTCCATCAACTGGCTTCCCTTGATAAGCCAGGTGGGTTGACTTGTCCTAAAAGGAAATCAGCTTTGGTAAGCAGGATTTTCCCTCATGAAGCCATGCTGTCTGTGACTGATGACTGTGTTGTCTTTCAGGTGTTTTTCAATACCTCCCAGATTAATCTTGTCCATAATTTTACCAGGCACAAAAGTGAGTCTAAAAAGGCTGTATTTTCTGGAGACCTCCTTCTTGTCCTTTCGAAAACTGAGACATCCACCAGCTTCCAGTCAGCTGGGACCTCTCCAGATTCCCAGGACTTATCATGCCCAAAAATCATCAAGAGAGGTTTTGCAATGACATCAACCAGTTCTTTGAGGATTCCTAGATGGACCCTATCAGGTTCCATAGATTTGTGGGGATCCATCTGGAACAACAGATTCCACAAAATTTCAGGGTCAGCTGGGAGCTGATCGTTCTCACAGTCATGTGCCTTCAGCTCAAGGCATTGAGACCCCCTTGGTCTGTCATCCATGTCAGAATCACACTGTGTCCTCCTCACGTGCCTTACCATTCCAGATTAGTATTGCTGGGTGCTGAGGTAGTGCTCAGTGACATGGCAGTGATCAGGTAACCTCAGCCCAGTGATTGCAGGACTGAGTGATAAAGATAGCTATATTTGAGTTATAGTATGTGTCTGTCCTTTAACAACTGAGTGATTCCCATCCAGAGGGGTACTGGAAGATTTTTTTCCTATCTTGAGTCTCTGTGACAGCACTTGGTACACTACAAGAAGTAGAACACCTTTTATGATGAGAATTTACGGAGGTTTATTTGTGTTATATATCCCTCAGGCTTTTCGTTAAAGCCTTGTGTTGCTACTTCAATATTTACAGCCTCAGTTCCCCTGTCTCAAAAGTAATTATTTTGCTTGTTGCTCATGATGAATACTTCTAGCACTGTGCTAAAACTATACATAACAGTAAGCCAACTGCCCTATGTTCAAAAGCCAAACTACTGAAAAATCAATGCTATCATTAGTTAAACATATATGTGCCATTAAAGCTGTTTAATATCCTGCTTTTCTGCGAATCTCATGGTTAATTAGGCATGTAGCCTCAGAGTTCTAACAGTGCTAAACATGATCTCTTCTTCAAACTAAAAACATACTCTGTTCTACAACTCCACAAAAATGGTAATTAGTGCTACAGAGTTATGAAGCTTCTAAAAATTTTACATGTACATCTATTTTTTAACTAAAAATCTCCATATTGAATGATACACTCTGTAAATATATTTTCCATGGATCTATTACTTTTTTCTGATAGGAATTGTACTGCAGATATCTCTTGTCCTTGGAACTTCCAAAATATCACCAAATTAGAGTGGCTGAGGACAGAATGGACCTCTGCAGGACATCTGGTCCAGCAGTCCAGACAAGGCCACCCAGAACTGACTGCCCAAGACCATATGGCTTTCAAATATCTCCAAGGATGGAGACTCCAAAGCTTGCCTGGGCAGCCTGTGCCCATGCTTGGTGACCCTCACACCCAGGGAGTATTTCCTGATGTTCAGAAAGAGCTCCCTGTGTTTCAGCTTGTGCCTGTTGCCTCTTCTCTTGTCACTGGCTACCACTGAAAAGAGCCTGGCTCTGTCCTCTTTGCCCCTAAATGTCTGCAAGTGCTTATAGACATTGATGAAATGCTGCCCTGAGCTTTCTCTCTTCTGGATTAAAGTGTCCCAGTGAACCAACACTGCTCAAAAGTATTTGCATTAGAATATCTGTCTGAGACAGCATATGTACAATCACATAGTGTATGTGTTTGGTTTGTTTGCATGTATGTATATATGTATAATTTTATATATATATATATATACAAATACATTTTTAACATATCTGTATATAAAATACATGTAGAGCTATTAAGACATGCATTTGCTTTTTTATGTGAAACTGTAAAGTATGGCTAGAGCTGATGAAAATAACCCATTTTCCAGAATTCTTGATAAACCAATATGTGATTCAGGGACAATGATTCTGACTTCATATTTCTTTACAGTTTTACAGCTTTTGGTGTTACTCAATTAACCTTGGGGCTGTTACCTGATGTTGTTTCAAATTCATCCTAACAGAATGCATAATTCTTTTTTATTTGCATGTAACTCCTGAGAATCTGTCATCAGTCAATAGATTATTATTAGTAAGAATTTGTATTCTTTTATACTCCAAATACAGAGTTTGCTTATTTTGCTTATATATTGAATAATGTTGTTTATGTTCAGCTGAGTTGTAGTTGTAGTTGCTGCTGTTGTGCCACCATAACTTTTGAAAAATGGTGAATTATTTTTGGGTAAAACATCCATGGTGACTGTAGTCACTGAGTAGTCTATATCTAAGTTATGGAGATATATGCTTTTAAATGTCCAAGGGAGTTTTGAAGGTAGAACTCTTTTCCTAAATTACTATAGAAAATTATATGCTCTCATATGTGCTGGGGGACATGCACGTATGGAAAATATAGAAAAAATCTTAAACCAAAACTGGTTAAAAATCATCAGAATTATGTAGCACCTTTAGACCACTGAGTTTGACTGTGACCCTGCACTAAGTCCTCCACTAAACTGTGTCCTCAGGTGCCACATACATACACCTTCTAAATACCTCCAGGAGTGGTGACCCCAGCACTACCCTGGGCAGTTTGTTCCAATGCTTGACAACCATTTCAGTGTCAAGCATGACTACATTTTTGTGAAGATTCTTGACTTCATTTTTGGTGAAGAATTTTCCTAGCACCCAAGAAAATGACAACATTTTTAAAGATGAACATTTTGAATATGATACCAAAATTTTACCGTACTCTAGCTGTTCTGTGGCCAAGAACTAATCTGTGAGGAAAAGAGAAATTTTCTGAGTCTCTTTTTTTTTCTTTTTTGCTTTGTTTTCTTTTGCTGGCTGAGTATGATTGCCCCCACTATGATGTACAATAGCATTCCTGAGAAAGAAAGAAGAAAATGTAGTGGTTAAGGTGAGTTTTATTTCTTAAAATGAGTACCAAATAATGCTGTCTATTAGGTAATATTTTGAGTGTTCTAGTAAACATTTAGTGACAAAAAAACCCTTTAAACTTATTGCTTATCATTTCTTTATCTGTTATAAGGAGGTTAAAAGTTAGGTTCTGTGACATTATTTTTAATTTTTTTGTCATTCTGATGTCCTGCAAATTGAATAAAATTGTGAAATAGACACAGTCCACAGAAACAGAGATGCATTAGTGGCCTGACTCCAGTAATGGTGAAATATGTCCTGGCTGTCAAGATGTTAAAACACCAACATCAGAATAACTACATTAAATACCATGGGAAAAGATTGCTTACAAAATGTGTTCTGCAAAGTGCAGCTATGGAATCTTTTCTATCTAATAAATATTTTAAGTGAAGACTGTTTAGATCACATTAGTTTGGACCAACTGCATGTCTCATTTAATGTAAGTACTTTGTTTTCACCATATAGTGGTGTCACATCTATTGCTTTGAAAAATTGATTCTCATTTTTACATAATTCATAGTATCGTGCCTGCTGAGATGAGTAAAAAATGCTTAATACATTCATGGCATTACTTCTGTAACATTTTCAAGGTCAGACATTTAATTGATGCTTGATTCTAATTCTATCAATGTCAGTATGCTCATTTAAGAAAAGGAAAATGTCAAAGATGAAGTTTTTAAAGATAACTTTTCATATCTGAAGCCTATACAGAAAACATTGTGGATGCCTTTCACCTGATTTATTTTGACTCTTCTACATGATGAGAACTGTCTATCATATAATTTGTATTTTATGTTTGGGTTATGGCATAATTATTGAGAATTTTCAAGGCTGTGCCCAAGGGATCCAAACCTTTCCAAAATCAATGCTGTATATGCATTTGTTTTTATGCTTGCTGATGTTTGTCTTTGGATGAGATTTTATTTCCCTATGCTCAAATTTCTTACAGTCTTTGGAAGTTGATTTATGAAGATTCTACTCTCCTGGGAGCAGTCTGGCTACTGGCCAAAGTAAAATGGTTGCATGAAGGGTATCCAGAGTCTGGTCACGCAACCTCGTCCCTCAGTTTTCCAAGCTTATAGTTCCCTGCTTCTGTTCAGTTGTCCTCAGCTTCCCTACAACCCCTTGGCGTGCTTAGGTGTAATATCCTTATCTCAGCCCACAGGTTATGAAGCTGCTGGACAGCAGGGGCTAAGATACATTCATCTTCAACCAGGTACATTTCATTGATCTCCTGTCTTTTCTTGCACCAGCATGACAGTGAAATGTTGGGAACTCGTGTTTCACCTTGGGAATCATCTGGCTTTCAAGCACAGAAAAGGGTGAGACATAAGAAAAGTCAATTAAGTCTCTAATCAAACATAGAATTCTTTGTTTTTTACCAACTAACCCAAAGACACCTCAACACAGCAGTGGAGATGCAAATCTTAAGAAATGCTTTGCAGACACACTCTGTGGACAAAAATAACAGAAAAAAATCTGCAAAATGATAAGGCCAAACCAACTTAGCTGGGAAATGTCCTGGTGACCGTCAGCAAGGGTGTGTTTTGTGGGTAGGGAATGTGGAGAGGATGAAGCTGGAAACAGATGTGTTTTTTTGAATTTTTCTCTGTTGTACACACAGCAAAATTCCAAAAGCACTTGGGAAAATTTCCTCATGGTATTTGTTAAATTCTTGTTTCAATGTACACTTGCTCCCCTGAGGACTTGGAAGGAAAAAACTGCAGTAACTCATTCTATTTATGCAATTTTGTCGAAATGATACAATACAGTCAGGGTGATATCTGCTGTCAGTGTCAGACAGACAGTTTGTCTCCTGGGAGATCTGTGTCCCAAAACTATGAAGGAGAATTAAAAAAAAATAAACAGAGAGACAAAGAGAGAGAGAAGAAAAAAGTTATTGTTTTATTCAACAAAATAAAACAGAAAGTTACTTTTGTTTTCTATGTTTCTTGCTGTAAGCTTTGGAGTTCTAACTCTAAATTTAATAAAGGAAAAATATATACAGGTAGATTTTTTTTTCCTAAAATGAAGTGACATTAACTGTATCTTTTCTACACTGTTATCTTTAAGAATCTGGGGGAAAAAGAACAAAGTAGATAACAAAAAATAGGGGTAGAGTAGACCTGAAGAAGATAGTCTAGACCATTATCCTGTCTACAGATAACACTGACCCTATCTAAACAACTCCCAATGAAACTATGTTTAATCTTCTATTTACAAACCTCCAGTGATAGATTTCCATGTGTCAATAAATTTGCTGTCTAGACAAGTGTTTAGTAGTTTTATTTTTATTTTTCATATTTCTTTTCTTCTGCTAGGGCCAACCTAAATATTTTCTATATCAGAAATTACATCTACTTCTTACTGACCTATCCATGGCAGAAGTGCAACATAATTTTCTTATGTCAGTCTTGAAAGCTATAGGGCTGCCTCTTTTTAGGCTTTCCTAGCTGAAACACTTTAAATATCTGTCTGTGGACTCTGCTTTTATTGCCTCGCTCAGACCTTCTTCTTCTGTTTTACCACCTTACAAGCAAAGCCCAAAAGGGAAATGGTGCTCCAGATGGACCTAGGAACTGTGTGGAGGTCTTTCTTCAGTTTGATGATTTGCCCTGGAAGAACAGCCACCAGGATAATTCTGGACTGCACTTCTTAACTGTTTAAACTTGTTTTTTCAGAAGTAATTCTTTAGTGAAAAGTTCAGCAGTGAAAATGCTCTAGGAACAATTCCTTGGAGAAATAGAGGGAGCATGAAGCCACTCACTTTTGGATGATAAAGCAGCTCATAGGAATATATTCAGAGTACTCTAGGTCATTTGTCCTAAGTGTCTGGGAATGTTTCCAACACCCCTTAATTTTTTAGTATGAGTGTTATGACTGCCTTTGAAGATCTGGCCTTTATAGAAGAATCACATATTCATTTTCATTGAAGTATTCTAGTTTCTTATCAGATTCAATCATGGAAAAACAGTTTTTCAGATGACTTCCTGGGGAAAAAAAAAAAAAAAAGTGTATTTTTACTCTTGTTTGTTTCTTTTAATCTTGTGGTTTGAAAAAATATTTCCCTAGCACACACTCTTCATGAGAAGTGATACAGAGAAAAGGGAGGACATTTCAGGTGATAGAATGGACAAAGTCAGGTGAGAAATTGGATCACAGACCTCTATTTTGAGATCGGTGTACAAACTAATGTGCTGCGGGCTACCTGAGCAATATCTACCTCTTAAAACTTAATGGTCAACAAATTTTAAGCTAGTTTATCCTCAGTAACCTTCAGATACTCTTATGAAGAAAATATCTGAATATCCTAATTTTGAAAAACATGCGGAAGTTCAGAGGAAAATATGCATAAATTTAAAGTTCTGTCTCCTCATCTTCATATTTGAGTGTTTGTCTGTTACTGAGGAGAGGAAAAGGCTAAATGATTTACACTCACATCATTAGAGATATTTGTTCCACAGATTAATAATTACAGCCTCATCTCTGATTGGCTCAGTTTTATTGTGGACATTGTTTCTTACAATGGATTGAGTTTCCTGAGTTACTGATGTGCATTTCCTCTCTACCACTTGGTTGTACTTTGATTCTTGCTTAATTGAGGTTGGGTGAAGCCTACACATGACTAGAATCTTTGGATGAGGAAAAAGACAAAGAGGCTTTGTTACCATGCCTTGTTATTTAAAAAAGGTAATTATGGACTTTATTGAATTGCCAGTCCCCAGATTCTTCTTTCTGAATTTTTAAAACAAAACCATTGTGTCTGTACATTGAACATAAGGCATTTGAACTTGAAAGACATGGCAGATCATAAGCACATAGAAGGAATTTAGAATTAAATTATTTTCAAAATAATTGTTTTTAAAGTGGCTTTAACAGTATGGGGATTTGGCTAATGGTTTTTGAATGACTGAGATGAGAAATATGAAAATAAAGACTGTGATGCATAGCATAAGTACAAGAAACATAACAAAAACTGTTCTTGAAAGAATAAGAAATTGAAAAGCGTACAAAGACTAGATCATTGTACTTTGTCAGTAAGCAATGACAGGACATTTATTGTATTATTATTCTTCACTGTATACTTTGTCTGGATGTAAACTGAAGGTTGAAAGCATTGAGCCATCAAAATTGATAATGAAATCCAGTCCTCAGGGAACTCCCACTCAGGAAATTGAAGCAGAAATGATCTTATTAGAGTGTGTGTGAAAGCAAATGAGAAATGATGTAAATTGTACAGCAGTGCATGATTGTGAGATTTTCTGGCATCCATGAATCTTTACACTACTCTAATCAGATGCTGTCCTGTAATTAATTTTCATGGCTTTAGATATCAGAAACCAAAACATTTGAAAGGCAGAGTCACCCTTTTTGTAGAGTATGAAATACTACAGCGATTAATGGGCTTGCTCTGCCTTATCTAGTCCAGGCTCTGAAGACTGGTTACCATGGTTTGGTGTCTGACAAGTTGGCACTCCTCAATCCTGGAAGTTTGTACAGGTATGGGAGCTGCTTTTTTCTTGAAGCTAATAGCTGCAGTGGTTTTTTAGGTTCTCCGTTCCATCTTCTATAAGTGTTCAAAAACCAGCCCTGTTGCAAATCTGTGGGATGTTCTGAAGTGGGTATCCCTCAGTCACTGTAATTATCATTGATTCTTTTTTATAAATAACCAAAAAGAAGGTAAATATGGCTGGTACTCCCAGGTGTCCTAGGGAGAACAAGTGACTGTTCTGTTTCATGTCTGTCTTTCTGCATCTAAGGATTTATCATTATGTAAAGTATGAAAAGTATGAAATACTTTGCATGTGTGTATGTGAAAAAAATAAAATAAGAATAAACAAAAAATACCCTAACAACAACGCCAAAAAATGAAGTATTCATATACTCTAGTATGCTTTACTAATAAATGACCTCTGTTCAAGGAAAACATGTACAGAATTTGCCTGTGTGCCTTTATTTTTGGTAATTTCTCTTGGCTTTTTACTGCTGTTGCTTCTGCTGTTATTCTGAGCAGTTGTCAGAATAACAGAGAGGATGCAAAGATGGCAGCATTTTCCCATCTCCATCACTAACAGACACCACACAAGTATTTTCTTTCACTGAACTACTTAGCTACTGACACTGTATAAATACAGTGCTGCTTCACTGTTACTCCTTGGAGAAAGATTTATCTGAACAGATGCATTCCCTGTCCTCACGGCCTTTAAATAGATGCTCTGCCCAAGATGTACAGAAAATCAGATATACTGATACACAAAAAGGGATGGGGAAAATCTCATGTCTTTCATTCCCAGTCCTTTCTGAATATATATATATATATATATATATATATATATATATATATATATATTCTGCTTCTGGCTATATATACAATAAGTTGTGCTTGAGATCACAGGACAAGAAACCAGAGCAGGTTGTTATTCATTGCATATCAAGTACTTTCACTGTGTACTTTTTCTACTTATGAACAGGTTGTCTGGATTTTTTCGACCAAGTTCAAGCTTTATTTATTAACTTGTAAGTTGTTATTTTTGAGAATGCTTTGCTTTTGTTGCTTCTCAGTCCTGATTAGCAAGAGGTTTCCACAAATAGGACTTCACTCCTTGCTTCTTTATCTATTCCTGGAAGCCATTTGGTGTACCCTTTGGGCTTGGCTGTCATCTTGTTAATTGCTGACAACATTGCAGAAAAATTGGCCTACACATTGTGTGTTGCAGAATTTTGTGAAAACAAACAAGATAGAGCAAACATTAAATCACTGCCTGTCAGCTCTGTGAGGTAAATGTCTGTCTCTTCCTTATTTCTGGTGTAGGAGACTTATTTGTCAATGAGAGATAACCATCCATGAACTGCCCAATTTTTACTGTAGAGTGACCTGCAGAAGGTCTTGCATCTGTAGAATAAACCTGAATCAGGCAATTGCAGGAGTTTTTAGGTTGTGTGTTATGAGGCTACATACCCTGCATGAAGCCACCATTGCAGAAAGGATTCCTTCCAGACACCAGAATTTTGCTGCTGCTCATCAGAAGGGTGAATTTGTTTAGTGGAAATGTTGAACCTGTAGAGGATCCCGAGCGGACGAAGTGAGGAGTTGGATTTAACCTCTGTTTTTGCTGAGCTGAATAAGTGTAATTTATTTAAACTGTTACTACATAATAGTATTGCTAATGAGAGCCTTAATTCACTGGCTTACTTGGCTATTATCATTATTATTATTATGGTAATAGATAATCTCCTTATGCAGTAAAGTGGCTGTGTGGAGGAGAAACAGTGAAAGTCATACAGTTTTTAAGGAGAATCTCCAAATATGTAACTCCAAGGTTCTTACTGCAGAGTCATTCACAGTTGGGTCTGTTCTGCACTGGGTGTCGTGGGACATGACCTGAAGATGGAGGTGCTGCCTGCCTTTCTGGAATTAAACCATGGCTTCACTGCCCGCTCCCTGGGAGGCTGTACCAGAGTTTTTGATTTATCCTCTGCCTAAGGGAAGGGGAGGATGGTGGTTGGAGATGGGAAAGGTATCCCTGATCTCAATCAGTTTCCTATTAGGCTCATAAGAAACCCAAGTCACTGACAGGACTCTGTTTCTCCAATACTTTTAGGATCAGGCACTGGGGATTGCACTAATGTCTCCTGAAGAGGGGAGGAAGGAAGTTATCTACTGCAATAGATCTTTATAGTATTTTCCCCCTGATAGTTTACTGCTAGCTGGTTTAGATGAAGGTGCTTTTTATTGCAATTTATAGTATCAAAATCTGACAAGAATAGGACACTTCAGTTCCATTCTTTCTTTCTTGTTTTTGGCACTGAATTTATTATTTTTTACCTACTCGTTTCCATCAAGCAGTGCAGAGGGAGTGCAACTCCCACTGCTGTAGATCTTCACATTTATCTCTAGAATTCATGCAGAGCTCAATACACCATTGACAAATTACAGTGCAATTTCTTAACAGTTTCTTATATACCATGTGGAATCTTTTTAATGGCTATAAGGTGAAAAACGTATCCAAACCGTAACCTGGTCTTTAATAGATGTAAACCTGTATGATGCAATTGCACTTTTTTTTTCTCTGTTTTTGGAATTGAAAGCTAAAAAGCCATACTTTTGGGATCTAATTTGGGATGTAATTATGTGGAAAATTTTTGTGGAAGGGTGGTGCCATAGTGAAACCATGCAAGAACCTGAAATGACTACTAAAGTGATGACAGTCTTTTGGATAAAAGTGTGTTTTGTGGCAGCTTCAGAAATGCAATGAAGCTGGTGGACTTTTAAACTCCTGATATTTCTTTAAGTCCTTTACTTGATAGCTGGTAACTGCTGTACTCTTATTTTTTTAACTGAATGATGAGATTATTTCAATTTTTGTATATAGAAAAAAGCATTAAATGAATTGCATTCAAGAAAAATGGCATATTAATAACTCAGAGACAAGAATTTCATTTCCCAGTGCCTACTTTGGGACCTCATGGTCTTATACATCTTAATTTCAAAGTAGTTTCATCAGGATTGAAGAATGGAGCTTAAGTGTCACTTCAGCATTAAAAATTGCTTCTGATTTTGGCAATTCCTTACATATGTTAGAAGAGTTCTCTACGACTCCACCTCTTTTTTTTTTAAAGCTTTATGGTTGAACTGATTTAATGCATTGATTTTGTGGGTGGTAACATGAAAATAAATTGTTTGTAAGGATGTTACATTTTCTCAAAAATATTTATATTTCTCAGAGCAACTTACAAGCTAAAGGATGAGCATAATTTATTTATAAGGTAATGATCTAATGGCATTAATTTACAACAAAATAGTGTTAAAATATCCATGTCACAATGATAGGAAACAAAAATTTATTAATCAAAGTCTTGCTAGAGTATTCATCTTACCTGAAATAGGAGTGGCTCATATGTCCTTGTCCACATAGGAAAAGTCAAAAATGGGTAGTCTTTTTAATTTGTGGATATACTTATAATGAGTTAAAATTTATATACTGGCCATCAGCTTTTCTTCACAAATATTGATGTATATTTGAAGACTAGCTTGAGACTACAGACCAGAAAATCTCATTCCAAGTTAATGATGTTGATTTCCATCATTAATTTTAAAGTCAGAAAACTTCATCCATTTGCTGTATTGATTTGCTAATGAGAATACTTCTGTGTTCTCTTGTGTATGCTGCTTGTTTTGTACAATGGCAGAGCTTGTGACCTGGGGTGATCTGGACATAATAACTACTCCCAAAAGGATTGTTTCTCATTTATTATGCCCAAAATTCCATGTCTGAGTCAGTCTGAATGCAATTTTACTGAAGAATGACATTTTCTCAGCTTTCTTGGCTTTCTAATAAGGAGAAAGAGAAGTTGAGAGAAAATATTCAGCCGTTTGCAGACCATCAATTGTGCAATTAGGAAAATGGAGCTTCTGTGACTAGCTGCATCCTCAAATTAATGTCCACTTAGCAGAAATCAATTTTAGACTTCTGACTTTCATACTTGGTAATGTCTACAAATCAAGAAAATTTTATTTGATGTAAAGATAGAAGCTCTTGTCTCTTCATGCCTTCATCTGTGAGAAAGACCTCTGTGATACTTTTTGATACCCTTTATTATTAAGGCTTGGCTGAAATGCCTATATAAGAAGGGAGTAGATCTTTGAGACAGTGAGTTTTGGACAATAAGACTTTTAATAGAAAAGATTGGTGCAAACATCTGCTTGCACAAGCTGAGTTGATACTTTTATATATTTTCTGAAGAAAATATATTTTTTAGCCCAAATCCACTTCCAAACCTTTATACAAACCTATATGTTCTTTTGAATATATTTAACTTTTTTGAATGGCTTGTGAAATAATTGCAGATTATCAACATTAATGGAAAAGAATATATTATAAACATGAACTTCTTCTATGATTTCTGTGATGTCTGATTGTCATTTCTCACTGCATGTGGAAGAAACAAAGACATTTCATTTAGCCATATTCACATTTCCAGATATTTTAAGTGGAGAGAATGCATTTGAAACCTTAAGTTCGTGATCCCAAAGAAGACTGGTTAGATTCACTGTGATCATAAACATGCATATCTGTGTTAAAATTTGAAACAAAGATTCAGGTCAAGCTTAAAACTTGAGTCAAAGATCAGTGTTTGTCTTGCCTTGAACTGTCCAGGTCTTTGGCACAGTGCTGTGACCTGCAACACCTGCTCTTGAGCAGCACCCCTGTGTTCACAGCCTGCTCTGCCCAGGCACTCTGCTTTTTACCTCCTCTCCCTCTCCTAAAGCTGAAGAAAACCCTGGGGATAAGGACATGGCTCACAAGCCACATAGGACACACTGCATCCTTTAAAGAGAATTCACCCTGCCATGCTCTTGATCCCACTAAAATCTCATGTTCCCCTTAGCCTGCTCTTCCAAGAGAAAAGAAAATCTCTCACATTATTGCCTATAGGACTGAAACTAAGACAAGAACTGTTTGATAGAAATGTAAAGAAACAACATTTTTGTTTCTTTACAACAGCTAGTGTCAAAAGTCTCTCCTGGATAGCCACAGTGTTTTTCCTTCTCATAATGCTCATATTTTCTGGACAAATAACTATTGCCATCCACTTCCTTCTTTGTCTCTTGCTGGGTTTATATTCCCTGTGCATTCCATTGCTTTTCCCAGGTGAGGTCTGCCATAATAAGAGCAATTCCTCCAAGTTCCTGAAAAATAAAACTTGCTCAGACTCCTCTGTTTTTGAAGACATCCCTGTGACTGTGTGAGAATTAGTCACTGTGGCATGGTAAAGGCATTCTTGTGCTACCTGGATGTACTTTTTCTACATCTCTCTCATCTGAAGCATTTCTGCTTTAAATAGTTTAAGGAGCTGATACAGCAAATCTGAAAAGTATTTCTGTTGGAATTTAACACCCATTTATCATGGCTGACTTTCCCAGGATGGGACAGCAATGATTGCTGTTGCCTTTGCATTCTTTCAGATCAAATGCATTTTAATAATCCTGTAGTCAGCAGACTTCTAAAATATCAAAGCATACACATACATTTCAAAAATCCCCCCAAAAAACCTTTGGACAGGTGGTAATAACAGAGGGGTCAGGGATTTATAGAAATAGAGATGTCTCAGAATAGCCCTGTAAAATTATGGAAGAAGTGATTTCTTTAGCTCTGAATGCTGGGAGAAAATACATTGGAATTTTAGCAAGATGGTGCCTCTATCCCTGCTTTAAAATTTGTTCAAAGTATACTCTTTAATTGCAAATTCTTATTCAAGCTCAAGGTATTTCAAATTCCATACTGTTTTACTTGCTCCTGCTTATGCCATAATCTTTGCTGAGTAATGAACCAGCTTCTTCACCTGCCACAAACAGAGTATATGGGCAATTAGGTAAAGCTGAAGTGGCCTCAATAATTTCAAAAAGGGGTCACTTATCTTTCATGTTGACAATCAATACTTTACCTACATTGTTGCCTTGTGATATTTTTTTAGCTGTTTTATTACCCTGCATGGACACTTCTGTCTCATTTTTATTCGTGCAGCTCTCTGAGTCGCTATTTCAACAAGTTGTGGATTCCAGATAATGGATTTTGGCATCCTAATATTATTTTTTTTTTCTTCTAAACATATTCAAAATATAAAACATGTAAATGACTAAGATGACTCCCTTGAGATTCTGGGATCTCAAGTATTATCTCAATGTATTATTTTTTAAATGTGTTTTCCACTGTCTGTGAGGCTTCTATGTCTTCTATATTAACAGAAGGTGGTGATTCACTTATGAGTTCTTTCTCTACCATAGAAAGGCCAGTTTGAGTTTCTCATATTGCTGGACAAAAGCAGATGCTGTTACTTAAAATGGAACTGATATGTGTCCCTTCCTGAATTCTTGGTGGCATGATCATAGTACAAGTACCAAACTTCTCTTTTATGTGCAAGTGTGAAGCAAGCCAAGTGTCTCATTAGATTTTTTTTGGTTGTTTTTGTTGGGTTTTTTTTAATCAAAGATGATATTTTTCTCAATTATTTTAGCTGAAACTAAAAGGAAAGGAAAATGTTTGTTGAAGCAGTTTACATTAGGCCGCTTGATGCTAGGAGTTGTTTTTTGGGTCTTATATATGAAAGTAAATCCAGAATCAAGAGTATGGAATCAAGGGACACCTTCAACAGAGTTGCCTGGAGAACTAATTAACTCTATTTTTTAAAGATTTTTGCATTTTTCCCATTAGTAGGAAACTGTGGGAAGAAAAACACTCCAGTGATGCAACAGTTCTGCTTTTTGACTGACTATGAGCGTCAAAAAGCCCCCTCCAAACATAATGCTAGCTTTTTCTCAGCAATTACTTTCTCTGTAGGAAAAAAATTCAATCTACCACCTGAACTTGCATCTTTCATGAGATAAGTTTGTGTACCCATGCAAAAAAATATACTTTTTTTTGTTAAAATCTGGTAACTTCTTGCTGTAAAATCTGTATATTCCCCTGTTATTTATAGATCATAATTTCATCCAGTAACAGTAGGGCTAGAGCTAAGGAATTTACTTCTCACATTGCATTCTGCATGTTTCAAAAACTTCCATTGCGATTAATGGTGTTGTCCTATGACTTGATTTTACACCAATCCAATCAAACCTTCACTGCCTATCCAGATGTATTGCCATTAACAGGGAAAACACAGAAATTAATTGCACACAAATTAATTACATAATCCATTCATATGGAGCTATACATTGTCTGAGTGTATGTAAAGACAAACATATGTACAGACATATGGATGGATGGATGTATATGTTGATTAGGTCATTAAGCCATGCCAGGTTAGTTTTATTATGTCAGACAAATTATTTGAAGAACTGTTAAAATTTTAATTTCATTTATATTTTATCTAAAATTTTCATTTTATTTTTTAAATAAAAGAGTTTTAAAACACATTATAAAGAAACATATTCTGTTTTTTAATTGATTTCTCAGCCCCTTTATCTTCTTCTGTGATTTTTCTGCAGCAAAACATAAAAAGGAAACAAAGAGTTAAGTAATAAGGAAGGAACTAATACATCCTAAATAATTTTCCCATCAGAAATAAAACAGATCATTTTTTGGTTGTATTTTTTTTCCTTTTTCTTTTCTTTAAATTAGATTTTTCTAGGACTCATGCAAAGTATAAAATTTTCATAACAAACTTTCATTGTCATATCAGGAGAGTTGGCTAGTTTGTTCTGGTTTGAAAATGGCCAAAACAGGAATAAATCTGAAGATCATCGTGGCTATACTAAATGCTTGCTTGGACATGGGCCATACATCTGCTCTGCTGGAGCAGGGTTGTTTTGTTTACAAATTTACCTGGCTAATTGCTTGTGTTGAAATAACTCTTATTTAGTGCAGTGATATTTGAGAGGATTAGTGGTTCTTCCTGCTTGCTTTTATCAGGGTGAGTTCTGGCTTTGGATCTGAAGGAGCTTAAGAAATAAATTCTGTGTCTTTCAAGCCTGCATTTGTTCATATGCAGAGCAAATATGCAAATATATCAGAGGTATCTGATATGGATACAGTTCTGTTGGATGCTTGAGTTGGAGAAGGCTTTGGGGAAACCTAAATGCAGCCTCTCAATTCTTTAATGGGGTTTAAAAGAAAGATGAAGACAATTTATTGGGATCTGCAGCAATAGCAAAAGAGGAAATTTTAAGCTAAAGGCGTACAGATTCAGACTAGACACTAGGAAGGTTTTTTTTACCATGGGGACGCCCACAGTGCGGATGCCCTATTCCTTCAAACATTCAAGGTCAGGCTGAACTGCTTTAAGCCACTTGATATAGCTGAAAATGTCCTGGTGATTGGGCTAGATGATCTTTAAAGGACCCTTCCAACCCAAGGCATTTTATGATTCTAAGAAGGGATTCAAAACATGCCTGTGTAACTTACCTTAGATGATTGTCACAGCAGTTCATGGGTTAATCTTGGACTATTTATGATCCAGTAATACAGGTAGATGTGATAATGTATTTTTCTCTTTTTCATGTAGTCCAGGTCAGATATGAATAATTGTTCTTTTTCACATTGGACAGTTCTCACTTCTGCCAGTTTTCACACTCAGAAGGTGTGCTGTGCTTGCTTTCAGGCTGTTTGTGACCCCTGTGGTAGGTCTGGCATCTCACCAATGGCTGACATCAAACACTGACAGGGCTGGTGTTAGCAGTGACTCCAAAGTGTCTGGTAGTGGTAGCTTGATTATCTTACAGGGACTCACCTCTACAAAGGGTTTTTAAAGTGATAAGTCATTTTAGATTGCAATTTCTTTGACAAATCACAATCATGTATGCTGCTAAGTGATCCTGTATGATTCTGGCATAAAATCTGGCAATCAAGTCAGTGTTATCAGAGGAAGAACACACCTTTAGTGAGTTTTTCCACCATGTACTTATTTAACTTTGAAATAGGAGGCAAAAGTGTGTTATGTAAGTATTTCTGAACAGAAGGATATTATATTCATCCAGTATTCTGGCAATTTTGTCATATGACTTCTTTCTTCTCTCACCAGACCTAAAGCCAGTACACTTTCTCCACCAGGCAGTCCTTATGCATGAGAATAAAATACAAATCTCGTTTGATCTCTGTTGCAAATCTGAATATTGCCTAAAATTCTCCATAATGCACCTCAGCCATTACCAGTCTTGCAAGAAAGTTGCCTCAGTCTAGGTTAGCAATAACAGACTTTTGGCTGGAGCTCACACAAAGAACCCCTCCCATGCTGTGCCAAGCATTAGGTGATCATTCTCACAGTCTGTGGTCCTGCTGACTTGGCAATATGGAGGCTTTTGGACTGTTTAATTAAGAACATTGGCTTTGGGGCTTCTGAATATCCTATTTCATTAGGATGAAATAAAAATAAATGCTCTCAGGAAAAGCCTTTCCTTCTACTCCAATTGCTGTCTAGGCTCCAATACACCAGGATTTTCAAATAAAAAGAGCTCTTTCTTTTGTATGCTACTGCAGAGCTCTTCAGCTGACAGCTCAGTGATGTCATGTTAATGTTTCTAATTCCAATCACTAAGTAAATTCCAGAGTTGAAAGAGTTAGCTCGATTTGCTAGTGGGGAAAATATATACAGATTGTTCAACTTTGGTTATAGGTGCATATCACAGGTGCTCTGGTGGGATGATTCCTGTGAAGACTATAACCACATCATAGTTATAATCTTCAAATTTGAGTGCTTTTTTCCCTGCAACTCAATTGTGATACAGATATAAGATGTGGAAAAAATAAATAATATGTACATGTTTAGGCATCAAAAGCTGAACAAAGCAGAAATTTCCTCTAAAATGCTGATATTCCAAGCCTATACCCTAACAGTTGGATAATTAGAAATGCAAGTAGTTTAATAAGTACTCTAAGCAAAGAGTGTTTAAAGGCATCAAGGAAATTATTGTGTGGTACTTATAGATAGTTTGCAAGTTCACAGATTCCTAGAAACATATTCACTACTTATTCAGAAATGCACAGGAGACAGTTCATGGTTAATCTTCCTTTTTTTTTTTTTTTTTTTTTTAAAAAAGAGAGGCCTGAATTTAGAATTTAGCCTAAAGAAGCTGAAACATTTCTTTATAACTATAGAAGAATCAGGTATTTATATCAAAGTTATTATATATATGATACATTTTCTGGTTTTAATTTTTTTGGCATAAAAGAAATATGCAAAGAATATGCAAAAGAATATTGTAATTCTGATATTAACTGTTTTCTTTATTTGAATTGCTAATTAAAAAACCACATAAATCAAGCCAAACCAAACCCACCATCATATGTCAAAGGACAACAAAGCTGTCAGCTAAACTGGTAACACCTGCACATCCTGACCTTGCAGCTCTGTTCACAGTAGTTATCATTTATGACTAGATCAGGTGTTTGAAAATTAGAGTTGTCAAAAGCACTTATGAGTTACCTCTCTATTTGCTCCCTGCATTCATTACTCTAAATGCTGTGGAAGGGCAAGCACTGACTACTTAAAAATTAATGTAGAACTGACTGTCTGACTTATGAAATATAAATGTGACAAAAGTCTTCACGAAGCTTTGTTTTCCTGTTGACATCCTCACTTTTGTACGACCACAATTCATGATTCAGGTGTCTCAGTTTTCCTTTGTAAATCTAGTTAGAGATGATACAAAGCAGGGTTAAAACTCTTCAACCTCACAGGTCTTTTGAATTGTTTCTAATCTTGCATTAATAAACACTTAAATAAGAACAGAAAAGGACACAATTGTGTTTTGAAAAATACTAAGTATCTTTTTGGAGACAAAAATTATCAGCAGTGATATGCACAGGAAATGTAGTCAGGAAATATTTAGAGTACAGCTTGGGTCATATGTCTGGTAACAGCCTTAAGATAAAAAAACCTAAAGAAACACGATATAGAAACTTTTGTTCTGCAAACACTATTTGATTATTGCTAGCAAATATTCACTGATTACTTTTGAGCAAGCTGGGAAGGTTTCTTTTTATATTTTATTTAGTCTAGGTTTGTTTCTTTGGGTTTTGTTTGTTTTTTTTTTTTTCTTCGTTTTTTTGTTTTGGGTTTTTTTTGTGTTTTTTAAAGTTTTGGAGACTTTTTAGACGATTCTTAGCCAGTGCTCAATATTCGTGTCTTAAAATTTCAGTACAACCCTTCCTACAAAAATTTCAACTGTGTGGTGACCTCCATCTGACCCATATGGCAATATATTTCCCATCAAAACCCTCTGGATTTCTGATGGTCTTGAAGGAGTTTTATATTTTATACTTTTCTGTGGTATGTTAGACCCTTCTTCTCAGACTCTTATGTGCTGTGAAACTATACTATCTTATGCTTTTAAGTTAAAAAAAATATGTTCTCTTGAAAGTTAGAGTCAGTTGGCCTCCTAGTTCAAGAATATTCCAGTGAGACTGCTCTCAGCTCTTGCTGTTTGAATGGTAATGAAAGTGAAAGGATGGTATCTCATAGATGGAGACAACTTCAGATTTCTTGAGTTGGTTAAGTAAAGACCTGTTTGTCCCAGAAACCATAACAGGCACTGCAATGCCTGACATACTGATGGAAACCGATAGCTAGTGAATGAAAATAACCTATAATTTTTAAACCAAATTATACTGCTTCCTTGCTACAGATTATTACTGCTTCCTTACTCCAAACTCACTTTTGGCAATGGAAAGACTTAATTTGAAGTTAATAAGGAAAATCTTTATATAATTATATCTGATGTAATGGCTTGCAAGGAGAGTGTTTTGTATGCTAATTTAGCAGTCAAAATAATAAAAAGTTCCTTTGGAGTCCAGCTAACAAAGATGACAGAAGGCAACAGGATGGAGGTAGAAGGCTGAATCTGGTGTCTTGTCATAGTAAGGCAGTTGTAAATAGGACAGGCAACTTCTCTTTCTAAGAAATAACATGCACTATGGCTTTCAAAATTCATGTGTTCTGCAGTGCCATCTGTTGGGAATAACCACCTGTTTTCGGCAAAAGGGAGTAATCATTACTTAAATACTTTGAGGGCAACACCATCTTGTACAAAAATTTTTCTTTCTCTTCACTAGAAGTATGTTTTTAATGAAAAATAGTTTAATGTGGCAATAAAGGTTTTCAGCTACACATGTATATTGCAAAAGCTTTCTAGCTAACAAGTAATTATAGACATGGGGATATGTAGGTAATTTATGCATCAGGAATCTTTCTGTAGAATTCATTAATTCTGATAGCTGAGCTGCTGCTGGTCCCCAGTTCCTGAAAAAGTAGTTTGATACAGATTCTTCCCCTCTACTACTGACACAAGACACTTCACCTGGAGAGATGCTCTGGGACCCCTGGCATAAGAAGGACCTAGACTTGCTGGGGCAAGGCCAGAGGAGGGCCATCAACGTCATCAGAGATATGGAGCACCTCACCCATGAGGAAAGGCTGAGAGAGCTGGGGTTGTCCAGTCTGGAGAAGAGAGACCTCTGGGGAGACCTTATAGCACCTTCTAGTGCCTAAAGGGGCTACAAAAGAGCTGGACAGGGCTTCTGACTTGCACATAGTAGTGAGAGAACAAGAGGGAATGTCTAAACTGAAAGAGGGAAGGGTTACGTTAGATATTAGGAAGAAGTTCTTTAGTGTGAGGGAGGTGAGGCACTGGAGATGTTGAACAGGGAAGTTGTGGATGCCTCATCCCTGGAGGTGTTCAGGGTTGGGTTGGGTGGGTATTCTCCCATCTGGTCTAATGGAAAACATCCCTGTCCATGGCAGAGGTGTTGGAATGAGATGATCTTTAATGTCCCTACCAACTCAAACCATTCCATGGTTCTACGATACAAACTGATGTTAGTTCGTTGAACTAAGAGCCCTTAGATCTGACAAACATACAATGACTCAGACAAGAAACAAGTGCAAAAAAAACCCCCATATTCTTCATTTTTTAAGTTGTGAATAAATATTTCAAAGCTTCTTTTAACATGTCATTGAAATAGGTCGAAGACACATATGGCTGCAAATAAAATATCAAATCCTCACTTGGAATAACTGAATAATATAGATTAAGGGGCAGTATTTTCTGAGAGAGTGCATAGTAAAAATAAATATAGACAATCCAAAGATAAATGTTTTGGAAAGCATGAACTTCTAGGATAATCACAGACAGACTTTAAATGCAGACAGCTCTTTGCACAAGTTGACCAAAAGTTCAAGTGTTGAATTTTTTAGGTCATGCATTAGAAATTTGACTTTGTTTAATTTTGTGTCAAAAGTTAGTTAGTGCCTGCTCAAGTCAGTAAAAATTGTGATGTTCTTGTTCTATAGAATATATTTGAATAATTTAACAAGGGTTATATGCTGGTTTGTTTCTTTAAAATTATTTTAATCTCAAAATATCTACAAAAACAACTAGTAACCATGGCAATGTTTTTATGACCGGTAATGAGTGTTTGAAGGATGGTTTGGAGAAATGATATAAAAACAACATTCTATTTGAACTCTCTTAAATTTGAACAATTCCCTGTAATTAACAGGATTACTAGTTTCATGGAGGATTGGAGCAACCTCAAAGTTAGTTTCCTATTTTCTCTTTTCCCTTAGAAATTGAATTTCCATGCTGCACTAGTGTTTGAGAGCTGTGTAGTGTTTATGGGTTATCAGAGTTCACTCTGACTGTGTTTGAGAAGCACCTCTTGAGATTTGTGCTTCCAGTAGCAGTCAAGTAAGAATAGAAAACATCAACCTTGTGAAAAATGCAGAAAGCCAATGAAGAAGTGAAAGACACATCCCATTAATAAGATGGGCCATTTCTTCATTAATGATTCATCTGAACTCTTTCCCTAGTTCTGCAGCCTGCTAATATCTAAAAAACTTATTCACCATATTGATGTTCAGGAACTGAGGATGAATTTGAATTCCATACCTTTTTGATTAACTCCAGCTTTACAGGAGCAAAGTGAAGGACATTTTAACATCACATGTTACATGTTTTACTCTTTTTTAGGGTTTAGAAAAAGAAATCATAAATTTGTAATTTTATTTGATTTAGCACTAAATGTTCTTCTTCAGACTAAAGATTAGCTGAAACTGTGGAAAGGAGACCTTTATTCAAGCTGTGGCCATGAACTGTCAGATAAACAAGTTTAATAGTTAATGGTTTAACCTAAAATAGTTGACATAAAACTGGAAATTTTTTTTCTAAATAGTATTTAAGGCATAATGTAATGAATGGCACTTTTTAAAGGCATTTTGGGCATATGAACAACCCACCCTATAGTTTTTAGATATCTGTCTCTTTATTTCATTGTCATCATTAATTTTAATCCCAACTGCCATTACAGGCAGAGTAAAATGTATTCCAATGTCTCAGTTTGCTGCCCTATTTTGTATGCAGCTAAGTTCAGAGGTGAGGATGAATTAATTTGTTGAGATGAGCAGCAGGTGCTCTGTGTGGGTGTCCCTACTTGAAAGACACATGATGAGACATTATATCATGTTCTTAATATTTTCCTGATTAGAATGGACCTGATTTATATGTGATGTTTCTGAAAAATAACATTTCAAAGTCACTTACTTGTACAGATGGTGCCACAGTAGCATATGTATAGCTGCATTTGAGCACCTGTGAAAGGCAGAGATTTTATGAAATGAAGAAGATAAATTTCTGGTGGACAACATGATTTCATTACCAAAATGTAGAATTTCTGTCAGGTGCAGCTGTTTCTTTTTTTCCCCCTACTCTTTCCATCAGCCCATTGTTCTCCATTTTAAGACACGGTAAGTACAAGCTCATGACATACTAAGAAACCTCACAACTGCTTCCCCCTTTTTTCCAGCATTTGCTTATGATGAGAAGATGTGAATAACTATTTCTCATTGTCAACAAATCTAAGGTTTAACAGGATATGAGAAATCCCATCAGGTGCCCTTAAGAAACCAGAGGATTTGAGCACTCTAAACCTTTAATTCATCATTAGTATCTAAGGCTTGTCCTGCAATCAGCATTTTAATTCACAAAGAATGAATTAGAAAAAAAACCCCTAATTATTCTCTCCGCCCTCTTTAAGCACATACATAGTATTTATTTACAACACTTTTATCTTATTTTCCTCATTTCCAATATGTGCATATAAATAGAAACAAAAACAAGGCTAACTTCTTATTTATAAATTGGTACGTTTTCAAGTTCTTAGGAAAACTTTTCCCTTTATAAGACTTGCTTTAATGCTTCATGTAGTCACATTTTGCTTGGTTAATTATTTTGTCCTAATAAATCTGAATAAATTGCTGTTTCTGTCCTCATGCTGTCCTGAATAAGTGATGACTAAGAATGAAACAGAAACCTCATTTAATGATCAGTGAGGGATTGCACCACAGTGTGTGCCCTCAGGGTGTGTTAGCTATAATATGTCCCTTAACATCCTCATTCCCTTTGCATCCTTATTCCCTCAGCATTCTCAGCACCTGCCCCTTATCACAGCTGTCCATATGCAAGGACAGCTGGAAGTAAATGAGCTTGACACCATCAAAAATCAGGAGTGGGAGACCTGTCTTGGGTGATAGAATCACAGAATCATAGAACATCCTAATCTGAAAGAGACACACAAAGATGATTGAAGGCCAGCTCTTGGCCCTTCATAGGTCAGCCTCAAGAGCCTGCCTTCTGTGGGGCTCCATCTAGTCACAGAAACCTTAGATGAATATTGCTGATCCCTTGACCACCTGAATGAGCTCTAAATAGGAAAACACCCAGTAATACATGGGTTTCCCCCACTTCTCCAGGTTTGTTTCCAGTATGAGACAATGGGCAAGGTTGTGTTAAGGTTTGGAATAATCCTGTAGTTAAACTGGTGTTATATCTTGCAACTTGCACATCTTTGAAAATACTTGGCATTTGGGACAAGTGCTCTACTCTGAGCATTTGCTTCTGACAGGACTACTTCTATCCTCTCAACAAGAGAACTGTCCTGAATACTGTATCATGAATTCAGTGTTATTTTACCACAGGAGAGTTACTTGAGCTTATGCATGAGTTTCTTCTGAAGAATGAGAAGTGCTAGAGATCTCCAAAGTACATATGACCGTATATATAATATAATGTGATACTTTGTATCCAAAGTACATATGAACCCTACTAAAAAAATTCCAAAATGGCTATTACTTTAAAACTGTAACATGGAGTGAATGTTGACAGAGAAGCCTGAAACAGGAGTAATGAAACTCTCATTTCATTACCCATGCAGTGGTGGAGGTGAGAGTGCAAAGTACTCTGGAGCTGGTGTTAGTCCACATTTTTTCATTTGTCCATTAATCATATAGGAGGAAGAACACAATTTTTTATAGTAGAGTCAGGAACATTTCTGCTGGAGTTTTGCATAAGTCTAACTGAAAAGTGGAAAAATAATGCAGTTTAGATACAAAAAATAGCAGGACAACATCATTGGTAAAAAATAATGACAGGGTTTTGGTCATATTGAATTACTTGAAAATTAGAAATATAAATATCTGGGGTTTTAGAAGTGGACAAAAAAATGGTTGTAAGTATAAAATTTAATCAGGCAGAGGAAAAGTGGAAGCATGGATTGAAGGGTAAGAAGGAAGTAGGGCAACTGATTCTGAATACACAGAATAATAACACATCACCGACAAATGAGTGTCCATTTGCACTGCTTTGGTGAAAACATGCCTGAGGTATTCTGTGATCTATTCATTCTGGAAAATGACAAATGATAAATGTTGTTACTACTAATGATTAAGCATCTGTGAGAAATATGTTCATTGGAAAAAAAAATATTAAAGACATTACACATATATAGAGGGGGAAATCTCTGCTGTGTGGCTGAAAACTCACAGTCAATTCTTATTCCTGATTTTCTGGACTTTATCCACAAACTGGCTGCAGGAGTTTCATTACCCATCCACATTGTCCAGCATTTTCCTTTGCTACAGAACTCCTCCTCCCTGTTTTCCACCCAGCAGTGATGTGCCTTGCTGTCTCTATAACAGTGCTGTGTCCTGTGTGGGGTGAGCCAGGATCTTCAGCTCTTGACAGATGCCAGTCCCAAAAGAGAGTTTTGCAGGGCTGTGTTGGATAAGACCTGCCCTTCAAAATGTCGTTGTCTCATAACTTTCTCACAGCTCAAGTTTATTCAAAACATGCTAAATTAGAAACAGAGATAAAAAATTGGAAATATTAGTATGTCACTGAGTAAAGCCCTGGTGTCCTTCTAAGCTGACCAGTGACTGCAATCCAGTTTCCTTCCATCTAAAAAGATGTTGTAAAACTGGAGAAGGTGACAAGAAGAGGCAGCAGCTACAGCTCAGAGTAGGGAATGACAGCAGAGAAATAAATAAAAAGAATATGAGGTTTTCACTTGTAGAAAAGAGACAGATGAGGAAATTTATAATAGATGTTAGGGCAACTTCCCTATCTGACTATTCAGGAGACTCTGGCAGTCACACTCCCAGTGACAGAGGCTTCCACTGCTGGGACCTCATTCACAGCAGCTCCAGTGAGGCAACAGGTGGCCAGCTTGACTCCCCACACACTCCACTCACATGCAGCCAGACCACACTCCTTTACAGTTTTGACCTTGGGTTGCCTATGACAAAATCACGGATGTCTCATTCCATAAAGACATTTATTCTTTGTGCAGTAACACAGAAAGAACTCGATCTGATGCTTTTGAGGGGGACCCCATGGCTTTTATCACCTCACAGTCCAAGCATGAGCAAGTTTCACAAGACTTGCTCTTCCTCCTGAGTCCTCCACTCCTGCTGTGTCTCTCAATATCCATCTAGCCGGCTGGCACCACGTGTGTTTGTGCCCCTTGTCAGCCCAAGGGTTGGCAGTTCTTGGCCTCTTGCCTTGGGCCCCCACCCGCAGCTCAATCTGCATCTCAATCTGCATTTGGCAAATTGAGCAGCAAATCTTTGCCCCAGCATAGAGACCTCTGAAAATAAAACTGTGGAGAATGTCATTGAGAAATGAGTTCACTGTTTCTTTTCATAAAAAAGTGAAGGAACAAAAAAAAAGAGGTAATACCTATCACTTGGTTTAGGGTTAATTCTAAGTGGACTTTGAGAGTTTTCACTGCATGGAAATTAAACTTGGAACATCCTTCCTCAGTGAATCAGAGATAATAATAATGAAGAAGAAGGAGAGGAAGAGTATGAAGAGGAACTAGACAAGTCAATGAAGGAAAACTCTGTGGAGGGTTTTTAAATAAAACATCATTTTATCTTGGGAAATCCCCAATCCTCATTGAGACTGGGCAAGCCCTAGGGAAAAATAATACTATGTGATTCTTTGTTGTTAAACTGTTTTATAGACTCTTACTGGTCCCAGAAACAAAATGCAATATTGAAAGAGCACCTGGTCTTCCCAATAAGGTCATTTTTACAGACTTAATGCCAAGGTCTGGTCGAGTTTTTCCAAGAGTATGGTGCATCCTCTGCTTTCATTAATTAGAAAACAGAGACCAATGCATATTTTTACTGATGTCGTGCAGCCACATTAAATTTTGCCTTGAGTTTTTAAGGTGATACAATAACTCTCTCTTACTTTTCTCTAGCTGCTGTTAGCTAGTCACATAGTATACTTTGTTCTGGAGATGCCTGTATTAAATGTGAGGTGAGTATATACTCCACTGCATTAAATTTGTAAAAGGTTTTGGGATTCTTTGAGATAAAATGAGCTATATAAATGCAAGCCAGTATTATGTTTGCAAAATCTGTGTGACTGAGAAGATCAATCTTCCAGAAGAATGTCAGCAGATACAACCAGTTTATTATTTCTGAAGGCCAAGAATAAGAAAGTGATAGAAAATAAAATCAGCAGACTGGATATAAGTGATTTGTTTTGGTTTCTTTTCCTTCAAGAAAAAAACCCAACAGATTCTAGAAAATATCAAGTAACATTTTAGACTTGACCTTTTGTAGTTCATATAGCTTATCATCCTTATGTATCACAGCCTCTGTCTTTCCTAAATTAAAAATTATGGTAGCTAATAATGCACATAGATATGAGACATAGTCAAATATGAGTAAATATGTGAGTAAATAATGAAAAGCATTGCTTTCAAGTTACTTTTGTAGAAATCTGTACAGGTGTTAATGTGTTACAAATTGGTTTTATGCATGGGATAGCTCCCTCCTACATATTTCACAAAGAAACATTTGTGCCATTCACCATGACATACTCTTTATCAGAGTCTTGGATACTGGAATTCAGAGAAGAGGGCTAAGTGATAAAGTCAAACCCAAAAAGACTACAAATAATAAAACAGCAGGAGGAGACAAGGTCCTATCTTACAACCTCCAAGCTGCCAAGTCTGTAATTTCTTTTAGCACTGGGTATCTACCCAGTTTCTTTAGGGAAAGAAAAAAAAAGTGTCTTTTCTTGAGGCACTGGTGCAACTGGCAGTGTTTGGCAGGTTCAATAGCTGCTTGTCTGGAACAGATCCTTATACTTTTCTGTCACAGGAAACTTTAGAGTCAAAAACTGGTTGTGTCTCATTTGTCTCCGAGTGAATGTGAAAAGCCACGTTTAAGCTGTCTGGTTAAAGACTTGAAAAAATGTGGCAGATGTAAGTTGAGAAAAAAATGTAAAGCAGTTCACTGTCATATTCAAAGGTGCTCTGTCTCAGTTGTCTCCACTCCAGAAGAAACAGAAATTAAGGTCTGATGTTTTCTATCACTTGTAGTCATACAGAAAGCGATGTACGGCATACGCAGGATTGCTGCAGCAATAAGCACCCAACACGATGTGAAGCTATGCCTGAGCTCAAAAGAGGGAATGTGATGAATGATATATGTGTGCCAGCAACCTGCAGGGCACTGGATCATCTGTAACATAGTTAATATTTTATGCTGCTGGTTTTAACGTGCAAAGTTGAAGGAACTTTCATTTTAACAGACATCAGTGAAGCAGACATTGAAATACATTTTCAAGCAAAACTGAAACCAGCTCACTGTTCCTCTGCTAACTGATTGTAAAATGTCTCTGTTTTGGAAAGAATTTCAAATGTAAGTTCAAAGATTGTTTTTGCTCCACAGAAAGCACAGCCTTCCTTTTAAATTCTTTTCCATTAGATATTTTACAACAATTATTCTTCAAGACAAAAGAACTTAATCCAACCAAGTATCAGCAAAAAAAGGCTCTTAAATTTTAAATTCCTTCACACTAAATTGCATGGAAATGTTAATTGTTTATTAAGGAACTGTAGGCTGAAAACTAATTTCTCAGAGTGGCTGGTGGAAAGAAACAAATACCAAAAAAAAGTTCTGTGGAAGTTGGGATAGTCTGAAAACAACTACAAAACTGAACAAAACACCATCTAATCTTCTCAAAGAAGTCATGCAAGGTTTAATCACCTGAAATGTGATGTACCAGAAGTCTCTATTGATTTCAGATAAAGCTTTTGGTGCTTGACACTCTGCAGATCAACTACTTGGTAGAAATTTTCCATTAAAATCTAACTGCATACAAATTACAGTTTTTGCAAGGCTTCAATTACATGAAATCTTTTTAAAAGCTCATAAAGAAAAAAAGCCCTTAGATGTTACATTTTTCAAATTATCTACTTTCAGTTTGCTGCCAGGTTTTCTTATTAAATAGGCTCAATGAAGAAAAACATATTGTTTTGTTTCATTCACATCCACAAGCCAGAAAGGATGTTCCCCTCAAAGGATTTGGCAAAGGGAGCTTAAGATCCTGGCTCCAAAATCTAAAAGCCCCAAGTATGCCTGAAAGGGGAGGTCATCAATGCTGACCTTGGAAACATCTTACTGCACATCTTGTCTACCTTTTAGACTGTCTGGTGCTTCTCAGCTATCCCAAGACCCAGCAGGTACAAATGTCTCTGCATGTTCTCCATTTCTCTGTCAAAGCAGCCAAACTTTTGTCAAAGCTGCAAAACTTTGCCACTGATGCTAAGGGGAGCAAGCAATAAGATGACCCTCGAAACCCCCTGGCTCAGGTGTGGCAGAAATCCTCAGGATACATTTTGCTTTTCAGGAGAAGAATCTAAGTTATCATCTTGTGGAAGGGTTTTTATTGAAACAGCTCTGATGGTTCTGTGTGCAAGATCCTCAAACCCCATTCTGTGATTAAGAACTCTCATTGATCAGGAGCTCAAAGTGGTTTATCCATTTTTGTTATATTGTTTTGTTGCTGCTAACTCCAGGGCCTCATCTTAAAGTTAACTGAACTGTCAAAATTGGTAGATTTTGCCTTTTTTACTTCTATTAAGCTTGCATGGAAACTTGAAATGCAAAGTGAAGGCTTTTCAAATCATGTTTGCCAGTGGGTATTTACTTTGTCATCAAGACTATTTCTAGCACTTTGTGATTAATACCTGAACAGTCTTTACCCATTATGCTCAGTTTGCATGTGTCAGTCCCATGGTTCCCTTAGGCTTTAATTTAATAGTCCTTGTTCCTTCAGGCTTTAACTTAAGACATTACAATATTAGTCAATTTATTTTTCTTTTGCTTTTGCTTTTAGATTATTTTTTGTTGTGTTTTTAAGAAGGAAAAAACAGGGGGGGTTATATATTTTTTCATTTTTTCCTTTCTTTTTTTTTAAAAAAAAGGAGGAAAATATAGGTTTTTTTTAAATATTCCTAACAACTGAATTAAGTATAAAACATTAATTTAATTGTGAAAATGGGGATATAAAAATTGGCACAAGCTCAAACCTAGAAACTCAAGATACCAGTTGGATGTCTGAATGACTTATGTTTTTACCCTAAGAATATATCCCAAATTTCATCTATATGGTAACTTTGCTTTGTCATCTATGAACCTGCATGTTTATACTGGAATGAAAGAAAATTGAACCTCATCCATGACTCAAAAAGAACCTTTTTCTGGCCAGCATTGACCATAAAACATTGTTGTATTTCAACAAACAACTGTTGCTTGACAGGAATGCTTTTTACCTCGTAGAGCTAAGCTGATGTAAACAGTTTGTTGCCACTCAGAAATGCGGTCCTTTTGCCTATTCCCCTGTCCTTGTCTGGACTCTTCCCATTCTTTATTTTTGGTTAAGATTGGCACTCATTTCCCTGCCACTGACTTCCTCTGCCCCATGAAGTTCTTGGTTTAACCCTGCAGAAATCTTTTACTGTTCAGTGGAGTGTTGATGTTGTGCTGGACAAAAAGTGTAGATAGATAGATAGATAGATAGATGATAGATAGATAGATAGATAGATAGATAGATAGATAGATAGATAGACAGATAGATAGATAGATAGATAGATAGACAGATATCACTGAAGGTGCTTGAGGAGTCTGTTTTCTGTAGTAACTCATTTATTCTTAATTTGTAAGAAGCTCAGTGAAAAATTCCTATCACAGCTGCGGTTCCCCACAACCCTGGAAGGAATGGGGCAGGTGGAACCCAGCAAACACAAAGTGTTCTCTAAACCCTACTATCATCTATTATAAAAAGGTTTGTTTTGTTTGTTTGTTTTTATTTCAACCAGCATAAGGCAACTCTGCATAAGTCTGCTGATTTGGTTGGAATAAATTTTCACTAAAACAATATAATTTTTTTCTAAAAAATAAATATTATTGTCAAAATATCAGGAAAGAGAGCTTATCTCAGCTTTGAGAAATATTAATTCTGTTAGAACTGAATAAATTCCAATGAAAGTCGGTGTTTGGGCTCTTTTAGAGCCACAAATATAGGAGTTTTTCTGTTTCCTGCATCATAACTGGCTCCACATCTCAAGGTGTCATTATATAATAGAAGTAAACAGCATTTCTTTTCACAAGTTGACTGTCCTTGCTAAAATAAAATAGGATGTTGTGGTCTTGATAGTCTTAGGATATAACAGAACTTATGCAGGTGGATAAAGTATTTTATTTTACCTAGTGATGCAGCTGGAAAAAATAAACTAGCTTTCATTTATTTGATGCCTCTATGAGGTCACAAATAAGAAGGAGGAGGAAGTTGCATGCAATGAATATAAATTCTTGAGATGGAAGTAGAATATAAAGAGCAGTAGACTGGCAAATTTCATATTTCAAGTCTATACTACTCTGTAAAGAGATTATAAAATAATAAGATATATATTGTAGTGGCTCTAGGAGTGCTCTTTATTCATGTGAGTGAACACAAAATGCATTTTGCTCATAAAATGCCTTCAGAGTTAATGTAAGTAAAGACAGAAAATTTTACTAATGTTTAAGTATTTCAAGTAAGTTATTCAGTTATTCTGATTGCAAATGTTTTTCATACAAGCTTGGAAGAATAGTCAGCTTCATTTACAAAAAATACAAGTTGAAAACATTGACAGATTCATCAGAGATGTATTTGATTTACTGAGTTAAAAAAGATCTTTACTGAAGTTCAGTTCTCCGAAAATTGTATTTAACCAAACCTCAAAAAATATGACTATTAAACTTTCTCTGTTTCACATGATAACATTTAGGCTGTGATTGTCGGAAAAGAGTACCCCACACAAAGCTGCACCTAATGGTACTTTTAAGAGTTAGATGATTTCAAGAAAATAAATCAGTTTTCTTCCTTTGATTACAAATTTGATCTAGTATAGGAACCCTTTCCTCCTCCTCGTAGACAGTGTCAAAAAAGATAAAAATCCTCATATAAGGAGTCAGATGTTGTGTTTCCAAAGTCAGAAGGCAGAAAATCTGTGCTGGCAGGCAGTAGTGCTCTGTGGGATGGGAAATAAACCAGAGCACATGATGCTACAGGTAGACACTGATAAGTCTAAATGGTAAATAGCTTTTTGTTTATTTGACTGTGGGGGTTACTTTCTCAGTGTATTAAAAAGATAAACATTTCTATCAAAAGAAAAATAGCTGCTATCTATTTGCTGCAGGAGTATTTCTATTCCCAGGCTCTTGCACAACTGTGTAAAAGTACACTGTCTCATCAGGAAGATCCCATCTCTTAAACTAGAAAATTAAAATTTTCACAGCAGGGATTTCAGGATCTATTTTTTGCTACTTTTCTGATTTTACTGCTGGTAAGCCTTGTTTTTCCACTCCTGTGCTGCAAAGACTAGTTATCAAATGAAATCAGCTTCATATCCTGAGGCAGTCACTGCAAATACAAGGTCACACTTCAGGTGGTGTCTGCAAAGTACTTTGATTTGTTGTTCTTGCATTCTTGTGGGGAAGCATGTGGAAATTCTCTCTGATGCATGCGCTTATGTGAGACAATTATAAGTATTTTTAAGCCCAGAAAGGTGCTGGTTTTTCACTCTCAATGCAATACATGCAAATCTGTATAGTCCTCATACTTGGTAAAAGCTCTAATCTAATCAGTTACTGTCCCAAAAAGTACATGAAATGGAGTCGTGTCCACCCACGCAGATTTAGTAGAGTCAAGAAACGCTTTTGATCTCAATCACACATTAAAACAAATAAAACTAAAAGAAAAAAAGGCTTGTAAAGGTGACTAGAATAACCCTTTTAGCTTCCATACTGACTCCTTTCATGAGCAGACTTACTTCTACTTTCTCTTCCTCCACCTTCATCCACTACACCTCTTATTTCTGCATCAAATGATGGTAAGCACTCTACAGTAGACGAATTCAAATTAAGACTTAAAAAAAAAATTGGAAGGATGCCCTCCATCTATCCTCAATCAAAAATAAAACTATTTTTCTGTCTATTTTTCACTACCTAGCAATTAGGGTGAAATAATCAAAATTTTAACCCTTCTACCTCCTTTTTGTCAGAAGAAAGAAGAGAATTCAGGAATACACAAGTGTTTCATTCTTTATTTTTACTTTTTTAATCAGACTGAGTGAACATACTTGTGAAAAATAAATTTGTAGAAATACAGATCTATAAATATGCATATATATATATATATATGTAATAACGTATTTTAATGCTTCTGTCCTCATGTTTTCAGCTTTGTCCATTAGTAAAACTGGCTATTACTGCATTGAAAAGATACTGTTGAAAATATCCCTTTGAATATTCGAGAACTTTTTGATTCAGCCACTTCACACAGCTCCTTATGATAGCAGAAGTAGTTACCTATGGAAAGAAAGAAACTGCTTGTACCAAAATCAATCTTCCTTTAAGTCAGAAGTCATGTTCTATCCAGGGCAGGCCCCACATGAAATGAAAAGTGAAAAAGGCAAAATTGTATTAGGAGAAAATAGATGATTTGTCTCATTCAATTAAAATTTAGAATAACAAATTGCCAGAAACTAAAATCAATTTTCACGTGATCTAGAAACAGTTGGATTGGTCTGACCTTCAGATAAGATTAATTTGCAACTAATAATTCACTGTGTTCTAAGTCTTATTGCATTTACTGCTTTCATAAATCTTCTGTACTTTTTTCCCACTCTTCTCTGCTCAGTTGCTGCTGTTTAAGTGCTCTGAGGATAAAGAGCCTTGGGATGGTGCCAGAATAGCCTGGGATAATTCCAAAATAAAGGAGTGACTCTTCAGCTATTCCTATTCCTCAGTCATTATGGACTAAACAGGAAAGAAAATACTAATAGAAGTGCTTGGGTTTTGTTTTACTTTGTTTATTTGTTGGGGTTTTTTTTTGGTTGGTTGTGGTTTGTTTTTTTTTAAGGAGGTGTAAAAAAAAAATAAAATGCTTATCATCCCAGTCTATGCAAAACTGTCCATCTGCCAGATCAGGTGCAATTAAGATATCCAGAAACAAGAGGTGGATTGAACCGTAACATGTTGATATGTTCCCATGTCTGTTTCAGGGATTTGAGAGTTGAAACTGGTGATGGCTTGCAAAATATTATACATGCTGAGAGAGTAAATTGTTTAATCTTAGTTTTACAGTGTTTCTGCTAATTCTCCCCAGAATACTGCATAATAAGCTACCTCAGTTTGACTCAGTTCCCCCAGTGTCAACCATTTCATCTCTTTAGAGAACTGGTGCATTTTGGGGTTCAGCTTTTATTTTGGTTGTTATCAGGGATTTTCTTCCTGTATGAAAAAAGAGTCAATGGATTAAAAAATAATATGAAAAAAAATCTAGAAGAAGGAAATGTAAAAGTTAAGGGCTTTCTTTCATTTCACAAGAGTTTTTGAAGATACTGCTTGCCTGTATAAATCTTACAACATATAAGATTACATACAAGGACATCTAAGAAGAATTCTGTAAGAAGGAATCGTGAGCAGTTACAATTAATAATAATGAGTTCTAGATGCTATGAATTCTGTGAATTCAAACTGTTCTAACACACTCAGAAACTAAACTGTCTGTGTAAGCATCTATAAACACCTGTGGCAACTCCTGCAAGCACCTCTGATAATAACTGGATATGGAAATAGAAAACCAGGTGTAAGAAATATAAAACAGCACAGTCTGTCTTCACCTCTGCTATGTGTGTCTTCATAAATGCTGATGGAAAGGAAGGTTCTTATGGACATAGAGACCAAATGATTACAAGAACACAGCATCTTTTCTCTGCATTGCGAGGCTCTCACATATAAGAAGATGTGAGTGAGATTAACAAAAAGACCAAGCCATCCTGCTTGTGATGTGTCCCTTCACTGCTTTGAGTCATGTCATTTGCAAAATAGTAACAATATTTGACATATTTTTTATGCTTTTTTGGCATAAGATTTGGTATTGTGTCATTGATAGTTCTGGTCTCATTCTCTGGAGCATTGCATGCCTTTTGACACCTTAACATTTACGCACTTCTACATCAGCTTTTTGCTCAGAAGTGCTTATTACGAGTTCATTTCAGGTCTCTATATCCCACCAGAAGTTCATGCTCTTATTTTCTTTTTTCTTTTTTTAACTTGTAGTTTATATAAAAAAAATAAATATATCTTTTGGAGTTTTGGGTTTGTATTTCTTTGCACCTACTGTGAAGTGCTGTATCATTTTAATTCAATCTGCTCACTGGCTCCGCTTATCTCCTGTAGTGTGTTGCTTTGTAGTTTATCTTATCATTTTATTTTCATTGTAAGGAATAACATGTGAGAGGACAATATTTGTAGCTACTAAAATGAAGGCTGTTTTATAAAAATTACTACTTTCAATGTATCACAGAAATTTCTATGTTTTGCAATCTATTTTTGATTATAGGGTCTTCTTCCACTGTCTATCAATAAAATTACTTTTTTTTCGCTATTTCAAATGAGCTTTAGACCTCCAACATTCTGGAGCAGACACCTCCTTTGTTCATAACTGTCAAGTATTATGTAAGTGATTTGCATGATTTCTAAAAGCAAAAATTCTTATTATTAGACAGTATTTTTAGTCCAGCTTTCATTTCTTCCAAATATTTCTTTCAATAAGAGGCTTTATGAATTTAAGGAGAGATTATAGGTAAAGATGTTTTGATGTCTTGACATGATAAGGGTCTAAGCCTTCCTGCCAGCAATCTGGTTGACACCAAAATTACAGAGTAGGTTTAGGAACACAAAATGTACTCTGCACTTGAGAGGCCACAGGATGAATCCTCTGTTCAGCTTTAGGCCTCTCACTACAAGAAAGATATTGAGGTGCTGGACTATGTCCAGAGAAGGGCAATGGAACTGGGGAAGCGTCTTTACCACAAATCTGATGAGGAGCAGCTGAGAGAGATGAAAGGTTTTGCTGTCTAGAACTACCTGAAAGGAGACTGTAGCAAGATGGGGGTTGGTTTCTTCTCCCAGGTAACAATCAATAGGCACAGAAGAAATCACAGAATTACAGAATATTTTGCATTGGAAGGGACCCACAATAATCATGGTGTCCAACTCTTAAGTGACAAGTCCATACAGAGATTAAACTCATGACCTTTGCATTACTAGAATCATGCTCCAACCAACTAATTATCTCCAATGAGATAATTAGGATACCACCTCAAGTTTTACCAGAGAAGGTTTAAGTTGGATATTAGGAAAAGTTTCTTCATGGCAAGGGTGGGCAGCATCGAAACAAGCTGCCCAGGGAAGTGGTAAAATCATCATCCCTGGAAGTGTTCAGAAAAACACTGAACACTTGGGCAGCTTTCAGCGATGAACACGTCACTGCTGGGTTAATGGCTGGACTTGGTGATCTCAGATGTCTTTTCCAACCTTAACAATTCTATGATCCTGTCTGGACTTTGCTTGGATCATGTCCAATACTGTGTTTCTTCAGTACTTTTATGAAAAGCTGAAAGTTGATCCAAATTAATTTCTAAATGAACTGCCAAATACATTAGCAGAAATGATAAAATGCACAAATGAAGTACATTATTATAATTGAATTCCATTGCCTCAGGAAAGGAGAGTGAAGAAAAACTGGAATGACCTTTTAGTTGATGGTGATTTTGTGACTTTGCCTTTTATATTTCTTTTTTTTTTTTTTTTTACTCCATAAAATTAGTGCATTACTCTGTAATCTCATGAATGTGATTGCAGTGGTTTTGTTAATATAAGTGCTGCTTCTGGCACTGTATAAGATAGTCTGGTTTTGAACTGTAAATTTTTTTCATATGTCTGAATGAAAGCCAAAATGAGGATATGCAAACATAGGAATTTAACATATGCAATCATTTTTCAAAGCAGCAACAGAAAACAGAACATGCCTGAGTCTGGAAGAATAGAAAATTTCCTTTCTGCCAATTTAAAAAAGAATTTATGAATGTAAAAATCAACAAAATTATTTCCCCATTGCCATATGTTCAGCAAGTCCAGAAGAAGGTACAAATTATTGCTTACTTTATTTTACACATTCTTGCTGTCCTACTGCAAAACAGTATCGGTTCCATAAGCAAAAGAACAGGTATTTTTCTCTTCTAACTAATTTGTGTCTAAAGGAGAGAAGGACTGTGCAGAAATAAAATGCCATCTTGTGCTCAGAGTGGCACTGGTGGGAGCTAGTTGAGACCATTCATTGTATATTAGTGATTTTAAATTTTAGCCAAACATTAGCAGACATTTTAGAAGAATCTGAATTCCATTTTTACACATGATGAAGCACTCTGGGTCCTTTTTAAAGTCATACTTTCTTATTGGGGTACGATGTCTCTTTTTCTCCTTGGATTTTGAAAACATTACCATTTCATATAGATCCTTTTAACCAAAGTGTTTCACCTGGTCGTCTGCATTCTTACTTTGGCACATTTCAGCTGTTAAAAGACCCACAAATGTTATGAGAGAAAAACCACCTCTTTAAGAATGCAATTTAAATAAACTACCAATTCTTCCTTTCTTTTCCACGGCATAACCCCCAGTGTTTAACTACGTGGTTATGGTGCCTATAATCTCACATAAAGGAAGCTGAGATAACTTTAACAGAGCATCCAAAACAGCTGTAGTTTCTAGATTCAGTTGTAGACTGAATCTAAGCCTGGTGTTATGGAGGAAAACTTTGTATTTTAAAACAGCACAAGAAAACTGTGTCATAAGATTTAACACTGAGCATAGAATATTTTCTGCATTAAAGCTGCAACAACATTTATTTATCACTTTTCTCTAGTGATTTTTTTCCTGTTAAGAGATTAAAAATATCAGAAATAAAGAAATCTTTCTTGTGTAACTAGTGAATTTTGTATTGTTATCACTTATATACAGTTATGAAGAGAATTTAATAAACAAAGAGGTCTCCTTGTTTCAGATTTCCTTTTCTAAGTAGAGATGATGACTCAGCTGGCAGAACAAGCACACCTTTAATCTTTTCTCTTTTGCAAAGGTTCTTGTGTAATTCTGTGAGCTTAAGCTATTTTTCCTTTACTGAATCTCCTTTGAACTTTTGCTTTGATTTGGAAACACTTTTCTTTTCACATCTCTCTACCCACAGCTGAGGAAAATCTTGTTTGTATCAGATTTGATTCAACACTTGTTTGGACTATAGTCATTGAAGTTAATTGTTCTCTGTCCATTGTTTGGCCTCCTTTTCACAGCATGATGATTACATAAATCAGTCCTCATTACAGACAGTTTTCAGGGATCAAATATTAAGAACAAAACTTGCAAAGCACAGCTCTTTCATGAAGTTATTCCCACATTTGATCACAACTCTAGAAGTGATCATATTGCTATTGAGCAAAACAATATCAGTTTTATTGTGAATTCTGCCTGTACGATTGAAATCTGACTGGCTTGTTTACAAAACAATGAGACTGGGGACATGTCAGGACATTCATCTTCTTCTAAAAGCACTCTTTTGTACTTTTTAATCCTTTTTCTTTCAATTACTAGAGGTCTGATTGAAGAAGCGAGCAAAATACTCACTTGCTTCATTAGTGCTGGAAAGAAAATTGACGCTTCTCTCCTTAATAGCACATTAGATTCAGGAACACAACTAGAGGCAAAGGATACATCTATTTTCTGAGTCTTTAAAAACACAGAACACAGAACACATCCTGTCTTAGCCAGGGGCAGAGTAAAGTGAGAAGTGAATAGGCACGAAATGTTTTTACTAGAAAAGCAACCCAAACTTGTCTGAATCTCAGCCTGCCTTTGCCACCTGCTGATGGACTTTGGGAGGTATTTAGACATCATCGACTACAGATGGGTGGACACACAGGCCACAGAACAGGTTATACCTTAATTTTGTCTGGTAGCCATCTGTCTTGTGACAGGAACAGGAGAATTAATGACATATTCTCTTCCTACAGTGTGGCTTGTTTGGCAAGGGAAGAGGGCTCAACAGCTCCCCAGAAATGCTCTGCACTTGTGGGTGCCTGGGGGCGAATACAAACTCCCATAGGGTGTGAAAAACAGGGCATTTCTCCACAGAAACGCTCAGGCTCAGGGCAGTCTAAGCATGTGCTTAATCACCTGGATTAACTCCAAGCTCTTTAAATTGTAATTGACAGTGACAGTTCCCAGTTTCTCTAATTCACAGAGACCAGTGCAATTTCAGGTGTGCCTAGTTTTTTGTTAGCCTGTCCACTGATACTAGGAATGAAATACACTGCAGTCTTACAGTCCTTTTGTCATCTCCACAGAACTTCATTTGAGTTTCAAACTAGTGCCATATGGTATTCGAGCTCCCACTGTGTACCTGAAGAAGTTGATTGGATATCTATAAAGATAATAGAATTAATGGAGCCTCTGATAATTTTTAGGAGCAGTGTCATCAACTTTCTAAAAAGAAACAAATAGACAACTTCATTTTCCCAAAAACTAAACCCCTGAACTGAGAGTAAATGAGGGTGGAACTGTTATTAAACTATTTTACTTTGAAATTAAAAATATTTTTGTATAAGGAGACAAGGTGTGTTTGCTCTTAATTGTGATATTGGTTTTGCTGTCAGCTAATCACAAAATACAAAACTGAGGTTGATTTCTCTAAACATCAGTATTTATGATGACAAATACAAGATAAACATGGATACCATCTTACAGAGTGTCATATCAAAGTTTCAAAACCTTAAAGTATTCGGCTGCTCTTTTTGTCTCTCTTGCCTTCCTGCAGATTCCCTTCTTCTATCTTGCTGTAACCTATATTTCCATAATGAAAAGGAATTATGATCTCCAGAATGGAACAGGAAGAAGGGCAGGTTGAAGGTAGACCCATTTAATGAGTTTCAATAGTCAGTAAATTTAGGTATAAAGTCAACATTTTATGTTCAAACAGCCATCAATCCAAACACATGCAAAATATAAGAATTGTATATATAGGCTCCAGGCAAACATTAATGTGTTGCATAGTTTGTTTACAGGTGCTCATTTAAAATAATGTTTTATTTTGGAAATCTGCTTTTTTGTTTCCTGATGTCACAGATGAATATTTCATGCCTGTGCTTGCGTTTTTCATACTATGACCAACACAGGGAGAAATTAAAATTGTGGGATGTGGTTATTTGAATACATATGATGTACAAAAGAAAACATTTATTTTGCTCACTTAGTTAATAAAAAAAAAGAAGCTTAAAAATAATTATGGAATTAATGAGCTGGAGGCAAAATGCAGCAATGTGTTTTGTCACAAGCATTTCTAATATTTCTAATATTTCTAATATTGATGCTGGATTAATGCATCAAAACTCTTGGGGTTTTCACAGTGCTACCAGAGGATTTTTAGGATTTTGGTGTAAATGTGGACTTCAATAGTAATTATAATTTCAATAGTCAATTTTTTTCAGTTGTTCACTATTAATATTTTATATTTTTACATGCCTGTATGCTCCTGTACTTTCAATTACTTTACTGAAATTTGAGGAGTTACAAGAAACATAATTATAGAAGAAAATGAGGGATTACTGGTTCAGGTATTTGCAAAATAATTTTATTTCACTACCATTCTGCTTGAATCAGTAAAAAATTGTAATCAAAAGAAAAATATTGCTGTGATGTTTTTTTCAATATATCCCTGATTTGTCTTGATGGAGGAATTTAATTTTAATGTTGTACATCTTCTATTTTCCCCACTAAGACTTCTGCTACTATTGATAAGGATTTTTCCTGTAATTTTCTCTTTGCAATGCTTGTTGAAGCATAGCCCAGATAAACAAAAAATAATCAGTTGGAGCTGAATATTCTAACATAATTTAAAGTTCTATTTTAAGTGTTCTGAATGAGAAACCAGCTTAGATATTCTTATGCATTATAATTACAAAGCTATGATCCAAAATTGGATTGTTGTCTTTTTCACAGATTCCCTAATCCTTCTAAACTGTTGATTTTTCTGAACACCACTGTCAACGGGTACAGTTGGAAACAGACTTCTTTCATCCAGCTTCTGTTAAACAGTAGGATTGACACTGCTCTGTTCTCATTCGAGGATATTCAGACACAGAGTGTGTGGCTGCTGTTCTAATACAACACAGCTTTAATTGAGTGGGCAGTCATTTTGAAGCTAAGGCAAATTAGCTCATCAGATTCAAGAGCATGATGGAGTAGAGAGTTATTCTTTCTACATGCATTGTATATATATACTTCTATTTACATACATATGCTCAGATATGTAATGGGTGAGAGGAATCTCTTTGGTTTAACCTCTTTGGTGCTTAAATGGTGTCTTGCCTGCTGCCCATCAGGTGGAGCATGTTAAGTGGAATCAGTTATTCTGAGGAATAATCCCAGTGATTCCTTCAGGAGGAAAACACAGTGAATGAATGCATAGCAGGGGAGTACTGACCTTCTAGTAGGTTTTACTGCCAAATTTAGAGTCAGCCACTGAGCTTCCACAGCACTGCAAAGCTGTAAAGCTGTGAGCAGCGGTTTCACTCAGAGTCTTTCTGCGGTTTAAAGGCTGAACTCCTCCTGCTTGGGGCAGGGAGCTGGCAGGGGGATGGCTTGCACTGTCCAGCTCTCACAACAGGCAAAGACATTAAAGGTGACAACAGGGGCTTTGTGATGGCTGTTAGATAGAAATACACAGAGCGCAGCACAGTGAAATTGAGGGCAAAAGAGGAAGTGGGGAGGACGGGATAAAGCCATGTACAATGGAATGAATTACTTCTTCAGTGTGAAATGAGAAGAGGACATGAATGCTCTGAAATAATCAGCACACAAAGCACTGCTGCAGGAAAGTGGATTGCCAGGGAAAACTATTTTTCTATGCAGATTCCACTAGGCACTGCTTCTTAAAGAAAACACAAATTGATGTGGGAGATATCATCAAACAACTGTGAAAAGGGAATTATCCAGCACTGCTCTTTTTTCTTCTTTTGTAGAGAGACTAAACAACAACAAAGTTGTCAGAATTGATTCTTCAGTAAGTTTCTTTTGTATTTTCATTTACTGTATGTGAGTATGTGAGTACCACCTCTTTGGTCCCAAGGATAGACTCCACATGAACAGGTCATGTACAATTGCTCATTCCTCTCTTTGATTACCCACTCAGCAAAGATGACTGAGCTGTGGTAAACAGCAATGCCCTTCACATGCCTCATGATGCATTCAACTATCTATGAAAGTAACCAAGATCCTTGTTTAACACAAATTGTCATTCTTATCACATGTACCATTGCTTTTATATTTTTATTTTTGAGCAAGTCTGTTCATTAAATTAACCAGCTGCACTCAGTAATAAAAGTTGAGTCATTAACTTTAAAATTACTAGGAGATTAATGCTATTAGTGTTTGAGATATGAACTAAAACTTTTAATCTAAAGAGAATCAGGACTACATGAGTCAAAAATACCTGTTGTCTGAGATGGAGTCACAGGCATGGACAAGCTGCCAGCAGACAGGTGTTTATGTCTGTATGTATCAGTACCCATAGGTGCTGAAAGGAATTGATGCCTTCCAATATCTTCAACATGATGCCTGTTGTTGCCATCAGGCACTGACAGAGTCTTAATGCCAGGCCACGTTGTGAACATTGAATGAGAAATCAAGTTGGGTTCCTTTACCAGGACATCCAAAGTTTGCCAGGCTCATCTCCTGGAAATTAATATTAAACCAATAATTTGGTGATTGTTCCTATGGTTTAAGACCCTGTAGAGATGAAATGAGTGGAATGGAAGAGCTCTGAGTTTACATTAGGGACTATATGAAAGATGCAGAAACATGTGGGTTGGGTTGCTTCTTGCCAACATTAATAGTGGAAATATCTAGACCCTTTTTAAGATGTGCCTGTCTTGGTCTCTTAATTATAGCCTGCTGTTGTAGAATCACAGGGGTAATGAGCTGAAGTCTTTTTTCCATTTCTGAAAGCAAAGATCAGTATTGCAAACAAAAAAAGCTAGGCAAGCTTCATCCTACCCTTGTTATCTTCCCATCATGTAAAGTGGGATGCCCCTAAGCCCTTTTGATTTGTCTCAGTGCCTTGCTAGGTGTTTGCTGACTTTCACACAGCAGCTGGAACGATTGCAGAGGATTCAGTACCTAGCCTGGGTCTATCAGGCAGCACAGTGGCCATGCAGACAAGTGAATATTGCCAGACTTGGCCATATCTGTGTTGGGAAGGTTTCATATGGGTTCAGCATCAGGAAGGCTGTGCAGACACACCTCAGCTGCATTTGCAGTGTGCAAATTTAGGGTTATGGTGACATAACTTGATGGTGAGCACAAGAGGTTAATGAATACAGCAGTGTCTTCAAGAGGACACAGTGTTTTATAAAAAAATGAGACCACTATCTGGGTTTTTTGTGCAGTTACAGCACTACAGCTGTAGCAAGAGATGTCTTTTGACTGTAACATGCTCCAGAAGTGATCAAATACTAGAATCCATCTAGTCCAGCTTTCTCTAACTGAAAAGCTGGATGTGAGAAGATGGTCAAAACCAGTTGGTGGGTAGTTACAGTAGCTCTATATCTGATTTTCCAGGCAACAAGTCTACTTAGTTTTTTCTTTTCCCAAATAAACTGATAATTATTTCTCTTAGCTATTTCACATTCCCATGAATTTGTCAATTTGTGACCAAGTAGGGAATATAAATTAAAAGTACACATTTTGGATAATTTGAGAATCCACTAATGAAGAATCTAATCCTAGTAAGTACTGCTTACAGTTTCAGTGGAATCAGTTCTGGACAGCATTTTAACCTTTGGAAAAAACCCAAAAACGCCTCTACTACAGAAATATCATTACTTTCATTTGCCATATAGGAAGTGCACAATATTTTCTGTAGCAGATTAATGATTTCAAAATAAAATGTTTATCACTCAAATCCAACTTATTCCTCCCAGAATCGATTTTACCAGCTGACATGTAACATGTTGTAATTATATGAGTCTGATGGTTCAGAAAGAGGTTTCATTAGGAGGAAATAAATTAAAAAAACCCACATAATTAAAACTTATTTCCAAAATTTCCAGTGGTTTTAAAAGCATAAATTATGTAATTAGAAAGAGATAAAAATATTTTTGCACAGGACTTTACCATGCATTAATAGATTATCTGTATCATTAATTTTCTTGTTTTATTTCAGATTATATATATATATTTTTCTGTATCACAGGCTTTTAAATAATATCCAAATTTGAAAGATATCACAAAATTGCTTTGAAAGACTCAAAAATCTGCAAAATGTGTAACTCAAAATAGAAACCTGTCCTGGATGACCTTCAATAGCTAAACTGAGATTTTTAGGCATTAAAAAATTATTTAAGACATCTTATTTAAGTACAACACAGCTTATTCACTGCCTGCCATATTTAGTTTATACTTACTGAAAATTGTGCAGCTTGATAAAAGATGATTGGTCTAATGAACCAATGAGAAATAATTTGTTCTATGTGCTTTATGTCTACTGGCCTAATTCTGCAAAATACAGCAAAAAATTATCTCTTCTCTTGATGCTTTTGTTGGCTTCCCTTAAGATTTTAATCACTAACCATAACTACTTCTGCTCATGTTTATATTTCGAGAAAATTTGTGACATTCTATTTCATATCATGAACAAAAGACAAAATATTATGCAACACAACTTTGATGTAGAACAGTTTTTGTGTAAAAACCCCAACATATTTATTGACTCTGATCAACTTATATATAAGAACTTTGAACATTTAAGGTTCTGCCAAAGTCTGCGTTCATGTTAATGTAATTAACTCATTGATTGTGAAAATCATGAACATGTAGAAGAGAGATTAGGTCAATCTTTTTTATGACAGAAATATTAATACACTCAATAGTAACAACATGTGTACATAGACCAGATAAGGGGTTGAATTGAGTAAAGAAAATCAGCAGAAATTTTGATGGTGTTCTCTTGAACAGGGTCAGAGTAAAATGTATACTACAATTCTTCAAGAATTTAAGACAAAAATATAATGCAGAATAAATTACCACAATTTCCAAGAATATGTGCAGACCATGAAAAGTATAAAGGTTTACATGTCCAAAATTCTATCTTGGGGAGAAAAAAGGGTACTTTTAGAGCTATAGAGTAACAGGACTAATTTCAACATTTCAGAAAGCAGAATTCCTGAAACAAGGGTTTTAATTGTTGATTTATGAGTACCTAGGAGATCAGAATAGATTTTTCAGCTAACATTCAGATAGAATTCAGCTAACATCTTTCTTGTGACTTTTGTCTGAGGCGGGAGTATTGGATGATGCTTTAACTTCACACAATTTCACACATTTTGTGATGTTCTTGCAAGCAGCCTATGGAAATAAAATTGAAATGGAGGAAGACACCAATGGTAATCACCACATTGGAAAACTTAATGTTGGTAGCTGCTGGTGGTAAGAGGTTAAGCTGGAAGGATAATGTGAGTGAAATTTACTCTCAGTTCAGCTCTTAGCCAAAGCCAAAGTCAGAAACCAACAATAAAAGTTGTTCCCAAGGCAAGGTATTTATAGATGAAAATGTTGTGGGAAAAGAAAGAATGGATTGTGAATGCAGTTTATTGGAATGCTCCTTTGCCTGCTTTACCATCACAGAACTGAGAAAGCAAAAGATTTACCAACCATATCCAGACACTACTCAGCAATGCAGACCTGTTCTATCTTACCTCAGCTTCGCTGTGGCTTGAATTTGTTACACTTACAACAGCTCTGCTTGCTCCTGATAATATACAAAACCTGACTGTTTAATGCAGGTCAAATTTTGTCCCTCTTGGCTCAGTACAGCAGAGAACATGCAAATCTTCTCTTATATAGAGTTTGGCAAATGAACTAATCCGGATAGAGGAAGAGTAAGACACACGGCCCTTCCTGTAAGTCATAAAGCTGTTTCAATTTCTGTATATCTGCAGTACACCGTGGAAGGCAGAACAGAAAACTGCTTGCTGTTATATATTTTCCTGTCGCAGCATTGTCTAGACAGAAAGCTTATAGTTAATTTGTTTATTCACAAGGCTCTGAGGAAAACAGAGCAAACCTGCCCACCAGCCAACCACCAGATATAGTGCTATCAATTAAAAAAAAAACATTAAAGCTGTCACCTTCTCCATGTGTAAACTTGTTCACTTGACATCATTCATCTTCACAAGAAAGGTTAGAAATTGACTTAATTCATAGAAGTGCTAATCACTGCACTGAAGTTTTCTATTCAGACTTAGCTATTTTTTTATTAGATTTTAACTTCTGACAGCTCTCACTATATTTTTTTACAACTGCCAACAAATAATTTGAAAGCCTGTGTTTTATATTCTTTAATGCTTTAATATTTGCTTTTGTGGATATTATAGTATTCATCTAAACCATTAGAGCCTTTAAGATCCATGAAAATTAGCCTGTTTTCTGACTGTTAAGGTTTTGGATGGATCAATATTTAATTCAGATTTGTCTCCAATTTATATGGTAATGATCTATTTTATACTCAATATGCATCATACAGATGGTTGATTTAATAAAATCTGTACTTGTTCTCATAAATACAAATCTTACAGAATAAAGACACTTCTCAAACTACCACTTATAATTAAAAGAATCTAAAATGAGATGGGTTGACTAGTGACTTTTAGAGATTTTAATAATACCTATAAAGACATAGCAAGAACATCTCAGTTAGAAGACCCTACAGATTTTTCCAAGATGCTATCCCTTATATTTTCTAGTTTTTTATATTTGGTCATTTCCTTCCTTCCTTTGTGACATTGTTCAAATTCAATTCTTTGGGCTGGCTGAGAGATATTTATGTTTTTCAGTTGCCCACAGTCTCAAAGCTGGACTCAGTTCCTATGCTATGTGGGCTGCAAACAAAACTGAAACATATATTACTGTATTCATGCTTGTCTCCAAGCTGCTTTTGCATCTCCACATGCATGGAGGAGTGTCTCCCCTTTGAAGTCTCTGTGCAGCCCAAGGGGAGAAGAGGAGAAGAAGAGCTGCTGCTTCCCTTCTTACTGGAGTCTTGTGTGCACTGTTTACCAGAAATAAAAAACAGAACTTGCAAATTTTCTCTCAGTTACTTGCAACACAAGATACTTGATGACATTACCTGTAAATAAAAGGGGCTGCATTGTACAGAAGGTCAACTATTTATCTCCCTCCTCTGCCTCTTTTATAACCCTGTAGAAGTCCTGGAGCTATTTTTGTTTTGACACCTTGAGAAGCAGAAGTTGTATAGATGTCTCAGAAGTCTTGGAGGTGAAAATCCAAAGTTGGATCATGTGCTTTTGACCTATTGTGGAAGTAGAAATCACTGAGAGTAAACTAAATTTGGGAACTGGAAACCCCTGGTTGCATTTGCTCTTGACAAGTTAATGTTGGACAGCACATATTAATGTACATAGCTGAGGGAATCTCTGATAGAACTTGAACTTCTTGATTAATTTTTGACCTGGCTAAAACAGTGAAAAAGCATTACATTTTCCTTTTAAATATTTTTTTTTGCACTTTAATAAAGCAACTTGGAAAAAAGACATGAATGCTTCATTACTACTCATGATCAGGAATATGAATAATTCATATAATAATATATGAATATATAATAAATATATAATAATTTCAAAATCATATGAAAACTGGAGACAATTCAGATAAAGAACTGCTTGTATATGGAGTTGTTTGGACAAGTCCTTTATTGTTATTAGATAATCGCTGTAAAAGAGACTTTTTATTTGAAAACATCTTTGCATCAATCAGGTGAAATTCCCAACTCTGATCACTTAATTAATCTTCATATCTGCAAAAGACAGCTGCACCTGGCCTTTTTATGCTTTATCTGCTTGCTTGACTATTACTCTGTTTATGTTAATGAAGAGTTAATATTTGCTCACCATATGTAAAAAGGAACAAAAAAAAGTACAAATACTTCTAACAGGAATCTGTTTACCAACACTTAACACATGTTATTCCCTTTAGAGTTCACTTTTCAGCACAGTGAATTCTTTACTCCCACCTTAGCACAAAAGAGGAGGGAACCCAGGTGAGAAAGCAGAGCACAGCCTTTTGATGTAGATAAAAATACAACCACTGAAGCACAAAGACAGAAAGCAGCAGAATACAGATTGACTCACTCCCCTCTCACTTACCCTTCCTCCCCTTGAAAAAGTGAATTCCTGGGGTGTGCTGCTTCCCAATGCATGAAATGGGAGGGAAGAACCCAGTGGCAGGTTAGGGATGCAGCTCTTATGATACCTGACATAAAGCTGAGCCTGTGAGAATAGATTTTGGGCTGCAAAAATGAGAGATTTGAGGAGATTTATGTTACAAGATTTGATATGAATGCTCAGAAATCACAGTAGTTGGCCACAGTATAAAATGTTATTTTATGATAGGGGTTAATGAGTTTTTTCATGTTGTATTTTATTTTTGTGTAAAGTGAGTGGAAGAGGGTCTTTCATGCTTTTAACTGGAATACAGCCCCAAGAAATGGTAGGTCAGGTTTTCACAGATGATTTTGTGTTGAGATTTTTCTTGAAGTAACACATACAATTCAGGATGGAAGTGGCATGTTGTCAAGAATAAATTTGGCTACATTAATTAGGAAATTTTGCTGCATCTTATTCTTGCTGGCAAAAGATCTTCTACGAGGGGTTTGGGAACATGCCTCTGTTGCAAATTAAAGGTAGAAGAATTACAGAAAGGCAGCTCCTACAGGTGCTGAGTGTTCATTTCCCTTGTACAGCAACAGCTAACATCTGAACTAGTGGTGCCAGAAACTCTTTACAGGCCATGGAGAAAATCTATTTTAGAGAAAGTGTTAAGGAAACTTACCCGTCCCATGGTGCAGGAGCTGCTCTGTCAGTCACACACCTCCTGAGCTGAGACCTGTCACAGCTACACCTGCCACACTCACACAGGCAGACAAATGAACACTGAAAGAAGAGAAGGCACTGAAAACAAAATTGTGAGCATGTGCTGCTGGCTTTTCTCCTCTGAAACTATTTTGAATAATGAGTTACATTAAACAACCAGTTTGTTTTGAAAAATTTCACAAATAATTGAGTGAATAAGTATTAATGCCATGCCATATATATTTCATCACTGGAAAGAATCTAATTTTTCCATAAATACAAATTTATTTGATTACAGGAAAGATAACAATTTGAATAAAAGATAATTGAGTCTGACATTAATGGCTTTTATTTTTTGTTGTTGCAATTTATCTCTCCATTTATCTGTACAAGAATAAAATTATCACAGTAGATCAAAAGGCATTTCCAGAATATCTGTAGCAGATTCAAAACTATTTACTGAAATCTCTGCAACATAGTTTAGAGAAATTTTATATTACTATTATTATTATTTTATTACCTAGTACCCTGAAATATGGAAATTCATATTTTAGAACTGAATAAATTTATTCTGTAAGTGCAGCCACAGTTTCCATAATTAAAATTTGCAACTGTTATCTTGTTTTAGAATAATAGTCTAACTAAGGTTCCTACAGGAGTCTCCTACCCAGTCTTCCTTACCAGTGTGCTAACACCAAGAACCACTACAGAAAACTGCAATGTAATTTGGCACATGGTGTCCAAATAAACTACCAAATCTTAATATGTGTGTCTTCCTCTCAAAAAGACCCCCAAAAAACCCAACAGGAAACATGTACAGAATTGAATAACAAAAAGAAAGGAAATTTAAATGAAGAAATTTTATATTCAGTAGGATAAATGTCACTGAAATATGATTTGAGCTGTTATTCTGTAGAAGTAGCAGTTAATAATTTAATGTTTACCTTTGAAAAGCATTTTGGAAATTAATGATGTCCTTGGGATTGCAGTCAAAGTAAAATTTTCATTTTCTGCTGTAAAACTAAAATAAAAGCCAATTATGACTTCCCATTAAATACAAATGTTCGTGTTAGCAAAACAAAGTTAACTTCTGAGAATAAAATTCTAAGTTCATATAATTACCAAAAGAATATTTGATTATTTCTTAAATGTTTCTGTGTCATTACTTAATAATGTTACCATAAAAGTCCTCATAGCAAGACATGCAATAGAGACAACACTATGTTTTTGATGCATTATCCTCAGAATTCTTTTTCAGCTTTACCTTCTAGCAGTTGCAACACAAATATTTGCTCAGCTCTGTGTATCTGTGCATTTGAAACAGAGGTGCAGACACGCAAAATGGTGACAATGAAAATACGGAAATAATACTTGAAAACTGATTCAAGGCTCATTCTAATGTGTTTCATTTTCTTGTGTCACTAATAATGCACTGAGCCCTGGCACAAGCAGCCAAGATAGTCTGTGGAGTCTCCATCCTCTGAGATACTCAAAAATCCATCTAGACAAAGTGCTAAGAAACTGATTTTAAATGCCCCTGACTGAGCAGGGGAAGGCTGGACAAAATGTCCTACAGAGATCCCTTCCAAGCTCAATTATTCTGTGATTCTGTAAAAAACACTTATTCTCTGTTGGAAAAAAGTTCAATTGCAATTTTATTAATAGCTCTAATAAGGGAAAATTATGAGCACTTGATCACAGCTTCATATCGGGTCACTCTTTCCTCAGTTTGGCAATTCCTGGCAAATTCCATCATGTTTTGGGGAAAAATTAAAATGTTGATGGTTTGGATGCAACAACCTAAGTTTTTATTTGTGGATAGAGGGGTTCTTTATTAGATGGTTGGTAATGCTTGAAGGAAAGACAAAATTTTGTGTAAGAAAGCATTTCTTTTGAATTTAAAAAGAAGCTTCATAATGCAAAGCTAAGTACACATGAAAATAGCATCTTAAAATTAAATTAAGTACATAGCAGGTCATCTCTGAGAGAAAAATTGGACCAGAAAAAGATATTAAATGAGGAAATTGAAGAAGAAAGAATTGAGTCATAATTTCTCTGAGAGGTACTAAAACAGCATGCAGCATGGAAATATTACTTTAATATGCTCTAAAACCATTATCATACAGTACTCATTTAGTCTTTGGTATTTAACTGGATAAAGAATTATTTTTCTTGGATTTGTTTCACTCTTGTAGATTTTTGGGGTTTGTGTTTTTTTTTTTTTTTTTTGGTATGTCTCTTTTTTTTATTCTTTTACCACCACCTCTAATATTCATAAATATTTGAGAAGTGCCATTTCCAGGGTAGAAGATATTGTAACTGTAAAAGAATGTTTCTGTACTATGAAAATGCATCCCCTATCAAAATTTTTTGCCAAGATATTTTGTGTCTCTTGTAAAGCCTGATCAAAATTAAATATTGTAATTAACATTGGTATCATTCATGTGGAACTTAAAAGGTGGAGATAGGTAACGTAAACACTTTTATATAGTGAAGTTATCATAATCAGTTATCCATCAGAATTTTTTTTCCATTGGCAATAAATAGAAAATGCAAATATCCCTTATTCTTATCAAGCTATTGGAGTCACAATCAGAGTAGGCACCTTTCCTAATCTTTTATTTCAAATGTCACACTCAGCTTCATACAGACTATGCCTTTGATACAATGGTTTTTTTTTCTTTCTTCAAGCAGAATTCTAGCATTTTATCTTTTTATTTAATCTGACTTTTATTCAAGTCATTGTGATTTTAGGCTTTCTCTTGTCTCTTACCTGATGCACCCTTTATCCTAGAAAATGCTTCTTTTCAGATTTTTTATCTTGAAACTCCTACTTCAGGTCTTTTGGATTTTTGGTTTTGGGTTGGTTTTTTTTTTTACATTCTGTTCCAGTCTCATAGTAAGCAATGAATAAAATTTTTAATGGTATGTGAATTTCTCAGAAGCTTAAGTGACTTTAGAGCTTAGGAGAAAACATTTCCCTGGTACAGCAGAGCATGTGTGGGCAGAGGGCAAGGATGTTTTGCACTTCACTACTTCCCATATGAGGAAGAAATAAAAACTACTCAGAGGTGTCTGTCTCAATGAACTTAATCACTGTTTTAAAAGCTGTACCCCTCTCTCCAGTAAGCCAGTTGGTTAATTCCGAAAGTTGCAATCCTTAGCTTTCAGGCTGTCTCGTTAACTCTGTTCTCTTCTAATGGCATTGCCTCATCCTTCTGCACACAGCAGAGTTATTCATAAATCACTCTTTGCCAGCTGTCAGTGGAAACTGTTGCTCCTGCTTCTGAATCTTCTTGTGTAAGTTTGCATTTGCTTTGCATCCCTCCTGGGGTGTAGAGTCCATTTGGAAATGTGTCCTTCAGGGCCCTTCTGGAAGACCCAGATTGATTTCAATGTTCCTGTAAACTCCATGCAAGCATTATGACTGGATATCACTCATCACAGAGCGTTTAACTGCCTGCTATATTTTTTTTAAACACTCAAGAACATTAGAAACATGTTTGGAATCATAGGGATTGTATCTAGAGTAAGTTTTCATATCCTCAGGTTCATATTCCTTCACTCTATCATGCATGCTTTCCATATTGTTTCAACATACTCTCTCATCTTTGTCTTGACTGAATCCTTGGGATGTGTTTCCCTGTGTGTTTATGTATCAAAAGCAAAGCTGGAATTAGTGGCTGCTGCTCAAAACACTGTCTTTTTCCACCATTATTTTGTTTCAGTTATAAAAAGCGGGACTGGATAAGCCCCTGGTGCATTTCTACAGTAATTAATCTGGATGAAAAGATGAAAGGACAGTAGTTAAATAGATAATTTCAATGTGTTCCTTTTTGGGAAAAAAAAAAAAGAAATAATAGTAAACAAAATATTTTTGACCAAGCTTTTTTTTAGAGGTGCTAAGATATCCATATACATTTTCAAATATTCCTCAAAGGAATTTTGCCACCTTAAAAACTGAGCCTGTTTCAGGAAAAAAAAAAATGATTAATTTATTTTTTTCAACCTCTTGCTTGGTTTCTAACTAGTTGAACTTCACTTTTCTGTACCATAAACTTTTTCCACTTAATTGTAATTTTTTATCAGGTTTTTACTGAATTTTTAGGTCATGCTGTTTCATCCTTTCATGTACCATCCTCAGAAGAGCATGTTACTTCATTGCACCACACTGAAATGAGTCTCATTAACCTTTTTATATGACGGCTGACATTCAGAGGCAGTATCAACTTCAAATTTTGAAGCTCTGCCAAAATATTCAAGCTTAGATGTTTAAAGTTTGTTTTCTCAATCTGTAGTTGAAATTTCCAGATCAAAGCAGCCTCATTTGTAGTGATCGGAGTCTTTAGATATCAAGGTAAAAATATTCTTGTCCTGCCCTTGTAGTTAGGAGGTAATTTGTATGTTCTGTCAAAGTCAGAACAGTAACAATTTTGAATTATTTATGAGGAGACTTCTTGACTATTCATAATTTTTAAAAACTCAAAAAACTGTGCTAATGTCAAAAGTCATGTAAAATATTCAACTCACCATTGATATTTCTCTTGAAGTTTTGATGCTGGTAATCAATAGTAGTCATGGAAGGATGGTTTACTGATTTGTGCATTGTTTTTCATTCTTATGCAAGGCATTTCACCTGTTCACAGCTGTCTAAAAACTGCCAATAGAACAAATAGTTTTATAAGATTATGACTATTCTCTACAGACTCCCAAAATTAAAATTTTCAACCCGTGAAACCACCTTCTGAAAAATGTTTTCTGCTTTCCCACAGGATTGTGTCACAGGAGGTTTCAGCTGACTGTGCATTTTACCTATTTTATTCTGGCCCTTTTCACTCAGAGTAGTTTTCCTTAGGCAAAACGTACATTTATTATGCAATTCAAAACCAGACTAAAAATTGGAGCTGATTTGTATTTCTGCCTTCATGAAAGAAAAGTGGCAAATTACTCAGACACTTGTGCTGCTGCTCCAATGTCATCCCAAACATGCTGTTCCTAAGCTAGTCCAGGTCCCAAAGCAGTGAAGAGAGTTCTATGTCTACAAGAGCATCTAAGGATGGGAGGTAAATTTGAACATTAGATGTCAGAGTTCCTGGGAGATAACAAAGTGGAAATAAAAACAACTTACATGGATTTGATATAACTAGGAAAGCTGAGTCGCTTTCCCCTTTTTTTATCTCTGGCAGTGGGTAGTAGGCTGTGGGCATGAATGCTTCATTTCTAATAAGAGGATGAATAGTAAGCCAATATTTAAAAGACTTAATAGGGAATTGGGCTCCAAATGACATCTGGAGGGAAAAGTGTTCTATTTTAGCAAGAGATAGATTTAAAGGAACTTATGTCACGTTACTCTAGAAAGCAAATGTCCTCTTTATTCTAGAAAGTAATACACATTAAGCAGAACTTCCCACCAGTGGTTTAGTTTGGAAATGAGCTGCATTTGTGAAAAGCTTGTTCCAGATTTTCTCCTCCAATGGGCTCCATCTCCAGCTTCCTATCATCACTGCCATAAGCATCTTTTCATGGATATTGTGTCATTCTCTTGCTTAATGCAACTAAAAAAAGGTCACCATATATTTTACAGGGCTGTTAGAATATGATGCTTAGCCAAATTAGTACAGTCCTTTAGAAAAGGCATACAGTCCACACATATGTTGTTATCATTTCTGAAGTATTTTGGAACCAGTTGAAATGTTTAATACATTTTTCTTAAAGTATTATAAACAAAACAGAAAATAGTTCCCATTTCCTTTCCCCATCCAGTTTTTATAAAATAGAAATATTTGGGGTTTTTTCTGCACAGCTCATTAATACCTATCCCTGAACAATGTTTATCCTTTTGGATAAATGAATAGATTAAAAATATCTTGTAAAGGTGTATTGCAAGTGCTGTTGGAGGGAAAATTGTATCAGGATTGCTTTTTCTTGCCAGGATGAACATCAGTGTTGTTAATAATAGTCTCTGGACAAACAAATTCAGAAAGCTTCTGACAAGAGCTTTTTTATTTTTGTTTTGCTAGGAAGTATTTTCATTTGCAATTCTAACAGTACAGAACATTAACAGACTGTTAATGTATTTCTATCCTGCTGCAGCAATACCTTTAGAGCCAAAAAATTGCTTAAAAGTTTTTCAAGGTAAATGTTATTTTCTTAGTATCCAGAGTAAAAAGAGCCTTTACATGCAATCCCTTTTCTTTACTTTATAAGACAATCTTGATTCCCTCCCATTTCAAATGTCCTCTTTTAAAAAACAATTTATATTGAGAGAAATATTCTGTAAAAGCCTTTTTCTTGGACTATTTTTGACTGCTGGTTATAAAATGGAAAGAAAGAAAAAAACGGATTTATTTTTCATCCTGGGATTATTCTTCACAGACTAACAACCAAAATTCTGTTTTCTTAATTTTTTTTTACTTTTCTTTTTAAATCACATGTTTTGCAACTTGGTAGGTCTGGTCATGACACTACAAAGGAAGAAGAAAGGTAGACAGCTCTAGAGAACAAGAGGGATGAAGACAAGTTGGAATATTATATTTAGTGGATTTCCCATCCTTGGAGATATTTAAAATCTGTTTGGACATGACCTGGGCAGTTGACTCTAGGCTGCCCTGCTTGAGCAGAGACATTGAACCAGATGACCTCCAGAGGTTCCTTTCATTGTCAACTACCTTTTGATACCAGATATCTCTGAAGGCCAAGCTAAATTCTAGAATTCAAAGAATGTTTATCATTATTGTCATAGCTCTTGCATAAAAACCTCATTTTTTCCAAGCACAATTTTCTGATTACTATGATTTTAATTGGCAAGAATCTATATAGGATTTATGTGGACTCCAGGCTCAGCTCTGTAGGTGCTGTGCTAACATCAGAAGCTCTCTCTGAAAAGATGGCACTGAAAGGTGGGTGACAGAGTGAAGACAGGTGCAGTCAGATATTGCAGGACACATAAGTTTACATACATGAAATTATAAGTTATTTGCTTTTAAAGTTGGCTGGTTTTTGTTTTGAAGAAAATATTTAGAGGGAAAACTATTTCTTTCCTAAAACTAGAACATAAGCAAAATAAGAAGGGCAGCAAGTTTATTACTTTACCAGTCATCAGAGCAGGAGATTGGAAAATAGATATTATGCATTTTAGGGCATAGTATCTGTGCATACGTGGTACACAAGTGTTAGGAGAGGATATTTCTGCAAATTCCTGAAATTCAGTTTTCTACCTATGAAATGGTTATGACCTACCATCTGAGAGGCTGATAATGATTTCATTATTCTCCTTTTGATATTCAGCATAATGAGTCATGTAGGTGGCATGTAATAACTATGATTTCTCCCCCCCCCCCCACCAAACAGAATGTAGCAATATTCATAAAAGAAATCCACAGGGAATCAGTACAGCAGCTATCAGCAGTTCTCTGATCAAAAATAACTGCTTCTTATTATGCAGAGATAAATTAAGACAGCAAGCAGAGTCACCAGAAACAATTCAGAGCCAACATAATGAAAAACAATCTGAAGTTTCCTCCAAATTTTATCCAGCTGTGCTCAGTTTCAAGGCAGAGAAAAAGAGAAAAATAATAATACAGTACTCTGTAAACCAACTCACAACATTGTCTGTTCCTATTTTCAACAGGGATGAGAGAAATAATAATTTAAATTCTAGCTGGCAAAATTTTGGGTACTATTGTTTTCAACAGAGTTGAAAGAAACACTCATTTAAAGTCTTACTTTCAAGCTTTTGGCCTACACAGTCTGGAGTTAAAAAATAGATATAGCTGTTGGAAGGGACCTACAATGGCCATCTAGTGCAGCTGGACCAGTCTAGTCCTGACCAGGGCTGCCCAAAAGTTAAAGTATATTGTTAAGGGCATTGCCTGAAATCCTCTTAAACACTGACAGTCTTGACTCATCAACCACCCTTCTAGGAAGCTTGTTACAGTGTTTGAACAGCCTTTCAGTAAATAAATGTTTCCTGATATCCAGTCTAAACCTTCCCTGGTGCTGCTTTGAGTTATTCGTACTTATTCATTCCCCAGACAGAAGTGAGATCAGCAACTCCTTCTTCACCTCTTCTCCTTGGAAAGCTGTGGGGAGAAATGAGGTCTCATTGCCTTCTTTGTATCAGCCTTCTTTTCTCCAAAACAGACCAATTCAGAGTCTTCAGCTGCTCCTCACAGGATGTTGCTTCCAGCCCTTGCACCATCTTTGCTGCCATTCTCTGGATATATGTGAGTACCGTCACATCCGTGTGGGCCCCAGAACTTCACACAGCTCTCCAGATAAGGCTGCACCATCACTGAGTGAAGCAGGATAATCATCTCTTTTGACCTGCTGGTGATGCTGTGTTTGAAACACCCTGGGATAAGTTTTGCCCTCTGGGCTACCAGGGCACAAACAGCTGACTCCCACTGAGCCTGACTCCCACCAGCAGCCCCAGGTCCCTTTCTGCACTCCTTTCCCAATGTAATGTCCTCTCCAATATTACTCCAACCTAAATTCAGAACCTGGCATTTGCAAGATGCTTTTTGAAATACTTTGCAAGATCTAATTTTGAAATGCTATTTTAGAGACGTGAGTTTTCTCAATATTCACAGGGAATCATGAAGGCAAACTAATATAAGATGCACTTCTCCACCCTGTGAATTTGTGTATTCCTGTGTCCATGACAAAGGAAAACATAGCAGGTGCCACCTGCCAGCACTGTGCCTCAACATCCTTCTCCACTTCTCCCACAACAGACTTGTGCATATGCAGCATGCACCATGACCAATACTCTATTTAGGATTAATGCCTTGTGTCCATCTTTGCAGGGACTGTTTTCACTTAAACAATACACCCAGATTACTGGAGGAGAAATCAAAACCAAAAAGTTTAACCTTTTCCATTAGCTTTACATAGCTAACACTTAATTGGTTTCTTCATTTGTTTCTATTATGTGGTTTTCAGAGTCACTCTTGTCTTCACTGAGATCTGGTTTATCTTGCTAATTAGTATTGTAGTAAAGATAAAGTATAATATTAGCTTTGGGTGAGCGTTCTGATGGCAAAAAATTGCACTGGATTGATATAAAAATCTTGAAAGGTTGATGTATAATTTATGTTTTCTGAAGGAAGGGCAAGTATCTGTCTCACTCACACATAACCATTGCAACATCTCTGTAAGCTTTACTATGCTTAGTTATATAAAGTCACTTTTCTAATATTGAGTATTCCCGTGTTTATGTCTAAGTGTTGGTGTCTCTGTCTTACCTGTTTTCTTCCCATGTTTTCTGCATGTCTTGGGACACTGCTGATTTTAAACAGGGGGTGGCTTGCTGAGTGAAAGAAGACACTGATCCTCTCTCAGTTCGTGTGAGCCAACCTATTAGCTGCTGACAGCCTTTATTGAATCAGTGTGTGGCTTAAATCCAGAAATGAATTATAATACAAGATTAGAGTTATGGTCTCAAACTAAAAACAATGTTACTGCACTGACAGCTGTGATCAAAGCTGTTTCAAGTTCTCTCAGAGGTGGAAATCCCTAGGTGGGAATCAAAGGTTTCATAGAAATTACAGACAGAATTCATAATATGCTCCAGTCAAAATAAAAGAAGTCAAAAGCTACTATAAACGGAACATTCTCTTGGTTAAGAGCCGAGGCTCTGTAAGCAAATTTAAATTCATCCCCTACCCCAAATAACTTATTCTCATCCCAAAAGTCCAGGAAAATATTATATTAAAAAGCAAAATCTACCTAAACTGGATCAACCACACATGATTATTTGTTTAATGACAAAAGCAAAAATAGCACAGGGTCAGTGTTGATTTACAGAAGAGTAAATCTGTAGGCCAGATGAAAATGCTCAATAAAATTTCTGACAAAAATAGGCAATTCTTTCTGATGTATAGAAGAAACATGATTCTTACTGCCTAAAATTTGTAGTAATACCTGCTGGATCGCTGCAGAAAGAAACCCAATAGGGCAGCTGTGACTACATTTATGTACAGGAACCACTCCCTGTTATGCTGCAAAAGAATGCTAAGATTAAGAGTCTTGGTTTATTTATGTGTAAATTTAGGTAGATTTATTGCAGGACCTGACTGGAGTACAATATCATACACTGTACTCAGCCTTCCTTGGCATGAAATAGAGTATTTACTCCTGTGAAGGAGCACATGCACTTTCTGATGGGATCTGTCTAGGGATATGATGATGGTGTTTTGCAGGTCAAAACACTGGGATCCCTTGGGGAGAGTGCTCTGGGACAGTTTTAAAATATTTGACATACTGACAGGTATTTTTGATCTGCTCTGACTGGGCTGGAATGGATCCAGCAGGAAGATTAAATTGATGGATGCTATTCTTCCCATTTCTGTCTCTCCCCACAGTCTTGTTCTCTGAGGTAAAATGCTGGGGCTGAGCTGAAGATTTGTGTGCACAGGTTCAGTGCACATTAAGCTGCATTGAGTTAAAAAAGGAAGAGAGTATTTGTGCTGTTTCCACTGCTTCACGGCCACTCTTGAAAACCTACATTGATAAGTCTGACCCCACACAGAACAGCATTCTCTGCTGGAAAATGGGAAGGCACAAGGCAAGGAAGAGACCCCATTCCTATTCATTATTCATTGAAACATTCTAATGCCTTTCCTAGAGGTTTAGAAATTATGTTTGGTATTATTGTGCTACTTTTTTGTAAGTTTACATCTTATGTGCCTTGAACAGGATTTGATAATCTCTGCTCCAGATGGAAAATTGATAGGATGAAAGAAATATTGAGCTGCTTTCTAACCATGTTATTCTGTATATTGCCCAGTGATGGTTCAATTACTCAGAGGTACATCCCCCTTGTGATAACTTTGAGCTGCTGCAAGCTTATCGAGAAACTGTGTATAATCAGGAATTATTTTATGCTCTTCTGAAAACATATTGTTATAGATGTTGTATATTTTAAAACGAATGGAAAAAATTATACTAAAGTAATTATAAGAAAGTAATTATTTGAGTTGTATGTGTGGGTTATGGACACTAATATAGTGACGTTGAATTGTCACGTTAAAGTATTTTACACCACACTTGCACATGCATATATGGTTTAAAAGAAGATATTGAAGTGATACAAGAAAAAAAATAAAGTTTCAGGTTCCTAAAATATCATGGTAAAGTTGTGCTTTTAGTATTATTTATGTCTGGGGTATTCTTCTCATACCATATTTTGGTGAAAGAAACTTTAAACATTCAGTTTTGTCAGTCTACCAGTTGTTGTCACAGTAGTAATGAGACTAAGTCAGAGCCTTCAGATTCTCATTTCTCAAGCTGCCATACTGTGACCTATTCTCCTGAATTCATACAAGTATCTGTAACGTCTTTTTCATCTGTAAATCATGGGCTTTGCCCTCTGGGCTGTCAGGGCACATGCTGCTGACTCACACTGAGCCTGATGCCCACCAGCACCCCCAGACCCCTTTCTGCAGGGCTGCCCTTCAGCTCCTGCTCTACCAATTTATACTTATTATATAATTTATACTTATTATATCATTTATATTATATTATATATTATATAATATATTATCATATATATTATATAATATATATAATATATAATATTTTTATATATTATATATTATATTCTTAGTATATAATTTATACTTGTGCCTGGAATCACTCCATCCCAGGTGCAGAATCCAACAAAGAGTAGGATTAGTTCTTGTAGATGTAAGATCTAAACATCCTGTTTCACTTTGCATTATTTTAAATTTCTGTGTTGAAAAAGTCTGAACTTAATTTTTTGATCTTACCTTTTCACCTCTGACATTGTTTAACTGTGTCAATATTTTTTCATGGGGGAAAAAAAGGTACGCTATATTTCATATAAATGTTTTTCTATTGATGATATGTTATTTATGAATATTAAAAAGTCATTTTCAGGTTGTGTCTTTTCCTTTCTTCACACCTGGAAATAATTCATCACTCAAATTTTTCATAGTTGTTCTTTTGGCTTCATAATTACCAAAAATAATGCTCCTAAATCCCTGTGGTAGATCCTGACCAGGGAGTTTCCAAATTTAGCCATCATTTAAGCATTTATTTCTAAAGAGGTAGGACTGAGCTCATTATTATCAAGAAATCTTCATAACAAACAGGATTGTCCCAATGTAATAAAGCATCCAAGTGTTACTATTACTTTTGAAAACTTAAGGAAACCTGATCACGTGTATAAAAATCCATACATTTTTAAGAAGCTTGCAAATGAGCAAAATTAGAAAATTTATCTGTATTATAAACATAATTGTATTATATTTTAAAACTCTTAAAGCTTACTGCAATTAAAGGCCTACATCCTCTGCTCGACCCTTACAAAGTGCTAGATTCAGAGTTGAGCACTGCAGAAAACAGAGCAGCACGTGGTACATCAAAGAATGCTGGATGAGTAGTGCTGCTATCCTGGCAAAACAGACATTAAGGATTGATACAACTTGGAATTGCTAAGGTCTCCATAGGGTTCTGCTGTCCTGTCAATATGTACATGTAATCCTTGTTAATACTAATGGAAACTATGAAATTGTGATGAGATTACCTTTTGAAAAAACATTTTAACTCCAGTGGAAACCTAAATTATTCAAAGAACTACAAACCTAAATTTCTGCTATGATATATTTCCTTGTGCCTTTATTTCACTTTAATGTTAAAAAAGTCAAAACTGAGTCACTATATGAGAAGGAAGTGTTATTCTTCCAATATCCCAGTGGGAATAGATTTACTGAAGAATTTACAAAAGTTATATATACATGATAATATTCCTTAAGGACAAATGCTTAATAAACTAGACACCATTAGGACTGAGGAGGCTGCCAGGACATTTCTGCTCTGCTACGTAATTATTTCTCAACTCAAGAAAAGTCAAGGGTCAAATGGAGAATTCATTTATTTATCAGAATTTAGTAATAAACTATAACATCATAGCAAAATAATATTCATCAGCTCGTATGTGGTAAGTGAAAATGCAAACTTCTGCAATACACCATCATCCTTTCCTTTGGCATGTCAAACTACATAATCTGAGAGCAGACAAATGGGCAGTTATCATGGTACAACAGATCCCAGGAAACTTGTGATGCAGAAGTGAAGTTTTCATGCATCTTTACCCACACTTGCCTTAGTTTTATGTCTGCTTGAGTGGTGATAACACTTCCAAATTTCTGTGAATTTCTAAAATTATCTACTTGGAACTCCAAGCCATATGAGAGTGATAGAAATCAGACTGACCTTACTATCTTGACACATTTCTTTCAGATGCTTTCAGATTTCTTTCCAGAAGGCATCGTATCAGGCTTTGATGAACACCACACAAAAACCCCAAACCTGTAAAGTTAATGTCTGTTCAATCAAATGTTTTTTGATGTTGATAAACCTGAAGAATAAAGTTTCCAATTTCAATATCAGCCTTATTACAGTGAAATAAAACAAGACATGTAAGAAAATTTCTATCATGTGAGTGGAAGAGTTGTATAGAATAAAAAAGGTTCTTTAAGTGGTAGCTCTCAGGAAAATAAATCAGATACAACAGGTTTGGTTAAGCCTCTGCCTAAGAGAGGCTGCTCTGTAGAGGGGAAGTGGTCTCTGCCAAGAACTGACATTCATCTGAACTTTAGGCATATTTAGCATTTATGCACATCTTCAATGGTATTGGATGCTTTCCTTAATATCTTTACAATCTGGAATCTCAAGGATGCTTTAGGTAAGAATTATCCTATCATACAGGAATATCTGTATTTGTCTGCCTAGAAAAAATGGTATTTGCAGAGCGAGTTATACTGGAATCCAACGAGAAGAACTCTTCATGCTTCCAAACTGTAAGGACACAGGCTGTATCTAGCAGTTCTGCAGTGGTGGAGAGAAAATATGGTTTCCCTGCATCTCTTTCCTCTCCAGAGTACAGAAAAGTTGACCTCAATTTAACTTGCTAAAATGGGCAGCACAGTTACCGCTACTGACAGCTAATTTCTTCCATTGGACTGGAATAAAGTATTTGTCATCTTACCTGGAGGAAACATGAATCACAAAGTGAAATTATTCCTTTTTTGTGTTGTCTGCACAGACCTCTGAGGAAGCAAGAGCAGTAAGAACAGCTTTTTTCATGTGTACCCTGATCCAACAAGGCCAAGTGTAGAAGCCAATGGAAGATGTCCCTGTTTCTAATTTTGGAATTAGAAAATCTTTTAGTGTCCCAACACAATCCATGTGTTTCTGTGAACATCCCTATTTAATGTTTGTACCCTGGACTAACACACTCTGCTCAAAAGTGCTAGAACCTACAGAGAGCTTGCCATCAAAGTAGTTGTTTTAAAACAATATTCCTCTTCTTCTTCCATTTCAATCAAGACTTTTATAAGGAAATATCCGTGAGCTCAACCCATGATAAAAGCAATGTCTTAGAGTGCCTATTCTGTAAATACATTTGTACATATGTGTAGTCAACCAGCTGTTCTGGAGGGAACTCAACAGTGGTTAATAATGAAATCAAATCCACCAGTTTTTAATATTAATTGCAGACTTTATTATTTTATGTGTGTAGATATTTTGTGACCTTAATATGATTGACTAGCCTGAGAAAAGAAAATCGGGAGGAGTCTTGCCTAGACTGCTACAAACTGGGGTTACTCAAATTAATTTTAAGGCAGAACTATTATCACATTAAAATATCACCACAGGTAAATCCTTCTAGTAAGTTCGCTGCACATATATTTGGACTTTCTTGGACTGAAAAAAAAAATCAGTATTCTAAATACACCTTTATTTTTTTGGAACCCTGTTTCGGTTTATCTTACTCAAACTTTACATATAAGCATGTTAAAAAACAGATATTTGATATTAGTAATCTCTAAGAGGAAGGATTTTTGATTTTTGATTTTTTTTTTTTTATTATGATTCTTTGTTCTTCAGTGGGTGCCCTTTCAATTTTAGTAATTTCCACTGGACCTCTTGAAGTAGCTCGATTTTTTTCCCTGTGTTAGGTGATAGTTCTTAGTGTTTTTTAGTTACCTAAGTCATGGAGTATATATAGAGATGTTCTAGCTGTTTGTTACTTGAAATTAATCCTAATATCTTTGTGTTAGCATTGCACATTCAGTAGGTCCTAGATCCTGCAGAGACGATTGTGCTCCCACTTGTGTGTAGAGTGAAATAACTGCATTAATGCTTTTGGATCTGTTCAGATTGTGGAGTTTGTGATTCTGAAAGTACTTTCCTTTTTTTTTGTCTTCTTTGGGGTTTTTTTCTAAAAGTTTTCAGGAGCTGTTTAGTCAAGATTATGCTATAAAAACTGTGCTAATAAGAGAACTGGAGGAAGATACATGCTAAACTGTGTTTTTCAATAAAATAATATCAAAGCAATGACTCAACATGATTTTGTGTTTTAACTTCATATATACAGATATATGGATAAAAATAAGTGAGATATAAGTACGGGAAAAAGGCTAGATTTCATAAATAATGATTTAATTTTCTCTCTGACGTCTGTGTACTGAAGAAGTGGCTTTGCCTTTGACAATAAAAGAGCCTGAGTGCTCCATATTTGCTAAGTATTTTAATTTTGTCCTACCCTCAGCTCCTCCTTCACTATAGTAGCATCTAAAAAGTAACTCTTGTGGAAAGTAGAATTTATGCAGGGCATAACTATGCAGCAACCGAGCTGAACAAAAGCATGAACATGAATGTGAAATAAACACATGCCTGTTTAGTAATTTCCAATTAAAAAATTTGAAAATACCCAAAGATATTAACAAATTATTTGATTTAGTGTGGGTAAAGGGAATATATTCTTTCAAATATATGAAAACTAAATACATAATGTTTGCAATCCAGCATCAATATAACTCAGTGTATGTTTCCATGGCATTTTTCATCCAAAAATAGTCACTTTTTTCATTCTCCAAGCCAACCAGAAGAAATGTAGCTGTAGTTAACAGCATGCCTTATTGCATTTTTATGAGGTAGAGAGAAAAAGAAGGAAAACAAGAGTCAATATTCAGAAAATGTCAGATACTGGCTGCATGAGATTAGGAAGTTGTTTCGCTTCTGAATAATTTTTTCATGACTACTTTTAACAGAATTTCTCCTTCCCAAGGCCTGGCACCAGCTTTTGTTAAGCTTTTGTTAAGCTTTTTGATAAGACACAAGAGTGATGAATTCTTGTCATAATCATATGAGGTGACTTTGGGGTGGGATCTGATCAGCCTCCTTTGGTCCTGGAGGTGACTCATCAGGATATTGTCTTGAGCAGAATGAGCAGAATTTTATCCTGTAATTTCCAAATTTTCCAGTTTTCCTGGAAAAATTTTTCGGATTAAGCATGCCCCATCCAAACTAAGAGACTGCGAAAACATTTGCTGATGTGGTACTGAGAGTCTGTCTGAAAAGTGTCTGCAGGTTCCATAAGAGCTTAAATTACCTTAGTGTTTATTGTCCATATTAAAAAGTAGAAAAAAAGCCATTTATTTTGAAGGTTAGGAAAACTACTGAAATCATGCAAATATTCTAAATTTTCATTGAAAAAAATTGAAGGTTTCTAAAACTTTTAATCATAAATTCAGTTATGTTCAAGTTAATTTATCTTAAGGTGAGAGATGATTATTAGAGATATTTAATTTAATGTCAGCCTATTTTTGTGAATTTTTATGACAGATTAAGGTGACAAGGCTACATTTTTATCAACAGATTTTTAAAGTACTTACTCCTTTGATAGTTTATTAGGACATAAAAATGTTAATTAAAAGTTCTTGAAAGCTTCCTCCTCAAGCAACCCTTTCTATTTCCACTTTCTTTTTAGTTGAAACATGACCTAAAATAGGGACAGCAATTTTTCTGGCATTTTAAACTGGCATAGACCAAGAAAAGCATAAATATGACACTCTCTATCTTCCAAAGGCTTTTTAAGAAATGCATTAGACATTCAATAATTAAAAATATGGTACAACATCACTCTGTGGCTCTGAGCAATTTTTTGTCTTTCTAGTCTGTGAACAACCATGAGAATATAGTAAAATGTCTTTTGAACTAATTGATATTTTGTTCAGCCTGTCAAAGGTAGGATATAATCCTAATCCATAATTAACATTAGTGAGTAGGTAAAAAATTACGTGGATGATGATCATTGAGGTTAACAGTAAATCATGTTATTGAAAATTATATATTAGTGGGGAAGGTTTAAAATAATTTCCATTTCTATGGAAATGGAATTTTTATTTAATGTTATTCAAAATGCCATCAACATTGTTACTAAACCCAGTTATAGACTAAAAGATATTTTGAAATGGAGCTGTTTGGAACATTACTATGGAGGAAAAAAGTTCGTACTTTGGCATGAAGAACTTGTAGTGATAGGAACAAAAAAAGACAGATATGCTTTATGTATCAAAAGGCTGACTTATTTTCTTTTCCCATTTTGATATCCATAATAATATATTTAAAAACCATAGAAATCACACATGCTTTACTATGACAAAGAAAAAGGAACATTAAATGCAATCAGTAGTAAACAACAAATGTAAATTCACATTAGTGTAATTTCTTGAACATCTTTCTTTGTTCTTCAGAGTGTGTGTGGACATCAGTGCAGACTGATGCACTGGTGTCAGTTATAAAATATGTGAGCAGGAGCTCATGAAAACAGGAAATGTATCTTTTAGACTTGAACACTGAATAATACACAGAAGCAGAAGGTAAAAACCTCTTTTTACCATTTCCATGCATCCAAGTTACCGTTTATTTTGAGCATATTCAACAGTTTTTACACTGCAATCTGTATGGTTTATCTGGACAAATGATACACATCTTATATGCAAAATCAATAATGTTTTGTTAGCCTAATTAATATCTTGACAGTTAATTTAAGGCTTATTGTTAATCCAATTAAAATGACATTAAGACACATAATTCAAATTACCCCTTTTCTGAGAATTTGGATCCATGAGTTTTAGGATCAGATCTAAGAGTTCATCACCTTATTTATTCTTTAATTTAATCTTTGGTTATGTTTTTAGGTCACAATAACAAAACCCTACTAACATATTTTTCTGAGGTATGTTTTAATAGCTACTCTATTCTTACCTTTTTCCCCTTCTCCAGAGAACTTTTTATTACCTTAGAACTGCAAGATGTATATGTAACCCCAGAGAATACTGTTCATTTCACTTGCTCAGCAAAGGGAAATTCTGCATACACTTGTACATGGATCAAATAAAGGAGAAGCAACTGGTTCCTTTTTTTGAATGGTGAATGGTGTTCCTTTTTTTGAATAAGATTCTTATAATAACAAGATTCTTATAATTCTTATAATAACATTCTTATAATTCTTATAATTCTTATTATAATTCTTATAATAACCAGAATACATCAAGTCTTCAGTAACTTGATGGCCATTATATTTCACATTATATTGATATATTTGAGAAGAAAAATTGATGCATATAGATGGTTGATTTTTTTTCTTATTTAATTAATTCTAAAGGAAATTAGGCATGAAAACATCTGGGAATAAATAATGCTGTTAAAAAAATATTTTCTTCAGGGTCTTTGATTTCTTTTAAAAATAATGTAAATTGCAGACTTATGTGAGAGCTTACCATGTCTTTGGAATGTTCTGGTGTCATAGGGAAATTTTTAAAAGGTTTTTTTTTCTCTCACACAGCATTTAAGAAGAAGTAGGGTTTTAAAAATTTGCCAAAGAAAACCCCATATTTCTAAGCTGCACTCACTAAACTGAACTATCTCTAAATCAGGAAACCAAATAATCATGAAGATTATTTCATATTGAATTTATCAATATTGGGTAAAAATTATGGAAATTTTGAAAGTTTTCATAAAAGTTCCAGAATAAAAGTTATATATTATTCAGTGAAAACCATTTGTTTGTTTGTTGCATTTTTAAAAATCTGGCATAAAAATATTTTTGAAAAGAAGAACAGTTACTAGATTAAGGAAAACTCTGTATCAGGATTAAGACATTAACTGGAGCATTAACTTTGATACATCATATTTTTCTTTCACTAATAATCATCAATATATGAAAATAGTGATGTTCTTAAGCATAAGCATGCATGAGTGAACAGCCATCATCAGAGGCCAAAATACACAACCTAAATTGAAGGGTTAAGAGAGGGCATACAAACCACTGTCATCTTGTTCTTGTAATTCAATATAAACTGCATTATAAAACCTACATAAAATTTCCAGTCTCTTTGGAAAGGACTGAACTACTTGCCCTGAAAAAGAGAGTAAAGAGACTACAGTCTCCCTTTAGGTCACACATCCAATATTCTTCTCATAATATTTATTACTAATTTAACCAAAATAAACAAAGCTATTTGATCAGCTGACATGTCCCATTTAAAAATGTCTTTTAAATTATACGGACACTATAAACAAAGTTGTTTAAAGTAAGTAATGAAAAATACTTGTTATGATTAAATATTCAACTTTGATGTCTATGTCTGTAATGCAAAATGTGCAAGGTAAGTCTTGTACTTATTCTTGGATTTAAATTCTTATCAAGTATACTTTCAAATGTGAAGTTTTAGTAGTGTTCTTGTTCCACACATAGAGCTGCTACTTCAAAAACACATTTTTGAAGCGTAGTTAGAAAGTTTTTATTTTTTTTTCTAAATATGTATTCACTAAAAAGAAAAACAAAGCATCCTTGCATTTTCAGCCTCCATGGGGCTTACTCAGACAATTTCTACTTCTGTATCACAGTTAGACCATATATTCTAATGGAGATGTAATTTCTGAAAGAAAACCAAACCAACCAAACCAAAAACTATTCTCTAATGGTTAAATATCCCATATTACTCTTCTTCAAAGTGGCTGTGCAAGTACAAAGAGAATTGTTAAAAGCCCATTGAAACCCTATTGTACTGTAAATAAATTTTAATTTAGTCTCCCAGATAATGTTGCTTAGTAGGAATGTTTAAAAGCTTTTTTTTTTAGTAGCTGTCACACTTAGTCAACAAAGATACAAAGCTATTTTGCCCTGAGCTAAACAAACAAAGCTCTTAACAAGTAAACAAATCTTTCTCTTGTTTATAATCCCAAACCAAGTGTAATGAGCATAAAAAAGTACCAGGGGTGATGACATAAACGACATAAACGAGTCACAGTTGTGTGTTTGACATATGGATTTCCAGTCACAGCTGTGTGTGCATGGTATCATGCAGGTATACAACAATGACACCTGTGTGTCATTGTCTTTTTTGTTAAGGAATCCTCTCCAATTATTGTTATAGTTGATACTGGTAAGGCAACATTCTGGTGCAGTATCTTTGACGCTTTGAAGGAGGAGGATATGTGACAAATCTGGGAATCGAGGCAAATATGTACATATTGTGAGTCTGGAGCTCTTATTTATTCTCTTGCTGTTAGAATGGATTTAGCCACCCCCATCTTAACCATCAAATGAACATTATAAACATCTCAACACAACAAGAAAATAAGCTGGTCCTTCCTGATGTCACTGAAAGAGACGAACATTGGGTTACCTGAACATCTGTTCAGGCCTGGGTCTTCTCTCTGACAGTGACAGATAAGGGAAGCTGTACTGGGGATGGTTGAGATGGATCAGCACTGTTTCTTGATATTTCCCCCTGCCAAGGAGCTGGGAGTGGTGCTGGCAGGAGACACAACTAGGCCAGCTGGCCCAAATTAACCAGATATTCCACACCCTCTGACATCAGCTCAAATATAAAAGTTAAGGGAGGAAGGAAGAACGGAGAGCATTTTGTGTTTGCATTTGCCTTCCAGAGCAACTGCTCCATGTGCTGAAGCCCTGCTTCCTGGGGAGTGCAGAGTATCACTTGCTTGTGCAAAGTAGAGAATAAACTTTTTGCCCTCTTAGCTTGTAAATGTACCAAATTTTGCTTTTGCATTAGTAAACTGCCGTATCTCGACCTACTAGTTGTTTTCTATCCCCTTACTTTCTACTCCCTGGCCAGCTGGGAAGGGGAATGGTAGAGTGGTTTGGTGGTCACCTGGCTTCCAGCCAAGGTCAATCCATCACAGAAGTCTATGGACCAGGCTGGGAACAGAAGACACAGCTCTCTGTTCTCTGCTCCATCCCTCACTAGTGTTTATACACATTGGTAAATCTCCCTGAATTTCCTCTTCTCCCAACTCTCTCAGCCACTCTTCACATGGTAGGTGCTCCAGTGCCTTAATCCTCTCTGTGTTCATTTGCTGGATTTAGTTCAGTACATCCATGTCTTTCTTGTAGTGGGGAAACCAGGACTGGAAAGAATACTTCATTTGTGGGCTTAGTGCCAAGGAGAGGGGAAGGATTATTTCCTCTGACTGTCTGACAACAATCTTCCTAATGCAGCACAGAATCATTTTACTCTTATTTTCTTTGAAGTCACACTGCTTGCTCACATTCAGCTTGGGGTCCACAAAGACCCCCAGAGCCTTTCTACAAAGTTGCTTTTCAGCCATTTGGCTGCCAGCCTGGACTGGTTTATGGGGTTACTCCTCCCTAGCTGCAAGAGTCTACACTTGCCTTTGCTGAACTTCATAATGTTCTTTCTTTATAAGGTTCATTTCTCCAGGCATCTAACGTCCCTCTGGATGGTAGGATGGCCATCTGGTCTACTGACATTTCCTCACAGTTTTCTATCATCTTCAAACTTGGTGAGGGTGTACTCTGTCTTATCATCCAGGTCATAAATGAAGAAGTTTAGTTGTATTGAATCAAGTTTTCAGTCCTGGGATGCCAAACCAGTGTCTGACCTCCAGCTGGACTTCATGACTTTGACCATAATCCTTTGAACCCAGAAGTTCAGGTAGTATTTAAGTCCACATCACTGACCACTCATCTGGTCTACACATCCATCAGTGTTTCAATGAAGAAGTTGTAAAAGCATTGAAATTGGAAAATTCAAGTTGCAAAAAATCAACTTCTCTTCCCTCAGCCACCAAATGAATAATGTTTTTTGTTGAAGGCTGTCAGGTTCATCAGGAATAATAATTCTATTATCTATGTTGAATACACCAAATCAACTTCTTCCTGATATGCATAGGAACAGTTTCCAGGATTATTTCCTACATCACCTTCTGGGAGGTAAATGTGAGGCTGATTAGCCTGTAGATCTTTGGATTCTCCATCTTGCCCTTCTTGAAGATAGGAGGGACATTGGCTTTTTCCAGTCCTCAGGAAACTCTTCTGAGCATCATGGGTTTTCAAAGGTAGTTGTATGGACCTGCAGAGACATCAGCACCTATGGTACATCCCACAGACTTGTATGTGTTTGGGTTGTTTAAATGTTCCCTAGTCTGATATGTTTCTATTTCATTGCTCTGGACTGTCTAACAGATGTCTCCAACACAGGATTTCTTAAGTAACCAAAAATTTCAGATGCCTCTTCTGTGAAGACTAACTTATATCTAATCACCTTTGACCCTTACCCAATATTATATCATTTGAAGTTGTCATTTTTTTACACAAAAATTTACCCCAGATTGTTTAACTTAGTATTCCCACCTATTAAACTGTACCCAAATTTTGAGCTCCTTTGCCTGGATTAAAGGTAATTATAGTATACATTCCACTGGCATCATTAGAATCTGCAGCATAGTTTCCCAGTTTTAAAACAATATAGAAGTCACCATCTGCTTGTCCTTCAACGTACTTTATGGTTTCTTTGTTACTTGTTAACTATTGTGGTTTTTAATCTTTTTAGCTGTATCATTAATCAACCAACTGATGTGAAAAAAACAGCTTTTATTTCCTTCTAAAGCAGATTGCATCTTTTAAAATATTACAGTTTGGGTGTTTTTTGTCATTTTAGCAGATTCTTCGTCTCTATGTCTATGATACTGCTTTATTTTGTTTCTGTAACTGAAGCAAAAGCCTAAAAAAATCCCCACTGTAGGTTGAGAAGTGATAAAAAGGAGAAGGTTTCTTATTGAAAAGTCTATATGAGTGTGTGAGGCAGAGACACTGCTTTTTATGACATAGAATAATTAATATTGTAAATCAGAATTTATTCCCATTATGCATCTTTACAAAGAATGGCAAGGAGGATATTGCTGCGCCTCATTTTAATCAGACTATAAATCTTTATTTATGTGATGAATATAAAAGTTATGTTAATTCTTAACAAGAATTATCAGTGGAAAAGCTTTTTTTTCCAAGTGATGCTATAAATCTTGTCAGACTGAGAGACGTACTTGTTGGATTTTAAACTGAAGAAGGTATGAAATAGGCAAGTTATCACCAGGATATAAATGCCAAATTCTCTCTAATTTAAAGGTCATTTCAATTTCAAGTATTTTCCTAGTTAACACATGGTTTCCTAGGAATGCTAAAAGGCTAGCAGCAAGGGAGAAATTTTAGTCTTTGCCTTTCCCTTTCAATAGACAATACTATATTTTAGTTTTTATACATGTTTTATGTAATTAAAATTAATTTTCAAGATCATGTACTGCCATAATATTCAGTGACAGGACTGCTGCTTAGGACCTTAGAGAAGAGTCTCATTACACTTGATATGTTGCTGTTAATGATCAGCTCCTGCAAAAAATTTGTTGGTTTTTTTTCTGTAATAAAATGATTAACAGTAATTCATTTTATAGGATAGCTTTTATAGGGGAAGAATTATAAATAGTTACTATTCTCCAATGAATTAAGTCTTTGCATATTATCCAAATTTTTCTGTACTGTTTTTGTTCACACGCATACGAAACATCCATTAAAGTGTATAAATCCAATCTTTAGCCATTAAATTTGTAAAGGTTTTACTACAGATTCCTAAAGTATTAAATGTGATTACTAGATGCTGTCCATTGCACATTGGCAGAGAAAAACCAAAATATGAAACTAATTATACATTGATACCTGGGGTATAAAATGTGTAAGATTTCTCTACTGTTCCTGAAATCAAATACCAGGAAATTCAGGTTAAAAGGTTTCAACATTTAAAAGTATTTAACTGCTGCCAAGGATGAAAATCTGCATGTTAGAAACAGCCATTAACATCAAAACTGGGAAAACTGATAGAAACCTAAATTAGTTTAAAAAAAAAAATCACATTAAAGTATTCCAGTATCATATCCAGTAAAATGTTTTATTGTTTTATTTGTGAATCTGTATTTAGCAGGCAGGTACTGACATATGCTGGTTACCTGTCTGTGCAGTCAGTAAGCATAACTTTGAATTGTAAGACTGAATCTTTCAAAATACTTTGAAGACACCCACAAGTTGGATTCACTGTTTATTTTCAGAAAAATGATTTTTTTTTAAGTACTTAGAAGAAATGTTTTTGAAAAATATTTATTCACACACGGTGGATTCAATCAGTTCTTGTATTTTCTGAAAATAATTTGGCTAATATGAACATTTTAAAAACTGTGAGATGAAAGGAATACTCGGTTTCACACATACTTAGACAAAATGTTGCAGTGTTCTGAAATTAACATCTTGCCCCAAATAAGCACCCAGTACATGGAGACAAAAAAGAAAAAAGCCAAACCAGTGGGAAATTTAATATAGGTGTTATGACATACATTATACTCATGACAGGGAAGATTAACAGCACAGATTCTGTTTCTGTCATTCTGTCTGTCTTCTGAGAATTATAGAGGAGACTTTAATTTTTCAGCCCTATAAATCATGGTGGGTCATTCTGTTTGATACCATTAAGACTTGGAGAAGTAGCTTTAGAGTCCTTTTGCTTTTAATTCATTATTATGGCTGTAAACATGTGCACTTATTTCTGTGCATATTTACTTCTTAATATTAGCATATAGATGAGGGTGAATGTTCCATTCAATGAGGTAATTTATAATTCATTGTTTGCTGGAGGGAATGAAGCTTGTAGCTACAAGGACAAAACATGTAGTGTGGGAGAGCTGTGGTCTTATTTGCTGTATTCCACCATGACTCTTCATTCTTTCTTTAATCTTCTTGCTCATCTTGCACTCTTTAAACAGCTTCTTCTTGCAGAATGAGCTTTCTTATGACATGGCAAACTTGGTCAAAACCAAGAGAACAAAAGGGAAAGCATTTTTCAAAGCTTCCAATCTGCAAACAGTGAAGCCCAGCTGCAGCCAGCCATATTGCCTTTATCCTTGTACTTCCCCATTTATTCTCTGTGACTTTCTTCTTAGACAAGCAGGATTAGCCATTAGATTTAAGATGAGCTGAGAGTTTTATTACCATTGAGGAGGGCTGGCTTCAACCCTTTTGGTCCTCCATATTCTTTCCCTTGCTATAATGAATCAAAGTCTTGGCTTTTGAATGTTTCTTTGGCTCATTTTTGGACAACTTAATATAGGCAATAGATTTTTTTTTTTTTTTAATGTAGGAAAATGAACAGTTTTGTGTTCATGGCTGATATAAATATGTGGTTCCTACATCTTGACAAGGAGTCAGAATTCTCTTTTCTAAGTAAACCAGAAATGAAGCATCATTCTGCTCACATTTTTCCTATTGAGAAGGCCTTAAGACTGCTGTAAAAAGCTTCTTTGGGTCTTAGTGACTTTAAGGTGCTTAATACTTTAGTGTTCATATAAGTATATACACTTTTTAATTATAGCTGCCATAAAATTTTGATATGAAGTTCACTTGAAAGCAAAGCAGAGGAACTAAAACCAGACAATGTTTTAATATTAGTTCCATTAAGGTTTTTTTTTCCCCACATTTTATAGTGCCCAAGGGCCAATTTGTGAATGCCTGTATAAAAAAAAAAAAAAAAAAATTACATTAAGCTCATGGTCCATGCATAAAATGTGTGCAAGAAAAATAAGACAACGTATTATATGTATAAATAATATTACTGATTATGTCAATGCTTTGCTGCATATGATTAATGCAGTTGAGACACTTAAACTGTGTATGTTTTATTTCACACTTTATCTTCATAAAGACATAAAGACAGGCTGTATTCAGTAACAGTTACACAGTTTTTACCTAAACATTTCTGTGCCTGGAATTCTTTGACTCGGTTACTTTGTAGAAAGACTTTACTTATCCATTCAAACTGTCTCCTATGCTCTGTCACAAAACTTCAAGGAAGGGATGGGTCAATTTCTTTTTATACAGAAATGTTACACATACACATTTTTTTTAAAAAAAATCATGATTTTAGTTTGGATAAGAAGATAAATCCTGGGGTGGAACATTGATTTCCAATAGAATATGTAGGTAATAAGCAGCTTAATATGTTGAACATTACTTTTTTTGAATCATGTGCCTTTCCAAGTCTGTTCAGTAGAACTAATCACAGAATGATTATATAACTAGAATTATTTTTTAACAAATTATTTTGTATCTCATTTATTAAATATATATATATATATATATATATATTAGAAAACTTTCTTCTCTTCTGGCAGGTAAGACTACTTGAAATCTTCATGCAATTCTGAAATTAGACACGGATTTATAATAAGATCTGATTACACTTTTATAATGAACATTCTTATTTCTTTCATTTATAATTAGATTTGCCACCATCTTTTCAGGGTGACTTAAGAAAAGTTTAATAAGAAGCCCAGGGTGACTCAGAAAATATAAACTCTTTACATATACTCTATATCACTGACTGTGCAAATGGTCCATGTCTTGTACACTTCTTTCCTCCTCCTTGTCAGGAAGGATTCCGTCTTTTTTTGTGAGATGCAAAGTGGATGGAATACCATAAATAAAAACAAATATTTTTATTATGTTATTCTACATTTTGACTCTTTTACTGTTCACCATAGGTGGTGATCTCTCCAAGATGTCACCCAGCAATAAAATCCATAAGCATTATCAAATGGCAGCTCAGTATATCACAGATTTTGAAGCTTGCACTGCACACTGTGCACAGAGTGCTTAAAAACACATAATTTGCTACACAGTGTGGTCAATATTTTTTTTCCAGAAAGGAAGGCTGATTTAGGAATTCATCAGATTGAACAGCCTTTCAGTTTCTTCTTTCCTTAACTGGATCCTTTTAGTCAGTAAGAGCTAATTATGAATGCAACACCTTTTGTACGTGACATTAATGAGTCATCAAAAAAATCCATAAAGTCTATGCTGGTTTTCCTAAATAATGTTGCTAAACTGACCTTTTATTTCTCAAAATAAAATATTGTGGAAGTGGTAAAACCATAATTTACCATGTATTAAGTAAACAGTTTTGAGAATGGGACCTCTTATATATAGCTTTCCAAAGCATTAAATGCAGAATGATCTACGAGTATAGTTTACCACATTTTTTTTTCTCAGTCCTTCAGAATGCTATACAAACCTGACTTCCACATGATTGATGATGTGTGGTGTTGCCTACTGAAACCTTACACATTGCTCATGGGGCCCAGCAGGATCTGGAAAAATATGAGGTGCCCTATCAGACTCGTGAGGAAGGTGAAGGTGAGAGTAATCACACAGCTGAATGTGCAACCCCAAACTAACAGATGATCTTCTTATTGTTTAGGTGGATTTTAAAAGTATTATTCTTTTACTTTAAATATTATTTTCTTTTACTTCATGGTGATTTTTGTTTAGTAACCTGTATTTACACTGTAAAGAATTTCATTGCAAGGGAGAGACAGAGGCACTGCCTAGAACAAATATCAGGAAGGTAACCCAAAACCTCAGGCAAATAAAAAAATATAGTCTGTGAGTTCTTAAAAACCTGTATCCTTTTCTAAAATCTGTTTCCATCTATAGCAGAGATTTAAATCTTGTTATCTCTTGCTTCCTGATTTTTCTCCTGTGTCCCATGCACACAGTGTGTGACATTCAAACACTGAGGTTGACCATTGACTGCTTCAGCCCAATAAGTATGGGTGGGTCATATGATATAAATGTCTTGGAAAATCATTCTTTTTCATGTAGACACCTACCACACTTTAGATAGAAGGAATATCCAGCGGTCATGTAGCCCATTCCAAAGCCCAAGTCTAGGCCAAAAAGGTTGTAGGCTGGATTTGATTTTAAATTCTTCCTTTGTAATAGTTAGTGTAACATCATCTTGGGTTTTCATTCTTTTACTGGTGGGTAAAATTGTCCTGATCTTTGGTACAAATTATACTTTTAAACTTGTTAAAGTGTCAGAGGTATCTGAGAAATATCAACACATACACCTTTCTCACATTTTATTTTGCCATATTTCCATGAAATCATGTTTACCATGATAGCACATAATAATTTTTACAAATAGCAGTGGGAAAAATCCTATTGATGTACCAAAATTCATAAAGAAGATTTCCACCTCTAATGAAGCTTTTACAATAGTACTGTTTTATGGGACATATATTTATATGAACTTATGGCTTAATTATTCATAACTATGGAAATTTTCATATTTAAATCAAGTGGGATAAATTTCGTATAAATCAAGTGGGATAATTTAATGGAATAAAGTTTTTAATTAATTTTATGCACCACTAGATATTTTATACTCAGATCTGTTGAGATGATAAAGGACACTTACAATCTTCTGATCGAGAATAAATATCATGGGATATTAAGAGTTTAAACTATGGTCATTTGGGGAGAAACAAAATGATCAGGTTTCTAACAGCAGTAGATCAAAAAGTTAGAGGTTATATGTATAAAGCACAAATTTGTCTTGAAAACTAAAATAAAAATGCTCTAGGATGATGAAGCAATCAACCATCCATCTTGATACATATAAAAAATGCAGTAAGAACATACAAATCAAATTCACAGGAGGTAGTCCAAAGTTTTCTCCCCTTCAATAGTTACAAAGATTCCCTGTCTTGTGTAATTTACATCATGCTATTTTATGAGAGTTTAATTTTTGTTTTGCCAGTTTTAAGATTCTCAAACAGTGAAATATCACTTATTATATTAGTCTCAATTATTCTACCAAATTTACTTCTTTGTGATTTTGAGGAGGCTGGACTCAGGTAATAATAAATAGTATAGATACTATGATGGTAATTTGATTGGAAAGAGGCTCTCAATGAAATGTGTTACTTGTCTCATTTTCCTTTACCTTATTTTAACTTGTCTTGGTCATTTGGTCATTCCAAAAAAGTATCACTCAGCTGTTGTAAATTTTTCTGGCATAGCTCTTGAAAAAACTTTGAAGTTTGCATCAGCTCATGAGTTACACTCAGTTATTCTGTTTGTCTCATAATAAAATAATTGGGATTTACACAAGTGTGCCTTAATGTCCTAAGAGATGACATTCACATAAAAAAATGTTTTCTTTTCCTTTTCTGTAAATCTGAATAAAGTATTGTGATTAACAGGGATTAACATCAGTGATGATTGAGATGATTGATATACATACTGCATTTCTTTGTCTGCTGATAAAGTCAGCCTAGCCTTTCTCTTTCAACACTTCCCTTAAAATCTGAGAAACCCTTGCAATTGATATTTTGTTCAGCATAGGGTTTGGACTGGTTAAATATGAATTTTATTATGAAATGTATTTTATGAAATAATGGAAAGATTTTGGAAATTGTTTTAAAAAAAGGTGGTTTTTTTGTTTGTTTTGGTTTGGGTTTTTGTTGTTTATTTTATTTATGGACTGTCATTCTAGTTGTGAAAATTACTGAGTTCTAAAGGCAACCTTAGTACCACAAATTGGAAGATATGAGTGTGTGTCTAGCATGCTGCAAACCTACATCTCATGTGCTCATCTCCTATATATATATTATTAAGTACCAGAGAAAGTATGACTTAATTCAAGAAAAATAACAGTCCCTGAAAAATTCATGTGAGCAGGACCTGTGCACATTTAACAATAAACTTTCAAACTCAGTAATATTAATAATGAAATCATAATGTCTGCAAAAGAAGATGCAGACATAGTCTTTGTCTCTTAACCTGAATCATCTTCCACAAACACCTGAGTTTTTCAAGAGTTAATATTCAACAGAATTAGGATTTCTTAGAATTTCCTTGCTTATGGAGATCAATGCTTCAATGTGAATTTTCATTAGTCTTTACTGATTTTACTTCTGGTGTCAATATGGAAAATATAAAAGGAACAGAAGAATTAAAACCAAATCAGAGTCAGTTGTTACGAAATCAGTTGTCAGAAAATTAAATCTCTGTTGAATTGTACTAAAATAGATATTTTTGTCTACAGTAATTTTGGTGGCTAAAGTCACATAAAATGAGTTTGCATCTGTTTTCAGATCCTTATATTATTTTATCAGATAGACAGACATGTACTGCTTTGCAAGTAAACAACTTTTGATGTAAATGTCAAATTGCTAACAGTCATCTATTAGAACTCCTACAGGCATAAAATCAAGTTATGACATGTTTCTAACATGGTTGAAAATAGGCATAGTTCTGTTGAAAAAATCTAAATATAACAATACATAAATTTATCAGATAATTCGAAACTGCAATTTTCAGGGGATGTGTACCTGGAAAATCTCTGAAGAACAAAATTTAACACTAAAGGCAAGTTGGAAAAGTGGTTTACACTCAATATTGATTAATAAGCAAACTCATGTCTGATTAATAAGCAAACTCATGTCATTCACTTCTTAAAACTCACAGGGATAAAAAAACAGGTACAATACAGACAAATGCATATTGCACAATAAAAAAATAACAGTGACATTAATTACTATAGAGTAAATGGCAATATTGCTGTTATTTGTATTACTGTTATATGTATTATATGTATTACTGTTATAGCAGTTATTTTCTGAGTCAATAAATAGGTCTTAGTATACTACATATAGAAGTGTATGAACTGTAACTTCTTTCTTCTCTCAAGTGAAAGTTTTTTACTTTAGAAGACAGACTTCAGGGAAATATTATACTTAATTGTGTCTTCATAATTTATGTATTAAAAACAGATTAGTTTTTGTTTCATTCAAAGATCACTGCTATGATAAGGTTCCAAACATGAGACACTTTTGTAGTAGGATGTAAGGGACTGGATTGTACTGGGCACTTTTCTAAATGTGAATTAATAATCTCACCATGTGTGCTGATCTCTTTCTTCATTCAGTCCATTGAGCTACTTCTTAACAGTAATTTAATGACTAAAGGAATCAAAGGGAAATTGTCATGTGCTTCTAGTGGTTTGGTTTGCACTGTATTGTGCTTTTATTTCATATGATTTGCTCATGGGTGTCCTCAGAGCTACATTCCTTGTGGTTTAATAATGAGTCTCCATGGTATACAGATATGTGTGAGGAAAGTATTTCATAGTTTGTAAGATATATGTATAATTCAGTCTAGGCTGCTTGGATTTCCAAAATACATTAAAGAAGATTTCCCCTTTAAAGTGTCTCAGGGAAACCAGTAGGTAAAAAGGAACAATTTCACACAAACAAAAAACCAATATATAACAAGAAACACAAATCCACAAACAAACAAACAAAAACCCCAAAAGCCAACCAAAACCAAACCAAAACAAAAAAAAACTCAAACAAAACCCACCAAAACCCAACAAAACAAAACAAAACAAAAAACTGAAAGGAAAGCAAAGAATAAGAATATTTTTTCTGTGTTCCCAGGGGAAACAGTACATTGTCTGATATTTGTGCTTTTTAACATATATGTAAATGGTCTGTGGGGTGGGTAAAGAGTAAAGTGACAGAGCTATTAAGTCATATGCTTTCTGAAAGATAACTGAATTTGGAACAACTCCTGTGTAAGCAATAGCTATATAGGCTAGCCTATAATTATGCTGTAGGACTTCTTGCAACAGGATGAATTGATGCTCAACACTTTTCCAGGCACCACAGAGTAGCTGGATCTGTTCATGGTACAGAGACCAAATCAGGCTGTGGAATACAAATCTCTGTGTCAGGAAGACTCTGAGATGAAAATTATAGGAGTTTGTAATCTGGGGTAGTAACTTCACAGCTCCTTTTTTCCAGACAAGGTCTACTACCCATCATTTGAAACAAAGCACAAAGTGTGATGGATCTTTGATTTGACTCAGCCAGAGACTCTTGAATACTTTTTTGGATGTCAGAGAGATGGTGATATCAGATGACCACTCAGATTTCTAGATACTTTTGGTTGCATTTTTCATAATGCTTGTAAATGAACTTGATAGATTTGGTATATCCTCAAAACATCCTCCTAAAAATAAAAAGTAAAGGCTACTTTTATCATGTTTAATTTTTACACAATACTGCACAGAAAAATTGCAAGTTTTTTTCTGGTACTTCCTATATCTTTATAGAACTTGAAGAGTGATACTTTAATAGGATTGCCAAAATACTATTTTTCTCTTAGCAGTCAGTGCTTAGCTGCAGCCATTCAGATGGTGGGTTTGGGTTTTTTGTGTGTGGTGGTTGTGGGTTTTTTTTATTGTTGCTTGGGGGTTTTGTTATTTTTAAGGGAAGCAGTTTTTTCTTTATGGTTATTTTTATTTGTTTGGTTTTTTATTTCTGCAATTGCAATATCTGGTACTAATAAAAACAAGAAGACACAATTTTAGTATTTATGAATTTCCCATGTTTCTTCTTCTAGCAGTCTTATGATAAGCGAATCTACAGGAATTTCCATACTGTTGTTGCACATTGGTTTGGAGGAACCAGAAATTAGCTTTTTTTTATCAAATGGTGGTCTTCAGTCATCCATAAACTCAAGGAAGCAAATGCATCTAATACTATTTCTGACTCTTTGGCAAAAGAAATCAGGTTTATCAGAAAAACAAGGCATGAAGAAATATGGCGATGTTTTCTGAAAAAGGATTAAATGTGACATTTTTTAAACTGATTTCTGGTGGTAAAAAGGATCAAAATAGCTACCATGCTAATCAATGAAATGTGTTTATAAACATTGCTTTTTTCTTGCATTAATTCTACTCCATTGAATTAAATAATCTGTGAATAATTAAAAAATAAAAAAAAATTGTTTTGCATAAGTTGTAAAAATGTTTTCAATTTTAAGATCTAAAAACATGTTTGAATTTTACTTTAAAATTATTAGTTCAACTCGAACTAGCTTAAGCTAGGGTACCCAACCTCCCAGTTCTAGTGGTGCTGAGCTTGATGTTGCAATTTTTTGAGCTTTCTGAGAGTTTAAATCTGTAAGCAGATCTGAGTTTCTTTGTTTCTCTGACTGCTTCTCAGATATCTTGACTGCAAAATTTATGGTTTTTGTTATTGCTGTACAATGCTAACACAGAGCCAAAGCCTTTTCTGCTTTTGTCCATGTGGACAAGGGAGTTGGAGGTGCATGGGAGACTGGGAGAAGACACAGCCAGGACAGGTGCCCCAAACTGACCAAAGGGATATTCCTGAGCAGATGGCATCATGCTCAGTATGTAAAGTGGGAAGGAGGAAGAGGAAGAGGGGACAATTGAAGTGATGGTGTTTGCACATCCTAAGTAACCATTACTCATGATGGGGCCCTGGTCCCCTGGGGATGGCTGGACACCTGCCTGCCCATGACAAGCAGTGAGTTAATTCCTTGTTTTGCTTTTCCTATTAAACTGCCTTTATCTTGACCCACAAGTTCTCAGCTTTTCCCCTTCTGACTCTCTCCCTGATCCTGCTGGTGAGGAGTGAGTGAGCATCTGTGTGGTGCTTGGCTGTAGGCTGGGATTAAACCACACCACCTGGTGATCCTGCTGATCCAGCTCTGCTGGGTTCAGCTCTGTGAAGTCAGGAGATGAGAAGGGACAGGGCTAAGTACGACACTGCCAGGTTAAGTTTATCTCTCAAGCATTTACAATATGTTAAACTTTCCCCTAAAACATGAAGTGTTGGGCTCCCAGCAATGCTGAAAATTACTATTGCTCTAGAGTAAAAAATAAAAGCATTTTTGTGAGTACTAAAATGTGGGAAAATTTCAGAATATAAGTAGGACCTGGCACTGACTTAAAAAGACATTTGTTTCTTCTGATATTATTAGCATGTGGTCCTAGGAATGTAGTATATTGTTAAAGAAATTACTTTCATAAAATCTAAATCTCTCCCACTATAAATACCAATGCTTGTATGTTTCTCTGTTTCTATATTTAGTATTTTCTCATTCTTGTGGTCCTTGCTTAAAATATGATTTGAGTTATGCCTACTTTAGTTTATACTTTTTATTATGAAGGATAGGCACCTATATTTCTCAAATATTATTTGAAAAATAAATGAGAAAGAGTTTTCAGTATTTCTGTAAAAATTGACAATAGGAATTACTAGAGCTTTTCTGCTACATAAAGATCTTATTCTGTGTTATTCATTTAGACTTTATTGTCCTTCAGTTGGAATCCAAAGAACATTTGATGTTCCATGTTTAAAAGCTGCAGGTTAAGTTTTATCAAAATTAAATTAAAAATACACTTCTTAAAAAACCCCCATCTTTTCATTGGATTTGTTCCAGTATTATTCTTCAATTTATTTTAAAAGAATCAAAGGGGACAGAATAATTTGTTTGTGAGTTGAAATAATATGACTTATAAGAGAATTCTGGGTATTTCCAGACAAGGCAAATGTTATCGTAACTGTGATAACTATGTATAAAATTTTTTTGTGGGTAGATTAACAGTATTTTTTTCATAATATTTTGGCCATTTCTGGATCAGCAGTAAAGCTTTTAAGATAAGAAAATTACTTTGTCCAGTTATTAACTGAGATTTGTACATTTTATTCTCAGCACACTGTAGGGAGTTACTCAAGATTCTCTTTCAATGTATTTACCTTGCAGCAGAGTCGAGCCAGTGCCACTGATGCTGCATTGTGCAATATTTGACACAGACCTCAAAATTGCTCCTGTGAGCTGCCAGTCTATTGGCATAAGCATTTAGTCATAGGTTTGGTTAAATTAGGGATGGGTTTACTGGAAAACCTCCAAAAACCTTTGACAAAGGAAGTTTTCCCCCTTGTTTTCCCATGGTTACACTTCTTGGTAGTTTTTCATGGAACATGAAAGCGTTGTTGCGTTGGCTGCCTTTGGTACAGCAGACTACAGAGGGGAAAGAAGACTGGAGACTGATTATTCTGCATAGGCTGTGGTTTCCAAACCAGAAACCCCTAGTCAGGGAAATGCTGAAAATTATCTCCACCTGGGATTGGAGACAATGTTGATAGAATGTAAGAAAGCTTGTGTTGGGGTGTGGCTTATCCAATTCAGTCACTGGCTTCCCAAAGGCTTTGTTGAATGTGGCATGAAAATCATGCAAAATTACAAGGGTTACAATCCTTAACTAAATAATGGGAATTATTCATACGTTTTCAACAGTTGCTTTTAGCTTTGGTCAAATGCTGATCAACCCCAGCCTCCACTGGTTAAATGAAATTCAATTTTTAAAAACTGTACTAGGGAAAAGTTCCTCTGAGATATGTCACACAAAATTCTTCCTTCTTTCAATTAATTTTCTTGGGATTTTTATGGCCAAGCAAGTGAAACAAAAATACATATTTAATTGTAGGTAAATCTTTTCTTCTCCATCTTTCCTTAAGTTCCTAAACCCTGTCTATTCTTCTCTCCGTCTGACATTTACACATTTTATTTGCTTATTTTCTGTAAATGTTCTGTTAGCATATTTTTTCTTATTCCTGTATTCCTTTCTGTGACCCTTTGGGCTTCCTATTTAATTTGCTGTTGTCTTTTATTTTGTGCCATTCCAAATACATGCATAACTATCTTTACCCTTACAATATATCAATTAAATTAAAAAAAGAAAAATAAAACTTAATTTATTTAATTAAGGAAAATTAGCATACTTTTTATCCAGATGCACATAAATAAGCATCATTTTAAGTATTGGTCATGGATTTGGTTCTCAAATTGACTCTTCACTACCCAGCTTCTTTTTCCATTATCTCTAAATGTCAGTTTTAATATTAACTTTAAATATATCTTTTTAGTAATGAAAGAAGAATGTTTTGACTATATAACAAAAAATGGTTGATGAAATGCAATCCAAATTTATAGTTGAGATTTACTGTACTAAAAATTAAAGATCTCTGTCTCAGAATAAAGCACATGAAAACATCTCACTGAAGCAGACAAAAAAAGAGATAAAATCAAATATAAACCCAACTTGTTACAAAAAATGAAGATTGATTCTTTAGTTCAGAGGACTTGTCAAAGAGGAGAATATAATTATAAGAAGTTCCAAGTAGTTCTGAAATAATTAACAAGGAAGTTGTGCAAGTTATTCCTGGGGTTACATTTGTGTTGCTAGGTATATACTTGTGAGAAGCTTGCATGGGATATTTATAGGGAAAAAAAAACCCCTACTATGGATTAGCAAATTTACTAGAACTTAATTCAAATCAAGAGAAGTTGCCTTCAGCCTTTCCATGAACTTTCATGTGAGATAGATCAGTCTGTTAAGCTGCTCATTCACCTTTGTGTGTGTTGCAGGGACTGCTAGTAATATTTGTGGAAAATTGACACTTTTGTAAGTGCACAAGCCAAATGAACTTGCTCTTGTCAAAGCAATCAAGCAAACCTCTCATCCATCCTCTAGATACCTTGGAAGACCTGAAACCAAAACCAGTTTTAGAAGGTAAACAACTCCACTAAAAGGGAGGAAAAGGCTTCCATCTCAGCTGAAACCCTGATCTCTATCTTGTCATCCCAGAGTCATTGGATCAGCCTGAGACACTGTTACACACAGCTCTCCCACATGCAAAACTGCATCAATACTTAGTATGTCTTATCTGTGATATTTTGGATGTGGTGCAAAATTTCAAAAAACATCTTTCCATCTGTCTTTAAAAATGAAATGTGTTGACAGGGAAAAAAAAAAAAAAAGAGGATCCTTGTAAATGTCTCAAGTTTTTGAAAAGCCATTAAAACAAGTAGATACAATGAAGTTTACCTGTGTATTAAAGCCTGACCTCTGTTTCACTATTACTTCTTATATTCTTTAGTCCATGTGACATTTTTTCTAATTGAATAAATCTTAATGTTTCAAAAGGTTATGCCATTAAAATGACCATTAATATGGCTAGCTTATTTGATGTATAATCATTTATAAGAGAAAACATTTAACTTTGAAGTGGGATATCCTTAATTTTTCCAGTTTTCATACAGGTTCCTTCAGTTCAGGAACCAGGATGTCTAACATTTTTTCCTGTGGCCCTGGAAGACCCTGAAACATCAAATGACATTGGTCATAAAGGTACTATGTTCTCAACAAAACTGTGGGACTTTAACATGGACTGTTTCATGCTCAGACGGTTTACAATGCCTGTGAAGGGCTGGTTTCATAATGACCTTAAAATGAAGTTTTGAGAGCTTTTCACTGAGCTGGAGGACTTAAGGGAGCATACAGAGGAGCATTTTTGGGACAACAAGACCAATCTGAAATGTTTTTAAAAGGTTGCATGAAGTGAGTCATAGTTGCTAAATGTAAGATTATCTAATTGTACCTTAATGTTTCATTTGTTAAAAAAGCATTTCTTAATAATATGGTTTTCCAGATCAGGAAAGTTTAAAGGCACAGATGCTAATATCAGGCAAAAGCAAATATACATTTTGATGTTTTTAAGGAGTATATGAAAAATGGGGTTTGGAAATTACAGGCTGGGTTAGTTCTTTTCTGTCTCCCCACCTCCCTTTTTTTTTTTTTTAGCAGGAAATACTGCTTGTGTTTGGTGATAGCTGATTATTCTTGGGCAAGAAGTAGTGTTGTAAAATTAAATTTTTTCTCACTATGTATTTTTAAAGCATTTATTAACCAAATTATTGTGTTAGCTATTTAAAGAGTAGCCTAGTCTTGGATATATATAAAATATATCTATTTAATCTCTAATAATTTTCCCATGTAGATCTCCTATAGTTCCTATGTAGAACTGCCTAGTGAGGATATTACCATTCATTTATAATGCTAATATGAGAATATTTGAAAGAATTCTGAAGGCATGAGAAATATATTTGTTCATGATCCAGGTTTGTTTTAAATTTACAGAGCATTAATATCCATGAAATTTTACCCATTAAATGATTTTCATTTTAAGAAAAATATCATGCCGCGATATCTTGTTCATATCATATCACATTCTGAGCTTCTAACATATTTTATGTGCAGTTTTGTTTATGTAACAAATCCTGAACATCACTTTTTGGCTTGTACTTATGGCTATAGTGGAAGTTTTAACTGCTGACACAAGAGTGGGGCTATTCTTAATGTCTCTTTTTGTAATTCAATTATAACATTTCAAGGATGCAGACTGGTAATTAACTTCATGATACAGTAATTGTGTCTAAGGAACACTAATTTTATTGTAATTATACTTTATAATACTAATAACATTTATGATTCCATTATGACTGTGGTTAAAGAACTTCACAACTAGACTGAGAGATAAATTGGGGAAAATTACAATTTTAAACAATTTAAACATCCTTATACTCAGTCATTACTGTCTTTGTTGCCAGACTAGACTAAATGTGGATTAAAAGTATTATTGGGGTTTATGTTTACCGATGCACCAATCCAAGCACAGAGGGAGAGTAGGACAGGACAGTGCAGCACTGAAAGACAGTTTTAACACAAGACTAACATTTGACTTTAACTGATGGCATTTTATCAATATTTTTCATCACATGACTTCACAGGGGAAGCATTCAGCAGCTTTGCACTGCTTGATTAAATGGCTTCTTGCCACAAATCAGTAAATGAAGCAGTTTAATTGTCTTTAGTTTAATCTCCAGATCTTGAATCATATTTGAATTTCTGTGTCTGTTTTTCTGCATTGGAAAATTTTTCATAATTCCCTAGTCAGTGTACGCCACGGACATTAAAGTATTCAGAGCTTTCTAATTTTCTTTCATTAAAACATTTGTCACCTCACATCAGAGTGGTCATCAGCAGCAGATACCTCTACATGCTTCCATTCTGCTGCTTGATGTCAAGTTCCTGGGTATGCTTCCTCAAACCCAGAAATCTTTCAAGGTAAAATTTGCATACCTTAAATGTAAATGAGAAAATACCACCCTCTTTCTTTTCAAGTATCCTGGAAGATTGGCTATGCCTGTGTAAAGTGTGTCTAGACTGCTGAGTCAGCCAGACCATGAACAGTCTTAGAGATGAGGACAAATGTTCTGGCTCCAGACAGGGAGTAATACAGCTGAATATAAGTGATTATTTTAAGGTTTCATTTTATGGCCCAAGGACTGGACATTTTCCTGCTGATCTGGTCAGAATCTGTCTTAAGAGTAAACAGGGTGTGAAAATAATACCTTGTGAAAGAGAAATTAAGATTCAGCAGCAAACTCCAGTTAAAATGATTAGTGCCCTTTCCCCTTCCCATGTCTTCTTACTATGCCATAAAATGTGACATGAAAGAGAAAGGAAAAAAATTACTAAAATATTATTATTTTAATCTCAATTCAAGGAGAATTTAGTGGATCCTGAGACAAGAGAGGGATGGCATATCAGGTTTCCTACTTTGATATTTATTTATTTTTTCTTATTTATTTTGCTTTATTATTCTGAAAGCAGGGATTTTTATTGAGAATTTACCATCACTATCATGATTTTTTTTTAAATCTAAAAGGTCAAGAAGTTATATGCTGCCACCACACTGCTGTGACCAAGAATTTGGGAAGAAATTAATTTTAAAATCTTTTTATAAGTATCAATACTTGATAATTGAAATATTTGGTCTTTCCCTTTCTAAAGTGAAGTCTTAGTTCTGAAAGTATAAAACAAAATGCTGATAAAAAAGGTATGGAGCACTGTAATGAAGGTGATGAAGACAGGTGTTTTCAATCCAGATTTTTGCATGTTGATATTTTTTGTTACTAAAAATCAAAACTAGAAAAGTAATGACAAAATTTAATGATGATTAAGATGTGATAACTGGACTTTGAAAATGTGTTTCAATATTTGGTAAGGCAAAATCATATCCAGGGAAAATGTCTAAGGTAATAAAATTTGAGATTTAAATTTAGCAAGTAAGTGAAAAAAATAATTAACATGAAAACAAATAATAACATTTCTCATATTTGTATTCTTTGTCTGTTTTTATGCTTGTCTCATTCTCAGTGTTCAATGTGAAGTTTAATACTAAGCATCTATAATGAATTATTTTTTTTAAAAAAATTACCTACATACCATCTGCTGACCAGATTTTTTGAATGGTTGACTATTCAGAATTTACTGTCTTTGATTACTGTCCTGTGACAACAGTAGTGACAACATCCTGTAAGTAAATCCAAGTCTTAGAAAGCAAACTGTTCTCAGGAGTATGTAATATACACTAACCTTCCAAAGATGGATCTAAAAATCTGCTGCAAAGATATGCAATATTCTGGAACATAAGTAGCAGGTGGAATTTCCAGTGCCAAAATAAGATTTTTTTTCAAAGGCAAGAATTGTTATTTAACACATCCCATACTAATATTACATATTGTGACAGGATATATAGTCAAAAGAGGGTGAAGTAAATTTTGAAGAAGTGATTTTGATTTCAAAATGTATCAGTTTTTTGTTCATGTGCCCTGTTAATAAGGCTTGTTTTGAGCACATAGGTTACTTTCAGCAATATTGTAAAACCAAGAAAGTTTCTAGATAAAAAAATAATGCATTTTTTCCAACAGTGAAAGTGTCTAAAGTTTGCCATTAAAGTAAATATTCTGATTTGAACTTACTTTTAGTGTTTATTTTCTTTTAGCACTTCAAACCAGCCACCTAGTTGAATTTCTTCAAGCAATGAAGATGAAGAAGGTTGTTTATCACTTACCTGAATTAATAATTATTGTTGTTTGCAGCTGTCATGATTATATTGTGATTATTATATTCAGTGAGTAACACTGAATCAGCAATTTGTTCTCTGCTTGCAGGTTAGAGGGAATATAACATATGCAGAATTACTGATGAGTTTTAACCCATCTCAGTGCCCCATGCTTTGAAACTGTGACCTAGATTGGGTTCTCAAGGTTTCAATACTGTGGAGTTATCTAGAATGTATTTATAGATGTATGCACATATATATATATAAGTATATCCATTTATTTTGGGAAAACTCCCATTTGGGTTTTTCTCCTAAGTAAAATAATTAAATTTGGTTTGGATTTCTGTAAGCAAACATAACAAATGCTGTACACAGATTGCAATGGTCACAAGGACCTGTGGCCCAAGTGATGTTCTATAGGAGAGACAGGAGGAAGGAAAATAGTTCTACAGCTCAAGTAGGAGCCAAAAGTCAGTGGAAAGTTAAAACTGTACTTTAACTTTTGTACCTCAAAGAGGTAAGAGGAGATGATTTTGTGGTTTTCTTCAAACTATGGCAGCTGAAGGAAGCTCCATGACTCCTGTAGCTGTGATGGACTTAGAGAAATGAGCACTGTGCTAAGTACCAAGGCTGTCCTCACCCCCTACAACCCTCTTCTGCAGCCAGAAGAGCTGAGAGATATTGTCAAGCATTTCCATATTTCTGTGTTCCCTTTACCAGGGAGTTCCTGGTTTCAACAGGCAGTCAATCAGCAACTGAGGTCAGGCTGAGGGGGCAGTGATCTCAGAAAGGTTATTAGGTTCCTGATTTCTTTGAATTTCTCAGAGGTTTCCATGATGTGACCCACTATTTGCACTTGTACATAGGAATTATTTATTTACAGTGTAGTGTTTTAGTTGAGACCACAAATGCTTTCCAGAATGTTTAACCTATCTTTTATTATGTATCTGCATAATATTTTGTCTGCATAGCTTGGTGTTATCCATCTCCATTTGCACTTCTTTCATCCTAATTTAAATCCTAGATGACCTTAGCACTGGTATATTTGTTCATGTCCTGTTTACAATATGAGTTTCTAGAAAGTTGTTCTGAAATACTAGAAGACAAGTTTGAAAGGCTTCCTTATGGCATAAAGTTAAATATAGAAACAAACTCAAATGCAAGAATAAAAGTACTTTTATGTCTTAATTGTCTCATTAAAGTTTGTATGAGCTGTGAAATTCTGACTTTCTACAAATGTCTTCAAAGATACTATTTTCATTAATCATGCAGCAGCTTTTAATAGAACGAATTTATTAAGGGAATATTTGGCAAAGTAATAGAATTCATGCTATGTAAAAATTAAATTTTCCTTAGTCAGCTACAACCATAAGTGATGAGAGCACTTCATCTATCCCATAGATACTTGAATACAGGAAAACACAGATCTTTCAAATACCTTAGAATCTCAGTTTGAGAACTTAATGTGAAACTTCCATCTGGAAATTGCAAAGCCAGATGGTTGTATAAATCCCAGCAGAAAATATACATCTGTCATTTTTTTTTTTTTATAACTGGTTCTATTTGAAGAAAAATTTATTTAATCAGCTTGGCACATCATTTAGCATGTCAATCGTACATTCTGTTACCCTCAGCTCTCTTTTTACCAAGCCCTCCTTCATTTGCAGAATGCAGTGGAGGTAATCATTTCTCTAACCAGATGCAGGATGACTGCTGATTTAAATTGTTTTATTCAGAAGCATGATGAAGAAACACAGATGAATATAATTGAGTAAATTTTTTTAATAAAGATTCTTGCTATCAAGTGTACTTAGTTTATAAATTTACCTGTCATACCTCTGCTCTCCATCATGCAAAGATACTCTGTAGAAAAATCTTTAACAGGGTAATGTAAATAAGCATATTGGCTTAATGGAAATTTGCTTTAGAGTTATATACTACTTCAATATTCCAAAGGAACAAAAAATTATTTTTCCAAGTAATTTTAAATCCACAGTCTATCAAAATTTGAATTTATGGAGCCATCTGAGTAGGCTGTCTTCCTAAGAATCCTATAAGCCAGTACTTTAGAACAGGATGTCAGTATCTATATTAGTGAGGAACAGCACAGGGCATGTGAACCTTAATGTGGATCTTCTTATTATGTATATGACTGAACATAAAGTCAGTCTTTATTCAGGTTTACATTTATGTCAGGTAAACTCCCACAAGCATCCATACAGCATGTGTTTTACAGACTTACTGGGATTTTGCCACTGTCTTTTAAAAATTATGTTTGGGCATGATATTATAACTCTACTAGCAATTTTCTTCTGATGTATTTCATTGATACAGATTTAATCCGAAGAACAGAGAAATATGAATTGATTACTTCCTCCTCTTTGCTGTTCACTGCAACACACAATCATTTAGTCTGGTCCCTGCCTGAAAAAGCATAGGTGGGTAATGTAACACTGCAAGATCTGTAACTTCAGATCTTCTTTCTTTTCACCATTTTAGTCTGGATCAGCATATTTGAAAATAATATCCCAGTTGCATCTTATTACTTTGCCTTGGTTCACATCAGTGAACTTTGTGAAACAGAACCTGTATTTTATTTCAATTAAAAAAAAAAAAATACAAAAATACCAGCCAGGATTGCACAAAATTAGCTTAGAATCCAGAATGGCTCATTGGACAAGACTGAAGCTTACTTAAAGTTATTTCTTCCTCCTTGAAATTTATATAAAAACAATTTCCTCTTCAATACAAACTATTTTTATTTACATATTTACTCCTACTACTGGGACATATTGTTTTCTAATCTAGATATAAATTTACCTTTGCATTGGAAAACCATTTTTACAGTAATTCTTCCTGGAGAGGGTAAATATTTATTGACCTCATAGAGAAAAAATTGTCTTCACTAGAAATTTTTCAGGAAAGTGTAGTTGCTTTTTTTCTCCTAATACTTATCTAAACTGAATATAATGAAGATGGCACACAGTACTAATTTAATTTAATTGTTTATTTCTATGAAACAAATGTCACTATGTAACAAAACCAGGTCCCAACACACAAATAGTTCTTGGTTTTAAGGTTCACATATCTTTTTAGCTCTTATTAGTAGGCAATAACCAGCAACATAGAATTATTTGAAGATATGCTAGGATGAATTTAATGTTATTAGGAAAATAAAACCTGTGCATGGATTGAATACCTTTGATTAATGATGACTGTATTGTTTTTTGATCAGTATCCAGTAAGTCATCGATATCACACATGAATATTGAAATATGTGTTTTGATTTTATTCCCCCCCCAAGATAATTTTGGAGATGTCAGTGCAGTAATAGAAGAAAATAATTAACTGCATCTCAGGATCAAAATCTGCTATATGCATTTAATTGCATTAGATGGCTGAAACTTCCCAAGGAATACTGGCAGATCTGACAGTGGGTTGATTTTTAGAAAAGGATGCTCACTAGGAACTAACAGTACACAATGTACTGCATATAATGGAAGTAACTTATGTAATATACATGTGAATTGCTAAGTTTAGTCTCACAAATAGGCTCAAATTGAAAAAAAATTGTCATTTATTATTGCAAATATTTTAATGAGATTTTCCTGTCAGGAGACAGAAATAGCTAACTTTAAATTATTCAGTACAATTACATCTCTTCTATTTAATAGCATACAGAGTAGCCCTTTTAATGATAGAAGTCTTAACCTGCAAACCAAGCCAAAGCTTTCAAATTATCTCTCTCCTTATTTCATTTGTTCTAATCTGGTGAAAATGGAAAAAATCAGTTCCAAATACATTGTACTAATGTCAGCAAACAGACTGAGCAAGCAATTAGAAAATTAAGCTAAAACTATTATTTTTGAAATTAGTTGAAATTCAAAATACAGGTACTGGCAGTCCTCTGCCACATGATGTCTGTGACTCTGAATGTCACAGTACAAATTTCAAGTCTGTTAGATGGGGATGCCCTGAGCAGTTCTCTGTGCTGTCATTGCCTGGATGTTTCTACTTTTAACTCTTAACTTAAAGCACTGAATCTTAATGTAATTTTCGAAAAGTATTTACTGCTTCTGCCATTGCTGATTCCTTCAAATTTCAGCAAAAATCTTAAGAAATGCAGTTCCTGTCATTCTCCAGGTGTCTCACCAAACTCCCATGCCTATCAGTTAAATTCCAGTGGAAGGAATGTCTTAACACACCTGACAGCAATTTTTTAAACATGAAGTAACCTGATTTTAGGGACCATGGCACCCAGAGAGATGGAGTGCCTTGCCATGTCACATAGCATCAATTTTTGTAATAGAAGATATCTATGCATAAATTATCACAGGTTTATGGATAAAGTAATACATTTACTTCTAATTTTGCAGTAGTGAAGCAAATTATAAAAAAAAAATAAAATATGCTTTGTAAGATGTTCTTGCAAAACTGTCTGAAGATTCACTGATAAATGCTTTTATTATACTGTAAGCAAATACTAAAAGAAGAAAGGTTTAAATTGTTATGTATCTGTTCTTTTTTTAATGAATGTCATGCACAAAGCCTGAATGTCAGGTTTGTATTCATATATCTATTATTATCTCCAACTTTTATGAGCACTGCTGATTTTACAAGATCCTCTTGTGACAAGAAACACTGTCATTATTTATAAATTTATTTGAACTTCAACAACTTGTGAATACTAACACTGGTCTCCTGTTTGTCATTCTGAACAACTGCTGCCAACTTAAACTCACCAGTCATGTCACTTAGGTCATTGAACTATATTCTGAAGGTAGCAAGCCAGTCCTAATACCAAGTCTTGTGTTGGTTCATACATACCATTCCATTTAATAATTTATTTTCAGGGTAGAGAACATTGGTTTAAACAGACCTTATCTTTTAACTATCTTTTATAACTAATAGGTAGCTTATAGGAGTGTTGATTTAATCAAGTATTCCTCTACAGTAGTCAAGGTTTTTGCTATTGGAAGTATAAATATGTATTAAAAGTGATTCTTTTTGCCCTTATTCAGAAATGGCATTTATTCACCTCAGTTGTTTAAAGACAATAAACTCAGTGGTTCTCCTGAATTAAAACAGCCATGGTTCCTGTTCATGCTAAAATAAAGCAAGTTCAGATTAATGTATTGATTCCTAAGAGGAAGGGAATGAAAGACTGATATGGTATGCTATGCAAAACAGCTTGTATCAGTGAAGCAGTAGAATCACTGTTATTCAAGCACACTTTCTTTTTCAGTGGAAGTCAAATGTAAGTCAAGAAAAAAAATCTGTGAGGCAGTCTCCTCCCAACAAATGAAAGAAAACACTAATGCAACTGTTCTCTGAGCTGACCTGAAATGAGAGCTGAATCTCAGTCTCTAATTACCATCTCCTTTGGATAGGTAACCTGAGATGTTCCTTTTCAGAGATGTTATTGACTGTGACTTTAATCTGGCATTCATAATCCTGATGGTCAGAGGCAGTGGCAGGGTTAACTAGGGTTAACAGCTTTCATAGAACATGTTGCAGCAAAAAGGTAATTTGTGTTTCACATTTGCAAAGCATTGCTTCTATCATATCTGGTCTCTAATTTATGTGGTCTGTACTGACTTCTTCCTCACTAAATGATAGGCAGAAGTAGATTGCAAGGAATAGAACAAAATACCCCTGACACCAGCTGTGTGAAGGAGTGCCCGTGGTCCCACATTTCAAAATGCCTTTAAACTGTTCCATGCTGTGGAAAGGTCATTTCTGGTAGCCATACAGAAACATGTAGAATCAGAAAACAGAAAAGGCTAAAGGCAAACAAGACAAAGCAAACTCAGGTATTTGTTTTGAGAGATTCCAAAACATTCCCAACATGTGGCAGACAATAATGTCTTCATCCTTAACATACTGCATTCACAGTTAATCTGCTATTGGGTTGTAGATGCATTTCCAATTCAGGCATTTTGTCTGCAGACAAATTATCTGTGACTTGTATACATAATTTTTTAATAGTTACAATTCTTTGCAGAACCTAGAACTCAAGTTTCCATTCAAATACTCTGTAGCATCGATGTCAGCTGACAGTTCTACAGTGGTGGCACACAGAAATTTAAAGCCTAATCATCTTTTTATGAGCAATCTTTTGGCTGTTTTTAGTGTGAAGTAGTTTTAGAAAACACATCTTAACACATTTATTAGACCAGTTTCAAAAACCAAAGGGAAGTCAAGTAGGAGGAATTTAAATGCAATTCATATCACTTAGATAATTAAAAAAACCCTAAGTCTGCAAAATTAAAGGACTCATTGTGGACTTATTTCAGATCTGCTTATCTTTATTCATCAAGGTTCTTATGATTTCATTTCTAAATAATAAAGGTCATCTCAGAATCCATATTTAATATCTGAAGTTAGAACTGATTTTCCTCATATGTGTGGCTTTATTTTTATACTATATCATCTACCAAGTCTGTCAATCTCATAATTTCTTTTTTCCAGTTCATAAGAAATATTTACTTTTATTATATTCCCTCTTTTTTCAGTAGTTTATCGAAATTGTTTAGGAATATATTGAACAATAGGAGCCTTAAAACAGTGAAGTGTCAAAGACCATCATTCAAAATAAAGACAGTTTTACTGCTGTCTTTGACTTACCTCCTTATTGCATTTTTATCCCAGGATCTTCCCTTCTGCCCTTCTGTCTTAGAAATTTCTGAAGGAGGCACTGAAGGATTTGGAACACCTTAGAAAAATCATTTGGGCCTTCAAGTAGACAAGATTTTTCTGATAAATGTTTCTTTAATGTAAGACTCCTGACCAACAGATACAAAATAGAAGTCTCTTTATTGTAAGAGACATTTATATGTAAGTGGAGTAAGTCTATGTTTTAGTTAATTTGTGCATGGACTATGCTATGTCAGGAACACTAAAATATTTTTTTTAAATCCTGACAGTAATTCAGATTATATTACAACAATTCTATGACTATGTAACTGTTATTAAGGGATGAGATTCTGATAGCTTTAATTTGACAGAGGAGTTTGCAAAAAAGAAAAAAAAAATGGAAAAAAAAGGTCATTAGAAATTATTTATATGCTGCAGAAAACTTAGAAAATGCTTAAAGCATATTGAGGCAGGGAATGGGGGGAAGGAAGGTTCATTCAAGCGACTCTTTGAAAGACTTTGTTCAGGCCCTGTGTTTTTCTTTGCAATGTCAAATGAGGTACAACAAAGAAAATTAATACTACCACTTGATTTCTTCTGAAAAGTTAACTGGGCCATAAGACTGTTTTAGCTTTGTTGGTTGGATTTGTTTTAATTTCTTTTCTTTATTTTGCTTTATTCAGTAGATTTTGTTTCTTGTGCTCGCTTGACTTTGATCATAAGGTGTTTTTTGTTTTCATTAAAAGCAATACTATTATTTTCTTGAAATATAGAAAATGTCTCAGCTACATGTTGCATAAAATGTGACTTTGTTTTTGTCAAGACAAGGTCTGTCAGCACTCAACAAAGCAGAAAAAACTTGTCAAGAAAGGTTCCTGCTTTTAAAATCTCAGCATCGTCTCTAATGCAATAGAACTGCATGATATTCCTTTGAAGTTCCAAAGAGTTTTCATCCCATGTAAGAACAACTTAAATGGATGAATGCTGTTTTGAATTTCCAACACTTTAGCTTAATTTTCTCCATAAAATGCTTAAATTTCTTATGAAACTTGTGCAATTTTCCTTTTTCAATGTTTATTTTTTATTTTAGATTAAAAAAAAATCAACATAAAATGCATCTGAGGGAAAAACTATTTACTGAATGCTGTTCAAGAATTTTCAGTTTACTGCTGAAGTTAAGCTCATGAAGAGTTTTGAAGGAGCAGGCTTGATTTTTTACTTGAAACCAGACTTTTCAACTGGAGCCATAATTTTTTGAAAAATTACAATTTATAATTGCATAATTTTCTTTTAGAAGAGTCTACTAATACTCTTAGAGTAGTCTAACAGAGTACTTGGTGAAAAAAGAAATTTTATCTGATTCTTGCAAAATTTTATTTGAACTGCAGATTTCTATATTTGCTGCTGTTGCTGATGCCTCCAAGTAAAAGATCAGTCTAAACAATTACATTTTAAAGAATTACATTTTTGGAAAAGAAGTTTTTAAAGTGTGTTGAAAACATTATTTTCCTTACTTTGTAATGGTCAGTTTTATGTACAATAAGCATAAAATTATTCCTATAAACTAAACGAAATAAACTTTTATAGGACCTGCTACCTAGTCTGCTGAATTAAGAAAAATTTCAATTATGTTCTAGTACTTATGTTTTACTGCACAATTTATCTTTTACAAGAACTAGCAGTGAGAGCACTTACCTGAAATTGTGCAATAATACATAGTATGTGTTTAATTAGACATAAAAGGACAACTTCATTTGAAAACCTTCCTCCTTGGCTCATTGATGGAGATTTTGCATTTTTATGGCTCTGTCTATAGACAATAATTGTTTGTGCTTTGCAGTTCTCTGGAGATTCCTGTTTTAATCTATTTAAATATCTTACCTGTGTTTTAATTATTTTTTATGACAATGGAGCACAGACAGTCCTTTAGAAAGTGTTTGTTTCAGAGCATTTTAGAAGAAGATGTGATTATTACCATATTTTTTTCCTGTGGCTATTCCTATCATGTTGTCACTTCTTTCTGAACTAGCTCACACATATGCAAGCTTAATTATTTTTGCTTATTTGTTTGAATGATTTTTGAATGAATTTGTCAATGATGTGAAAAAAGTTGCATTTCCAAATTCTGACAAGATTCATATTAATTTGGGTGTCATGTTTTGTGTAATATCAAAGCAGACCTGACTAAAGGAGCCTTAACCTTAATAAAAAGAATGCCAGAATCAGAAATTGTGTGAAGTCTGTGAAAAGTGAGATAAGCTCTTCATGCATATCCATGAAACTGAATCTGTGAGAGTGAATGAACAAGGTAAATGGCTTTAAGGTCTTTGATCTTTGTTCCAGCTTTTTTCTCACAGACATTTCTGGGTGCAGGTCACTGAGGAGAGTAAATTGAAACCTCTCCTGAGAGAAGAGTACTGTGCATGCACATGACGACAACATATAACAAAATTAATCAGACAAGGTTGAAATTTTCTGCTTGTCTATTAAGAAAATACATCAGGGCAACCCCAAGCAAAAGTACAAGATGCAAGGAATATGGATTGAGATTAGCCCTGTGGAGAAAATCTAGTGAGTGCTAATAGAAGAAGAGCTCAGTTTGTCTTGGCAATGTTTGCTTGTTGCTTGGAAGGCCACAACCACAGTAGGCTGCATGACAAAAAGTGTGACCAGCAGGTGGAGGGAGGTGACTGCCCCTCTACTCTGCCCTAGCAGGACCCCAGCTGGAGTGCTCTGTCCAGCTCTGGGGGACCCTACACATGAAAGATGTGGACCTGTTGTGACGAATACATAAAGAGGCAATAAATTGATGCAGAACTGGAGCACTACTTTATGAAGAGAGTCTGTGACAATTAAGGTTGTCCTCAGGCTTTCTGGCTTAGAGAAGCCTCCCCATACCTAAAGGAGGCTGAAAAGAAAGATGGACAGGGACTTTTGACAAGAGTAAATGGCTTTAATCGGAAGGGGGATAGGTTGAGGTAATATTTTAGGAAGAAATTCTTTACTGTGTGCATATCACATCCCTGGAAGTGTTCAAGACCAGGCTGGATGAGTCTCCAAGTAACCTGGTCTAGTAGAGGGTGTCCCCAACCATGGCAGGGGGCTTGGAAATAAATGATCCTTAAGGTCCCTTCTCACTAACTATTTTATGATTCTGTGATCTATTGAATCAGGAGTTAGGACCATAGCAGTTACAAATCTTCTCAGTTATAAATCAAATGGAGTTTGCACAAAATAGGTTTTCACATAGAATTTTTTTGCTACTGTTGCAGCCAAAACTCATATTAAATGCATACAGTGAAATTACCTGTGAGGGAAATATGAAATAATTTTACTAATGAATTCTTAATTTTTTTATGCCTGGAAATTAACGTCACAATTTTAAAGTTGGTGAATATTTTAATCTTCTTTCTTTTAACTTGCAGTTGATAAGCAGTTGGCAGAGAATAGGCTAGTGCTATAGCCTGCATGCACTGTGCCATGAATACTCTCTAAACACCATAAAGACCTTAATGCATTCTCCTTGGTAGTTAAACCACACGTTAGGAAATGGCTTTTATGGAGCTGATAATGCGATGCTTGGGAATTAGGTAGGTGAACAGAACTGAACTGTAAATTCCTTTGATGACAGCATGCATTCCTGAATCAAAAGCCAGGTCTTTTCTCACAATTTTCAGTGTTGTTTTTCCCAGTGGATATCCAAATGGAATATGTTTCTACAATATTCAGTGAATTTAAAGTCTGACTGTTATTATGAGAAATATTTCTCATATTTTCTTGGAGGATTGGATATACCAAAAAAATTAGCCTTCTATAGCAGGATGACAGGTTTACAAGCCATGTATAATAGCTGTCACTTACTTTGAACATGAAGAGCAAAATTTTTAAAGTGTTTGCAAATGATTCATTCATTTAGGGTACATTCTCTTTCATCATCATCATAATAATTTTCCCATTATATTTGAACGATTAAGGACAATGTCTTCTCTCAGATACCATTTTCTTCTTCTCATTTTTGCAACAGTCAGTGGCAATGCTAGATCTAATCTATCAGTCTTTGAAAAACACTCCTACTTTGGGATGAAAGATCATCTGTTGGTAAAAATAAATAGGAAGCTACTATGTGGTGGCTGTAGCCTATATTTTGAAAGTGTCACATGAATCCAGGATGAATAGATAGAAAGACAAAAAGCAACAAGAGACATTTCAGACACTTCAGCTTTTGAAAGAACATCTTATATCACTGCACTGTTGGCCTTGTGTATAAGAGAAATTTGAAAAGGGAGATATTATTATGTGAATTAGTAATAATAATAAATTTTATAAATGTCTTCATATGTGTCTAACCTCTTCCAACAGCACTTTGCTATCAGAAAATAGCTTACTGGAATTCCCAGAATTTCAAGGAATAATGAATAATTTCCTTGCTAGTAGTCCGGGGAACTGTTCCTTCCCCAGACTTTCTTTGACATATTCACATATTTTTTAGTTCTTTGTAAACAGACAAAGATTCAGTAGTAGGAATTTTTCACATTAATTCAAATAATTGTTTGCAATATTATATTTAAATTTATGAGGTTTTTGTTTAGTATTTTTAAGAGCTCTTTAGAGCATCCACTCTTAGGTGTTCATACTCAGCTGATCTCTTCTTGTTTTATCTAAATTTCTTAATCTGCTATACTTATTAGCTAACACAAAACAAATCATCATCCTTTCAAAACCTCTCTTGTTTTTCTGAATTGTGTCATAATGTTATGGGTATTGTAATAAATTGGAAATAATAGGTTTAATAAGATGAAGTAGACTCTAACAGCATTAATAATGTAATAACTTCTGCATTCATATTTCTGGCACCACACTCTTGCACTTGACCTATAGGATTAGCCATCATCCTGGAAGAAGAATAACAGAACAAAAGAGGTGCAGCTTGACATTAAAAAGAAATTCTTTACTCTGATTTTGGTGAGACTCTTGAACAGGCTGCCCAGAGTTATGGATGCTTCATCCCTGGAAGAGTTCAAGGCCAGTTTTGATGGGGCCTTGGGCATCTTGTTCTTGTGGAAGGTGTCCCTGCCCATGGCGGGGGGTTGTAAGTACATGATCTTCAAAGTCCTTTCCAATCCAAACCATTCTATGACTCTGTCAAATAGAGTAGTGGGCTTATGACTGGACAAAAGAAGAGGAGCAATGGAGTCAAGAACTAAGAAATCTGTTCATTACTATTGAACTTCAATTATGTTACTAAAGGACAGTTACTGCAGAAGAGACACACAAAGGCTTGTAGAATGTATTTTTAAAATAGCTGTGGCTGAGCATATGTGAATGCATATCTCACATCTCCCTATCATTTGCTGGGTTTTGCTCTGTTCTTTAATATCAAAATACCTACACAGAGCCTCTCAGTCAAAACTGTGGGGGTTTTTTGGGTTTTTTGTTTGTTTTTTTTACAAGGCAGTCTTTCTTATCTTCCTCATTTTATTCTGTATAGATGCTTCCCACAATTCACATTCTGTTGTCTGTTTTATATCCATCTTGCCCTGATTCCCAGGGCTCTGTAAATAACCCTGAAGGGCTACAGTCCATGGTATGAAAGAAGATTGCAGAAGGCTCTGCTGAGACGTGCTCTCAGGGGCCAAAAAGGCCAGTCTTTTCGGCAGGTACCAGGGAAAATATCTCCTCCTCTTTCAATCGATTAGTCACCCTTACATCCATTAGTTACCTCTTGCCTTTTAGCAGAAAAGGCAGTTCCTGAGTAATTTCAGGAAAAGTAGAGTTTAATCTTTGCTCTGCAATAATGGAGAAAATATTTCTTGTTCACTATTGCTTCTGGGAGAGTACACTAAGAGGAAAGCAACCAAGCTTTAGTACAAAGAGAGATGTCTTTTTGAAACAGGTTTCTGCATTAAAAGTGGCTTGAATGGAGATTTGTCTGGGGGAATCTCTCCATCTTTATTTCCAAAGTTCTTCAGAAAATATCTAGTTTAAATGGGGAATGGAGGGGGAAACAAGAAAAGTTTCTGAGGAAAAGGTGGCAGCATTTGGCCCAAATCTATGTGTGCCTAGCACAAATAGTCTTATTAGGCAGCTACATGCTTAAATTTAAAAGATTTCTCAAAAACCTCACTGAGCTGGGGACAGTGTGTGCTTTCATTTTCAGGAAATTCTGAAGTTATTTTCATTTTTAATAAAACAAAGCCCATGGGAGGCACTTCTCTTATACCACTGTGAATCTGGAACTTCTTTTCCTGTTAAAATTCTATTGAAAAACTACATAAAATGCTGCAGTTCATGTCTTTAACAAGACATGAAAGAGCTTGAAGCTCAGGAGATAAGTTAACTGCAAATATATCAATTTCATCTCTAGGAATTATACAATTATTTGAAGTAAAATGCAAATGAATTTTCATATTTCCTTTTGCCATTTGCTTTCAAATTTAAAAATTTGAATTCAATTTCTGTTGAAGAAAAGAGAATGTTAAATAGTATATCATCACTGAAAATATGCTGATGTGCAATTTAATGAGATTTTTCCAGAGCTGGGAACAAATATAGGGAGATTAATTTGATTTTACTGAAGGTATTATAAGAGAATTCTTTTTTTTTCTTTTTTTCAACTCATTTTCTGTCTTCTTTTTTATCTAATACTTACTGTTGTTCTACGACAAACTCTTCTCAGATGTACATTATCACAGAGAATTTGAAACTGCAAATTTGGGCTAAATTGTATAAAATAAGATTACTGAAAGAACAAAGCACTGAGACAAGTGACATGCAATTTACAGCTCTTGAATGAGAGTGTAGGTTTAAGATTAGAAAACAGCACACCAGGAGAAAGTAATGAGATGAATAACACATGAAGAGGAAGAAGTTATGTCACCATAAAAAGGAGAAAGATGTTTAATTGCTCTGATTATTGCCATATATCTATACAGTAGTTACTCTCTGTGTAGTTTTGCGTACCCATGCAAACACCAGTGTAAACATGCATTTTTAGAGATTAGAGATGTTGTGTTAGACATGCAGAACCATGCATGGAAACACAATGCAGCCACTTGATGATTATCCACAGCAAAATCATAAATCATGTTGGAATGAAACCAGATTGATTTGATATCCAAATTGGAGACACAAAACCCAGTGAAGCTGAATGGAATAGAGCTGGTGGATTCCTTTCCTTTCTATAACTTTTCAGCAAAATATCAACAAGAAAAAATCATTAGGGCAACTTAGACTACATGCAAATCTTTGCCATGACAAAAAAAATGGAGGTAAAAATGTGAGAAAAGAAGAAATGCTTCAAAAAATTTGAACAAAAAAAATATAATTTGTTCAAATATAATTTTGAAGTTTCAGAATGTATATCTTTTGAAATACTGAGTCTGTAAAGTCTAGACTATACAGTATTAAGAAATATAGTTGATTTATACAAGCTCCCTATTGCAGAACTAATAATTTCCTAAAATAAGCATTAAATATTAATCTTAGTGTTAATATATTGTGAATCATTTTGCCTCCTTTGCTGAAAGGGAGAAAAGAAACATATCCCTCCTTCACTTTATTTGTCAGACATATGAACCTTGTTGCTTTGTGGTCAATAAAAATAAGAGATTGACACATGAAGAAACAATTTCTAAATGTATTCAGTAACTGAAAAAATGCAAATTCATTATAAATAAAATATAACACTTGGAAGCAAAACAAAAATTTTCACCAAGCTGAAGCAATGTACTGATTGACTATGGGTTTTATTTCTTGTTCCTTTGTGTATTCACACTTTTTCAGCTTTCTGCACATTCAGTATGCAACTGGCAGGCAGTGCTGTAACAGTTGAATATCTGAATGATTGCAGTAGTGAAGAAACACATTTTGAACAAACCAAAACAACATTCAATAAGTTTGTTCTCATTTAAGCCGTGAAAAGACTTTATTATATACAAAGTTAGATTTGTTGCCATACTCAGAATATAAAATCTATCACACTTTTAATTCCAAGTAATGCTGTGGTGGAAGATGTTGAAGCATAAACCAGCTTGATTTTACTTTTAAGAACACCAAAGTCTGAAAGATAATCCTGTATACCATGTAGCACAGTAAATGGTATTACTGCTGGGTGGACTCACTTTTCAGTATTTATCCTGTTCCAGTATATTGTCATACAATAACACACCAAGGGAAAATCATTATAAGAGTTTTCTGTGAGCCTTAGAGCTATGAGTAGTCTTCACTAACACGTGTTCTTTCAACAATATATTTTTTACAATCTGTGAAAGAAAGTGGACATTCTCATTTCAGGCTCCTATTTAAGAAAAAAAGTTCTTATGTCTCTGAGCCATAGTGCTCTTTCAAATTGGAACTTCCATCAGAATCCTGTCAGTTGTGCAAATCTGCTTTTATAGTATTAGCAGTGTAGTATGTCAGCAGAGTACCTAGCTGCACTGACTTCTCAGAAAATAGTATTTGTCTTCAAAGGCCATTAGGGTTGCTTCTTACCCAGACATAGGAAACTGACTTGTTTTAATATATTTTTCTTATATTTGATTGGGTACTGAAGCTCCACCAACTCAGATGAATGAGCTGTCTCTTGTTAGATATGTTTTTGCTCTTTACTGACATAAATGGAACAGCAATCTTTTCATCATCTGATCACATGCATTTTCATATAGTTTTAGTAGGTTTTGGTTGAATTAGAACTCTTAACTTTTGGAACAGGACCATCTTACAAGTGTAGAGCCATAAATTATTTTAAACTAGTTATATTGTTGAGTCAAGTTTTGAATTTTCTGTTAAGGTCAGCAAACTTTCTCTCAAAAGAGATTTTTCTAAGGAGAATAAACACCTTAAATATATGGTGCTTTGAATGGATTTGTTGGAGTCTGAGACACAGAGTTTGTGCCCTTGTTTCTGATACTTAACTCTACGATCCAGAAGAACACTAAATTTCATATAACATGAAATTCATGAGCATGTTTTCATGGTGATACATGAAAACAACTGTTAAAGTTAGATAAAAAAGCTAAAAGTGTGTGTGTAGATTAAAGAGTTTTCTTCTGGGTGAAAAAGTTAAAGTTAGTTCAGAAAGCAGAAGGCAAGATAGAAGATTTAGAATGTTGTTTCTTTCCCTTCTTCTTTCTTCTTCATGTTCTTCTAGAGGTTTTTAAGTATTAGTAGGTGATTGGTTAGAAAATGCTGCAGTGCAGCACACAAGTGATGAGTCATTGGGTCATTAAACAAAATAATACACATGTCTATTGTTAATTAAATAAAAATAAGTATGAAGATAGAAGAACTGCGTAGTTTGGGGCCATTTTGTGCTTTCAAACACAAAGTGAGCCACAAGGCCATTCTGTACCATCAGAAAAAAAATAAACCAGATTGCAGTGAATTAAGCTTGTACAGAAAGTCTGGAGAGACCTGACAAGTTTTGTAATGACCTTCTAATAAACATGAGAAACAAGATTCTAATGAGCTTGAGAGTTTTCTTCAAACCTAGAAGACTGTGATAAGTGGGACTCCCCATGAAGAAAGGTCCCAAAGGAGCCCAGCTCAGAAGAGACTGAAAAATCCAGGGAAGGGAAGAAAAATACAGAAGTGCAGCATAATCAGAGAAGGAGAAAAAAGAAATGAAAAATAATTATTTAGAAAAAGTTACAGCTTTTGGTTAAATGGTTAAATGAAGGGACTATTTAATATATCTTGTGAGATGTCGCCGTCATTTCTGTCAAGACACAATTACTTGATGAACTGGTAACTTTAGACCCAAAACCTGCTTGTTTACAACAGAAATCAACAGTTACAAGTCTATTGTGTTCACTTTTATTCTTTGTGCTTTTCCTTTTGCATTAACATTTCAGTTTCAGAGATATTTTTCTAAAATTTCCTGAAAGTGATGGGATTATGTCATGCTCCTTATCACCTGTGAGGAAGAAGTCACATAGAGAGAGAGAAATTTTTCCACTCTTTTTTGATGAACTGGTCATCTTGGAATAGCTGATCTTTATATTTCATCTGGTATGATCACAAGTCCCAGGGACAGAAGGCTGAAATTTTTGAACGTGTGCCTGCATCATCAGTCCTCAGTGATGAGGTATCCAGTTTTGTTTTGTAAATAACCCCTGGATGCAAGGATCTGCAGGTTATATTAATTCTGAGACCAACATATTATGTGTTTCAAAAGTCACCTCATACTCCTGGTGTTTGGGACCTTGCTCTCTTTTGACCTGGATGTGTCAGTCTGCTCCCTCAAGCATTGGTATGTTGCACAGAAAACTGGTGTTAAGTCTATGTGCCAGACAGACCCCAGTATTGTCTTCCAGAAAGTCCTGTGGGACAGCAGGATGTGCCAAGACAAGTCAGCCCTGGCATTTCTCAAGAAACCTGCCTTTGAGCCTCTGAGATCCAGATCAAATGCACGCATGGCACAAGGGCAGGAAGAGTATGAAGGCATTGTCTTATGTTGGCACTTACAGTATATGTATGTAAAAATTGTATTAAAGCTCAGGGAGACAGGAAAATTTCTGGAAAGGTCTGGTCAGAGAGTTGAGAGAGAAGCTGTGAGAGATCTGTTGCCCACAGAATAGTGTAGTATGGTCTTGCATGATTACTGATTTTATGGTGTGACCTTGCTGTAGAGTGGAATCTGGGTGCCTTGTATTCAGGGTTCAGCCATCCTGAGCTGGTAGAAAGTTTCACCTCTGAAAAAATGCATACATGAAACAAAAAGCTTAACTTTTTTATTCTGCTTTACAAGTGGAAGTACTGCTGACTATGAAATTTGCATAAAAATATACCATTTGAATTTGCATACTGTCAAAATGTTTTCAAAATGATGGGGATCTGCTGCCTAATTACAGATAGGTGAGAAACATAATGAAAGAATGTGTCTAAAAGCCTGTTATAATTCTATATATCTTCCAATACGATATTAGAACATCTTGTATATTAATTTGATTAACTGAGCTGCAAAATGTCTGTTATCATTTTCATTCTGGTCATGAAACCAGAAAGAAAAGTAGGAAGTAAGGTACATTTTTGAACTTCAATGTCCAAGCAGCAATTCAAAGTTTGTTTTTTTTTTTAAATCCAACCGCACTTTATTAGGGTTTTCTTTCAATTGCATTGCTCTAAACAAGAGCTCTAGAAAAGAAAAATGTATGCAATCTAAGTTTTTCCCCTGTTTTTAAAATTTACTTAAACAGTTTGATTTCATTTTGCAAAGTTCTGTTCTGACTCCCCATTAATGTTATGATTTATTTGTATCAGAGTCAAAATAGCAGAGTAACAAAATTCGTGAGCTGTAATAGTGAGATGCATCAAGTCCGTCTTAGAGATCTTCCCCTTTCTGCATGTGTATTCAAAAGAGAATATAGAGCCCATAGGTATAATCATGTCTGTATGAAAATTATGCATTGACATAAGCAGGTTTTACCTTTTGTATGTGTGTGCACTTGTTGTTCACATGCAGGAAAAGCTTCTCTGTTCTATCCATAGGCACACCATTGCAGTAGAGTCCTCAAGTGTCTTTTATGGTTGTGACAAGCTTTCACAAATCTGGAAAAGTTATACCTTTGATATTCTATAGATTATATTCCCGACAGTACTAACCTCTATTAATCCACTGACTGCAGTTAAAATTGAAGCAGTTTTTCTCAGCCTTGAAAATCTAGTGTTGAAGACTGTTTTTCCAACTTAAAAGAAGGGTGTCCCAAGATCTCTCCTGTTTTTTCATGGATATCAGCTGGTCTAAGAGGAGAGAGGCTACTGTTACATGCAACAGTGCTTTATTGTAACCACAGTACATCATCCCCATAATAGATGAAGCTTATTGTAAATGAGTTTTACTTTGCAAGCCAGAGTGTTAGAAAAATGTAGAAATTGATATCTTAATTTATAAATTAATACATTAATTGCAATTAATATTGTAATTCCCCATTACAATTTTTTACAGATCATCAGTGGTACAATGTCCCTTAAAGAAATGTAAAAAACTACAATGCTACATTTGCTCCACCTGAAATGATAAAAATTTTGCTGCTTTCCTCCTTAATTTACTGTCATATTTTTTCACCATTTGGTTACTACTGTAGACTACTTTGTAAGGATACAATTAACATAAATAACCTAATTTACATAACTATTGATGAAGATGCAGAAATACAAAATCATTAAACTGCATTAACAAAACCTTCAGAGAAGGTATACTTACTAAAAAATCCCCCTCTTGTTCAGGACAAGCAGAAAAACAGAAATGTGATATACAAAAAAACTGCACTTATATACAAACAACATAGCAATGTAAATATTGCAATCAGAAAGAAAAATTTGTGAAAAACCAAGTTCCTGGTGAACCATACTAAAGACTTCATGTTGAAACTAATGCATACATTGGTATAAAAATGCACCACAGCTCTGTCACCAGGCATAATATTTTAGATAGTCATTGAGCTCTCTAAATAATATTTTATGGAACTGCATGTTATAAAACAGATTGAGATTTTATGGTTTATATTGAAGATGCTCATTTATGTTGTTTTTCTATCTTATTGAATTAGTTTGAGAATATTTAATAAAAATATATATAACAATCCATATGCCTACAGAATCAATGTGTAGATATGAGTCAGGTGCTTTCATAGGTGTGGCACCTTAAACATGTTACAGCATATATTTTCTTTATATTTAGCAATCTCAAATCCCACCTACTATAGAAAGGGAGAAGTGCAGTATATTTAATGAATTATTTTTGTAAGACATATAATGATTAATGTGGATGTTTTGAACATTTTTTGGGGGGGTGGTGGCTTGTTGGTTAGTTGGTTGGGTTTGTTTCTTAATTGGGCCAAAAGAAATATCAATATATTTACAGATATCCCCTTCTGCAATTATAAGAATTTTTAACTGAATGTAGAATTCATCCAAATAAAGCCTGCAATGAGTGGAACATAAATAGTATGCATACCTTTGACTAGTCCTGTGAATATCTTAATTTTTAAAAAAAGGAAATCATTTTTGTAAAGGAATTTTGTCCAGATTGTAACATTTTTCTACACTTTAGTGAGAGTGTTCAAAAGAACCATCATAGTGAAATTGAAGTAAGCAATTGTTTGCTGATCCACAATTGATAGAAACGGAATATAAGGTTTGGGAAATACATATGTGTATGGGTGGACATATGTGGATTTTTTTTTTTAATGGAAATAGTTTATAATCTGGGAGAATACTTAACAAAATTTGCAGTCTGACTATTTGTTTAGTGACTGCATAACCAAAGCTTTTTTAAAAAAATGGAGGTTAGTGTTATAAAAGCACTCTGTTTCTTTATAGCAGAGGAAGAATAAGCTGAGCATATTGATAAAAGCCATGAAAATATTTCAATTAAATGTGCAACTTGACTCCTTAGTATACATCAAATGCTGACTAATGATAATATGAAACTTATATATTGAATGAAGCTGATGGACTAACACCTGTAAGAAATTTCAGAACTGAATATCAAGTATGAATTCAGCAGTTTGTATTGATCCAATAATATTTCAAAACTTTAACATGATATATTTTCAGGGGAAAGCAAGAATAAAATAGTCACCAAAAAAATATTTTAATCTATAAGTTCTCCTACCATGATTATGAAATAAATGTTTTGTTATATAGCTTCCAAGGAGGTTTTACTGAGGACTCATTTTCTGTCATGGAAAACCATTTATTGCTCTAAATGTGCAAATTCAGCTCTCAAAAGCAAGATCTCCAAGTAACCTTATGCTTATGTAAGGGGTGCAAAATTCAGTCTTCATTATATATCTATAAAACTATTTTGCCCAATACATTTTCTACATTTACTTTAAACATTGAGTTTTGAATTAGAAGCATTAAATAATTATTATTATTATTCTGTCATATACATTATTATACTGTCAGTACTAAGACTGGACAGCAGGGAACATAAAAATGTTTCATTTGTGTTTTTCTGTATTTAACCCCTATTTAATAATACAGTGTGTCATCAAGGCATCCACATATTTTGATATCTCATATGGCTAATTCAGAACTCACTTAAATGCAATCAGTGAACATTAATTACTGCAATTTGAAAAGCATTTGGATAAAAATAATACAGTAACTTTAAAAAAAAAATAAGCAAGGAAGCTCTAGAAAAATAGTGTGTGCAATCAGTATCTATAATTTTCTTATCAACTGTGCCACTGTGGGCAGCTGTATTTATTTGGGCAGATTCATCCAGATCACATTTAGATGTTGCATGGAGACAATTGGCCAGTTGTCCTGATGGCAGCATATGGGTTTGAAACTGAAGATCCCTCAAAAAACATGGGAAGAAATTTTTGTGGAAAGGATGCCAAATGGAAAGACTATTTATGTAAATTTGTAGATATAGTGATCTGAGCATGATTATCAGTGAAAAGCATAGAAGTATTATGGTTATATCTTTACATTTAAGTGTTACTGGACAAAATTTGGCAAGTCCTTTTCTCAATGTTGTGTCCATAATAACTATTTTAAGTGGTTTTCCTCACAACAAATATATTTGCAATTTTTTGGTGGTCCAGATTCAAAATGCTCTCTTTTGCTCATCTCATAAAATTATAAACAAAAAAACCCTAGAGTTATGTCTTACAGTATTGCTTTTTCTAAAATAAATTTCCTTAGTTTATATATTGCACCAATATCCTCATCAAGGCTCAGTATTCTAGTGATAGTTTCAATCACAAGAAATACTTTTAATACAGCATTTTTACTGATAAATGTGGCTTTTGAAATCATAGAATCATAGGATGGTTTTGTTTAGAATGGACCCTTAAATACTGTCTAGTCTGATACCTCATGTCTCAAGGGAATATTGAAGAGGGGTATAAGAATTGCCCTGAAAAATGCCACTTAACTTATACTAGGAAAATGATAAATTGCTTACAAAGTTTTTCCTGGGGCTACATTTCCGTTTTTATTAGGTGAGAAGACCAGCTGAAAGACCAGAAAATGCTGCAATGACAATCATTAACAGCCCGCTGCAGAAAGAAACACACGCACCCTACAGCTGGCTGCAGCATGTTTTTATGGACAGGCAGTCTCTGGTGGTGTGTCCACATTTAGATGTTTGGGATCATTAAGAGGAATTAACTACAGGCATAAAATTGTAGCTCAGAAAATGTTCTAAAAAAGGTGTTTGTGTATAGCTATGGGAAATCAGAGGTGTAATTTGTTTTTTTGATGGTTGTGACTAGTCACAGGAAAACCAAGGTTAGTGGGGAACAGCATGAAAACTTAGTATTGATTTGTATGCACAAATTAGATGTATTATTATTAAATTTTGTGGGAAGAAAAGTCAGTACTTTCCTGAACATCACTGGATTTAAACAAGTACATACGTTTAACAACACAAGAAAGTACTTTACTCAACAGTTTCTGTGAGAATTACTTTGGAATGAAAAATCATGCACAAGACAAACTCCCCTTGGCTTGATGTCCTTTTCTTCATAAAAAAAAATCTTTTTAAATGTCCATCAGAATTATTCATATTGGAATAAAAGTACCACAGGCTAAGCTCATGCATATATTTTTAGCTGGCAACCCATATTAAGAACAGAATGTTAATGTAAATACAACACCTAGTGAATATGTTTTTTGTTGTGTTTGTAATGGTGTGATTATGTCTATCCTTTTCCTATAGCAACTTGTCCTTTCATAATGGTTTAGAAGCCTGAATTTATTTCCTTAGGAATAGAATGATTTCTTAAAGAATCTCCAAAGAAGAGTCAGAGAGACCATAGAGATGGTGCAGTCCAAGATGAGATAAGAGGAAGACAGCTAACTGCTATATATTCAGCATAGACAGCTTGGAACTTCCATTTCTTTGCTATTTTTCCAGTGCACATCAAGTGATGTAGTACCTCAATAAATCACTTTGACATAATTCAAAATTTGGGAAATTAATTCTGTTTTTCTGCAGAGCTCAAAGGTTAGATGTAAAAATTAAAAACTTCCTTCACACCTAGGCCTAACTGGCATCCACTAGGTACCCAAGACATTGATAAAAAATTGTGATAAACATTAGGACCTTTTTATTATTCATAAAAGCAAGATCTTCCTCAAAGAGTAACTAATTGAGTAAATAGGAAGCAATTTTTTTCTAATATCCATGTACTACTTGTTTCAAGGAGAAAGAAAACTAAAATCCCAAGTATCAAAATGTCTTTTTAAATTATTACTCCTAAACCCAATAACAAACCCAAGTTAATTTATACTCTTCAGTTTATTTTTTCAATCCACACATATGTATGAGATAAGTAATATTTTAATGAAGTTTATTTCTGCAGGGCACCTACCACTATATTGCCAAATTTATAATGAAAAATAATAACATGACGAGTTCCTATGTCAGCACATGTTCTGAGTTATGCAAATAATGTTCATAAGTTGGGTAGAAAGAACATTTCCCATAAAAGTGCTTCCATTCATATGACTGATTCATTGAATCCTGTAAATAAAAAGCAACTATGTCCAGGTATGAGCATTTGTGGTCAAGTTATTTTAAGCCATATGTGTGGAATAGAATAACACCAAGAAAATTATTTTGCTTTTCTCATTTCTGAGGGAGTTTTCTTAGCAAAATAAATCTGTAAAAACACACTTTTAGATTTTTTTTTTCTTATAAGTATGGATTTTTTTTTCACTTCCGAGTGCTATAATACTGAAAGAAGTATTCACATAATTTCAGGAAAATGATGAGTCAGAGATTAATGTTCCTAACTTCATACATGAGTTTCTGTTTATTTTTATGTTCTTTACATTTGCAGGAAAAAAACACTCCTCTACCATCTGAAATGCTAAATAGATTTTAATAACTCTTTCAGAAGGATAAAACTTATAAGAACATATTTTCAAAGGCTTGTGGTCTTTATGCAAGGGATGATTAAAATTAAAAAAATCAATTTAATTCCTGACAATACAAACACATCCTATAGGAAAACCAAAATAGATTTAGTTCAATTATTGTCAACCAGAGCCAGAGTAACATGCAAACTGATGAAAAATCCATCTCTCTTAAGTACCTGTACCACAGCTAGTTGGAGCTCTCTAAATAGATCTGTAAGTTTGTACACATTTTCTGCAGTTTCTAGGTCTAAACACTGCAATCATTTAAATAGTTTCCAATCACTGATTCCTTGGACACTGGAGTAGTCAGTACACTGAAAACTGCCCTAAAAAAGAGTTTTCTACGAACTGTTGCACAAGCAAGAGAAGAAGATACCAGGTTAACTGCTCTTTTCAATGAATTGTGTCTTCTGAAACCTACCCTTCATGCCACCGTGGAAAATTGTGATTTCACAGATGAGAGAAACCTGGGAATTGTGTCCTCTTTCTCTTTCAATGGGTGAGGAATTTCAAGGAAAACACATGTTAAATGGGTGCTACTAAGCAAAAAAGATTTGATCATGGCCATTCAGCCTTGGAAGTTGTATGTTGACAACATACTGCAAAGAACATGGAAAAGGTTAAAAATCATCAATTCTAGGGCTCTTCTAATGAAAATGGGGTAAGCTAAAGGGATAAAAACAGAAACTATGGCTGTGACAGTACCACCAGTGCATTGACTCTCACTGTATCAAATCTCTCACTGCTAAAGAAATGTCTTCAAGCTTTGATGTCTTCCTGGAAAACACCCTCTTGTACTGAGCAAGATTATACCAAAACTTAGGAGGTTTTGGGGTATTTTTCCCTTATCTCTTCTAATGAAATGATTCAAGTTAAATGTAATAATTCACAAACTGACACCATTCTAGCACATCATAGACAAACACATCATGTCTACTTTTCTATATGTCTGATTTTTAGGAGGAAAAATAGGTGCAAACACAAAATTCAGCATTGGTTTGTCCCAGATACAAATGCTTTCAGATAGGATAGTGAACATAAGAAAGTAAACAAAGAAGTTCCATTAAGTAACTGAGTTCAAGTTTCATTTCTGTAATGCTGTTTGTAGTGGGAGGAAAAGAAATCAAGTAAATTTATTCTTGCTTGAGAGAAGAGATGAAGAATGGAAACAGTAAGGAAATTTTTATAGTGTTTTATATTATTTAAGTCAAGACTATTAGTAAGTAAAAAGTAATATTTTATTTGTATGACAGTAATGCCTGAAGGCACAAATTGTGAGACCAAGGCCTCACTGTGTTCAATACATACGAGGAAATAGTCCCCAAGTCCAAAAGCTAGCAGTATAAATAGCTAAAGTCAGAAAACAGAGAAGTGAAATTATTTCTCTGCAGTAAGATAGCAGAAGAATAACAAAATTAAGAGGAAAATACAGTTCTGTTGAATTCTAGTTGAAACTATTTATAGCAATCACTTCACTTGAAAGAATTTTAATTAATAGACTAGAGTAACGATATTGCTTTGGGACACAGATTTTCTCCAAGTGTACTAGGAAATTACTGCAGCTGTACAAAACAGCAATCACAATAAGCAAGATGAGGTTTTCTTTTAAAATTAGATAACCATCTAGCATTTGAAATAACAAAAGGGTTAACAAGTAATTGCTTTTAGTTCTAAATATTTTAGTATTATTCTTCTTACAAGTGACAGCATAAAATTATTTGTGCAGTTAAGAAGGTCTTAATATGCTTATAACAAATGTGTTATGCAAACTACCTCTAGTTTATTAGAGATCAGGTGCATATCATAAAACAAATATCTTATTTAGTGTTAAAATTTAGATTGTGTGCCATATACATTCACTGACTTGTATCAAAGTGCTTTACTACAATTAAGCTGGGTAGGGGATTATGTATATCCTTTAAAGTGAAAGATGTTTATGCTCAGTGATTGTGAAATAACAGCTTGGTGACATCTATTGAAAATAACTACCAAACACATTATTTATAATATAGTGATAGCTGTGCTGAAAATTCAGCATAACATAAGTTTAATCTACAAATGAAATTATTTGTTTTCTAAAAGCTTAAAATAAAAAAAAAAAAATTAATTTTATACACAGATTTTGCACTGTCTTTTTTTAATATACCTGTGCCAACGAAGTTCCTTTAATCCTTATAGGAAGACCTAAGGAAGACCTAAGGAAGACTTCCTATAGGAAGACTTTTCACAAGTTAATTGGCTTTTTCAACTTCTTATACAAGGAGAAAATATTGAAGGCAGTATTATAGTATATAAATACTTCCTAGGAACTTCCCAGCAAAGCAGAGGGTTATATCAATATACCAAGTTATGACAGTTTCTGACACTTCTGGACATTATTGAGAAATGTCACTTTCAGTGTCTCTGGGCATATCTGATGAGAACTTTTCCTTAGCAAATGACATCCCTTGTCACAGAAGTGGTGCACATAGATCTGAGCATTTCCAAACACCCTGTTAGAGCACCTAAAATGCAAATAAGTTTAAAATAAACATTAGGTTGCTTGTGTGGTACAACCACAGTAACACCCTATAGATTCATTTGTATTTATTTTTCAGTACACTAGATTTCTGCAAGGCTTAAGGTTTGTCTTTTTCTATTCTCTATTCACATCTAATTTCTTACCACTCTGGGAATTTTTTCTACTTCAGCAGACTACTAATTGTAAACATCATTTGCTGCAAATCTGGCAATGTTCTGGACAGAATATCCAGTTCAAGTACTAAACCAGGCAATCTCGTCTTTCACTTAGATTGAGATTGAAGTTTTGCCTTTTAGCTGTATTTTCAAATGCTACTTTTGATGACTACTGGAGCCATCTAAACAATACAGTATAGCACTCTTAAGTACTTTACCACACAAAAAAGCAACCCACAGAAAATATAATAGTGTTTTCTCTGTCAAGTCCAAGGATATGCTTTAGATGTCAGGCTGAGAAGGAGCCAGCATGGAAATTGCTATCTGGATGGTTTATCTTGGAACTATGCTTGCAATTTTTGCCTATTTTTGGCAGAAACCTGCCTTGCTGTCAAATTCCGTAGCATCACTGTATGAAATCAAAATTAAAATTTTATTTTCTTAAATAATATGTTCAACTTTATACCTTTCCCACCGTTTTTATACTGACAAAATAAGGATATTCTAGCAGTGTAGAGATGATATTAAATGCTTTTAAACATCATCCTTTAATTTCACTAACTAGAGCCTCAGAGATTTTCATTGAGGGACTAATCAGAGATAGTCTCTGATGAAGAGAAAATAAACATCCTCATTTATTGCATGGGTGATGAGGCATATGATATTCTTAGAAGTTTTACAGATAGAACTGCTGGAAAGATGAACCATAAAACTGTAAAAAATACGTTTTTGAAGGAATGAAACAATGGAGCAACAAGATCTTGCCGGGCAAAGTTGTATCTGCTCTGCTTTTATCACAACAGTGTAGAGACATTAGTAAAGCAGAACGACTGAGTAGATTCCTCATAGTCTGGGTTGTATCTTAATGGTCAAGAAGTTAAATGAACAGACAATTTTGTTTGAGTCAGTTGCTGAGTGAAAAAGACAAGTGAAGAGGTCAATATAACAGGAAAGAGTGAAATATTAAAATGTTAAAAATATTGAAATTATTCAAATTTATATCTCCTACAGGATTGTATCAATGTTACAAACTCCATTTCAGTAGTTATATCTTATTTTTGCCTCTTAAAAATATTAGAAAATTCAAATTAAATAAAAATTAAATGAGACCCTTAATGGATATGAACTGACTCTAATTACAGTGACCATGTCTTTCTCCACTGAATATTTATCAGGATTTTTCTTCAATAATAATTTTCTTACTTGTTTTGCTAAAAGGTTTTGCAAAATCAGAGAAAAATTGGTAAGGATACAGCAGTTATTAATTACAGGTTAGGAATATTATCATTATAATATCACAGCTTTGCATGAAAGGTCTGCATAGACACATTGTGTTGACCTCTAGAATGTTAGATTGTGTCTTTGAAATCACAGTAAATAGAAAGTAAATAGAATTGAAGGCAGCTTTTAATGTTTAAATATATTCCAGAATATCTGGTTTTTGCCTCTATTCTTACTCTTGTCTGCATGCATCACAGTATGGATGAGAGTTCAAAGAGGAATTGGCAGGAACCCAACACTGAATTGGTGTTATGGAAGAAGAGGAGCAGACCTGTGCTGTGCATCCCAGCTTTCTTCCTCGATATTGTTGGATCACAAAAGGTTTATCTAAGCTGTGTTAGAGGCCTTTGAGTATCGTGTATATTTACTATGTTCTGCAGCTGAATGGTCTGCACCTGGAAGAACTTGTCACATCTCCTTTCTCATTCACTGAATTTGATGGAAATCCCACAAAACTCAAAAATGCAAAAAGGGGTTGATGACACCCATAGCTTTTCTCTCGTCCACTAATGTAGTTACTCCATCATAGAAGAGCACTAGGTTGGTCAGGCAGAAGTTGCTCTTGGTGAAACCATGCAGGTCTTGAATCTCTCTCTCCTCCACATGCTTTAGCACAGCTTCCAGGAAGATCTGATCCATGACCTTCCCAGACACAGAGCTGATGTTGACAGCTCACAGTCATCTGACTGCCTTGGCTTTTCAAATAACATGGAGCATTGCTTGGCAACAGCAGTCAATTCCCTTGGGACCCTGGGATTCATCTCATCAAGTCCAATAGATTTGTGTATATGCAGGTTCCTCAGGTGCTCACAAACATGATCTTCTCTCACACTGGGAGGGAGTTTGCTCCTCCAGTCTCTGCCTTGTGGTCCTTTCACTCTAGAGGTGTGGGAAGACAGCTTGCCAGTGAAGACTAAGGCAAAAATTCTTGATTCCTCTGCCCATCATCCGTTATTACCAGTTTGCCAACCTTGTTTATCATGGAAGGTAGGCTCTCCTGAGTCTCCCTATTCTGGCTGACACACCTGTAGAAGCCTTTAGTATTCTCTGCATCCTTTGCCAAGTCCAGCTCCATCCGGGCCTTGGCCTTCCTGTCCTTATCCGTATACAGCTGGACAGAGTAGAGTCCCTGTCATCCTCCCAGGATACCTGTGCCTGCCCGTAAATTTCCTTTTTGTGCTTTAGTCTGACCAGCAGGACACACTCAGTCATGATGGTCACTTGCTTTCTCTTGCTTTTTTCATCTTTGGCTTGCTAGTGTTTGTGCTCCATGGAAGGCAGACTTAATTTCTTTTTCTCCCTTGTCCCTGAGGGCAGTTTCCATAGTAGTCCTACTGACTAACTTCTTGAAGAACTGGAGCTCTGTTTTCCTAAAATTCAGGATCATGATTTTATTCTTTGCATGACCCATATCTTTCAGGACTGTGAACACAACTGCATGATCTGCAGCCCAGTCAGTTAAAAATCCTTACAGAAAGCTGTGTTTTCAGAGTATTTCCAGAAGAAAAAAATGAAAAGGAAATATTTTTGCATGTTTACTGCAGTCTTCTGCACAAAGGACTTAGCTTTCAACTGTTATAGTTCGCTGTTTACACAATATAATGGCTACTTTTTATAGACCTGTGGTAGCTGACAGAAATCTGCTGTGTAAAACAAGACTATAAATTTAAGTGGAACTTGGAGAGATGTATATATTTTGTAGAGCTGCCAGATTTTGTTTCTGATCCTGCAAGATGAATACAGCAGGAATTGTGATCAGTTGTCTTCATCACAGGGAATCTAACTCAATATTCCTGGCTTTGGCCAGTTTGGAATTTTTAAATCCAATATTATTTGCATGCTCTGAGAAAATTCTGTTGGAAATCTGTGCTTTTCTTCAGGTAGACAATCTAGTGAGACTTGGGTAATGATCAAATACTTGCTTCCTTATTTATAAGTGGATCATCTACTTGGCAAACAAATCACACTTTGGCAAGCTGAAGAACTATACGCTTTCATACATTGTGTCTGTGGCAAAAATAACCTGTCTATTTGGCTTTTGCATAAAGGCTTATGTGGTAGTCTTCATAAATAATAATAAATAAACGTTGCATACTCCTGAAGATGGAAATGATTTCTGTAATGTTCTTTTTACTTATTTGTTAGGCCTGTATATCCTTATACATTCATGAAGCAGCATGTAGATTTATAGGTTTTCTGAGCAGAGTTTATGCCAGAAGCTACCAACTGTAGCACGCTTCTATTTCATTATCATTGTAAAGGATAGCTACAGACATTTTAATAACTTATGACTCAGGCTGTCTAGAAATAACAATGACACCACGCATGCTGGTCTGTGGTTTTCTCATTGTCTCATCAATTTTCTTTTCTTAGCATGTTTTTACAGGGGATTTGCCTCCAATTTTTTAATTAGTTTAGCCACTGTTACTTTTTCCTGTTTTATCTCTTCAATGTCTCACATGCTATTTGGCAATGTCAGCAAGCGTTTTCCAAAGATTGGCCCAAGAGGGATCAAGAAACTGATGCTAAGAATAGTGAGATGAATCATATCCTTATATGGATGGATGATCTGATAAAACTTCAGAAAAGCTTAAAAGATAAAGGAACTTGAAAAGGCTGTAAGTTAAACCTTTAGCATTAAGGTGGATTAATTGTTCCTTATTTGTCATTCTTCCAGTGACCTGAGATCCTTTCACTTTCATCAGATGAAAGAATATCCTGCCAAACAGCCATTGAGATTACAAAACTCATTGTCACCTTTTGCAAGCTGAGTAGCTTCTATATTTTTGTGCATATTTTTTCTACATTTTTCATCATAGACAAAGTGAGTCATCATAAATGTATATTTAAGTGGAAATATGGGTACAGTTGCCATGTGTTTATGTGACTCTTGACTATTGGGGCTTAAAGGAGTTTATGTGAGATCTTACTTCATTATTGCACAACTTAAATATAAGATCAACACTGGCACCTAGGCTTGCATTTGATCTCTGCTTTTCCACAAGCTCACAAAGCAAGAATTGTTCTTGTAAGACATTAGAACATTTTCAAAGTCAGAAAACAGCTGAGTTTGATGTGCTAAGGCCCATCATGCTGAATGCTTTCTATCTGAATGTCTGTGCTGTCTGGGTTTTGTATGTGAAAATGTACCTCCAAACCTTTTTTGTGATATCTGAAATAATGAAGAATTAGGAATATATTATGGAAATCATGATAATGCTGGCAGAAAAAATACTGGCATTAAAATATGGTGATACCAAATTATTTAGACTTTTGTTGAACTAGTAATATATTTTTGCCATATATATGACATAAATATTTATTACATATAATTAAATAATTGTTCTGTATATTATCATTGCATTATTATTATTCATACATATATATGTGCAATATATATATATATATATATATATATATATATATATATATAATGTGTATATATACACACACACACACACACAAATATATATGTATATATATGTTTATAGATACATGCAGGCACACGTAAGGATACAAAAGATGCATCAAACTAGACTGAAAAAACTATTGGATTTCACTGTGGATTATTTGTGATTTAATATGACCTCAACAGGGCTTCTAGTAAATGTGCTGCTTAAAAAAATTCCAAGCATTATTTCCAGCTCCACTGAGGGATATCAAAGGATCATACCAAGCTTAGAGTAGAGAATCTTACCTATTTTCTACATGAAATATATGAACATGAGATAGTCTCTAATAAAGTAGTTGTAGTCTCTCAATATCTTTGAGACGTGGCAGTAAGGGTCATAAAAACATTTTCTGTAAAAAAATGCAAACTCCTCTAAACCAAATGAAGAGGAACAAACATTTCAAGAGCAGATACTCTGAGCATTAATGTCTCCAACAAGACTGCAAACCGCTATATGTGACTGTAATGTTACTAATCTCCCTCAAATTTGAATTTCTTCATGAAATTACTGATGACATGTACCTCACACAGATTTAAAGGGAATATATCTTTCTCATTTCCCTGTCATATAGTGAGTTTGTTGAGCATTTGAAAGAAAGAAAGAACCATGGCCTTGCAAAAGTTAAAGAAATGTCTATACTCTCACAACCCAAAAGATATTCAATGCCCTCCCAGTAGAGTGTAATATTTCCTAGTGAAAATACAGAGACTTAAAGACTAAAACACATTTTTATATTTTAGACATACTACTAACCGAATTCAATATATGATTGAGTACATTAACTTTCTTTTTTTCTTCTGTTTTTTTCCTGCTTTTATTTTCTTTATATTCCTTTGAATTTGCATAGGATATATATAATGTTCAATTGCACTGTCTATAACTGTTATAAACAAAAAGAAACATTGTTTTTGCAAATGCAAAATGACTTTCCAGTCTCAGGAGCAGTGGGATTCCTTCCAGTGCTCTTTTTCCATTACTACTTTTTCCTTTAAAGTGTACGTTATTAGTTTATCTTAAAAACCTATGTGATAATGTGCAGTCAGAGTAGATACATAAAAGGGAGAGGATGTTATCTGAAAATTGCCTTTATTTGTAACCATTAGGAAGAATATATTTCCCATTGCAGTTTGTATTTCCAGATTATATCCTTTGTGCTGTAAAAACTAGGGATGGAAAAAGTGTGTTTAGAGCTATCTAGTCTATCTCTCTGCCATTGAAATTATTCCCTATTGTAAAATTAGACTGGCTCAACTAATGCAAGTTGGCCAGAATAATGGAAATCTCATTACTTCTCATTGAGAGACAATGCCCAGAGTTTAATAGTCCTCTCTGTTGGAAAGCACTGTCTTGGTTCTTAATTTTCTTTTTTTATAATTTTATCTTATTTACTCCCTAATGTGTTTGCCAACCTGTTAAAAGTTGAACATCCTTCTTCATTGAAATTCTTCAGTGGACATTTTCAGACTACTCTAACATAAATTCTTGAATCACAGCATATTTAATGTTTTTTATTTGTTAAATTTTTCAGTGTACAATTCTTTCAGAGAAAAACTTCCTTATAAAAGCTGCTTGTCTAAACCACACAGCTTTGATTATTTTATTTCAATGTCTTTCTTGGTTATAACTATATTTTTAAGAAATTGGTTACATTTAATGATGGCTCTGACTATAATAAGACAAAAATTCTTTTTTCCCACTATGTGGAAACAGATAAGGTGATCCAAACACACAGTGATGAGTGGCCACACATGAATTGATATTACTGCATTTCCAGCAGCAATGAAAAGTCAGTCACCTTTAGTATTATGTATGTCAGTATCTAAAACTCTCTTGTTGTTTGATGCTTTTTGGTTTCTTCTGCTGAAGTTTTCCTTGGCTAGGTTGGAGGGATTATTAAATTCCTATTTGTTCTGGTCTTCAAATTTCTGAACACATTTTATTTTCTGTTTCAAATCCTTTTTTCCTCTTTACGCTGTTTCTCTGTCCTTATCGCAACGTTTCCCAGTTTATCTGACAGTTTCATTAATGTGTTTTCTATTCCCCTTTGCAGATGTAAATGAATATGTCAAAACTAAATTTAACATGAATACTGGAAATATACTCCATTTCAGCTTCTCATAACAGTGAATTACCATTTATCATTAACCCCTGTCAAGAGACCTTCAAGTCACTTCTCAGTTCAGTTCCACAAGCTGATTTGTTTTAAGCTAATTCTGAATTATGCTTGCAAAACTGAGACAATTTATGCTTGTATTGTGACACTAGTAATGGTGTGAGCAGACAAATAACTATTAACAAAGTGAAATGCACTTATGTATCCACTGTGCAAGTCACCTGTTGATTCTGAGGCTGCCCCTGGTCTTTCCTTTTTATACCATAATGCTGTATGGTCTTTCATTGCAGGAATTGTTACAGACAGTTGAAAGTATCTTGTGACTAGTTAAAGTTTATGAAGTAGATGTTCTGTGGGTGTTCTCAAAGTGCCTACTTCATTGTTATATGTGACATCAGAGAAAATAACTCAGCATTTCAGGTATTGCTCTATATGCCTTTGGCTTAGCATACAGTGACATATTTTGAAGACAGTATTGTCATTGATTTTATGGAAATCATGTAATTACATGTGGAAATAAGTCACTCAAACCAAGAAAGCAAAGGTGGTGCTCCAGGCAAGTGAAGTAAATAACATATTTTTAACTCATCTCTAGATGTCATTTTCTAGTAAAAAGAATCATAGAGACAGCTCCCTAGACATTTAAGTGGATGTCATGATTCTGAAATTTCACAATACTGATAACTTAAAGATCTTCATACCAATAACATCACTTTCATAGAAAAACAAATTTAGCTTGATATTCTTCTGTATTCATGGCTTATATAACTATAAAATCGATTGTAATGGATTTTTAAAATTAAATCAATGGCCCAGAGGCAATTATATCAATGCAGGTGGTATAAAAGCCACATATTTCATATATGCAATCTGTTTCTAAACAGCTCCTGAGATGCACAATATCGTGTGCATTACTCAGTGCTCCTGAGCTGAATCATCAAGTGAAATGCAAGGGCTTTGATGAGCTCTTTTTTTTTGAAAACCAATATTCTTTCTGAGAAAAGCAAATTTAGAGCTTAATTGTGAATGCATGCCTCCTCTTCTGCTTACTTAAAAGGTTTTCTGGCCTGAAATGATAAATGTTTCTGAGTCAGCACCTGTGGAAAAGGTTGGTGTATGGGGAAAAGAGAAGACAGCTTGCTGGGAGGGCAGGCAGAGGTAGTGTGCTTTTAGGACAGAGGAGCAATCCTGCAGTATTGAACAAAAATTGCAGAGCAAGTCCCATGGCAGCCAGGATCATCCCCAGCCCACAGAGCTGCCTATGTTTGCACTCACACAGCAACACTCTTGGAGGGTCTCTGCTTCCATGCCTGCACCACCTCAGAGCTGGCCTGTGGCAAAGACACAGATCCCTGAGAGAAACAGGTGTCAGAGGGGGTGTCAATCTGTTAAATTGCCTTTTTTTTCCCCCTTGTTTTGTTTTTGTTTTTGTTTTTGTTTTTGTTTTTAAGGAACTGCTGTGCTTGATGTGTGCAGAAACTCTTATAACTAAAAAAGAGTCCTGATATGTCAATATCCCAAAGAGACAGTACTGATTGCAGAGTTCATCTGCCTAACACATAATTTTAATGGAAAAAAATCTTGCAAATTGTGCTTGAATGACAGTTCAGAAGAATCAAGCCTTCTGTGTATTCACTGAGGAGGGACAATATTACAGAACCTGTTTAAAGATAAGAGACCACTGTATCAGTCCCAAAATAAATGCACTATCTTTTGGCCTCAGAGCAATCCAGAGATATGCCAGTACAACATATCATTGCACCACTGGGAAGAAGTTTTTGTTCATGTAGAAGTTGGGGAAATTTTTAACAGCTTGACAAATACCTCTGGCTAAAGCCAGCAGGTCCCTGAGGCACACATAGTGAGTTTGATATCTTACTACCTGTTCCAAAAGAGAAAGTGCCATTGCCAATAATCTCTCCATTCAGAAGCAGATATGTCCCAGTTCTGTTTTTTCTGTAAAAAAAAATAAAATCAGCCATAATGTTTATAAACAATATGTTTAAACACTTTTTTCATAAATTGCCCTGGACAATGTAGGAAACAAGAAGCAAGGAGCACCATGCTTGGAACCAGTGGCAGAAATTATCATGGGAGGAGAAGCCAGGAACATAGATAATTTTCAGCCTTATAATCTGTCACACAATACACATCACCCACTAACTTAGACATTAAAACTTTGACTATGGGATAAAGGGTTCAACTGCTAGAATTTTTAAGTATTGCTGTATTTTAAGAGAATGATTCTGGTATCAATAATGTACATGAAAGCATGGTACATCACTTTTTGAGGGACAAACCCATGCTCCTTGCTTCTGGTACCTCCCCATGATACACTCAAGAAGGATCAAACGTGGCAGAGAAGAGTCAGGAACAGTTTTACTTCCTGTTTTACTTTTGCAGGTGATACCTGTAAAACTAGAGAAAATTTTCATCTTTTGGGTAGCAGCTTGATGGAAACTATTCAGGAGGGGTTTGCACCTCTGTTCTTGTGTGTGAGAGAGAATCAGACTGATGACCTTGTAAAAAAAATATAAAAGGTGTGAAAGAGAAAAGAGTACTATGATCATGTGCTGCACAGGTGTCAATTTACAGAAAAGCCTTCAAATTTCAGGGATATTTCTGAATTTTCAGCTGCTCTCACTCATACAGAGAGGAGTCCTGCTTGGAATGAGCAGCAGAAATGAACATGAGGTGACTGGCTCTAACTGCAGAGTTCTGTAAAGCTTTTTCTTACAATTCACAGCAAAGTACTTCTGCACCAGTCTGAAAATACTGGGAAGGGTTTTTAATATTAAAGCACATACTCAACTCTGTATAAAGGAAAGCTAAAAATTTCAGACAAGGGACACTTAACTGTCCTTTAAATTGTGTCAGCTTCTTTTCCAGAATCTGGGAACATCATAACCAAATGGGAATAAAATTTGAAACGCATTACTTAATCCTTCTTATATTCAACTGTGGAAACACAGTGTGTTTAATGAACCCAGGAAATCCTATGAAGGGTAAATGCAAAAAAGTATTATTATAGTTTTATTTTTTTTCAGTATACAAGGAAGGGTGGAAAAAGGGAAATACTAAAACACATGTAGCTTTAAAATGAAAGTGCAGGTGGGACAGAGCACTGAAAAATCTTGCAGAAAATGCTAAAGAGGAAAAATGTGCAGTGGACTGAGCAAGTAGAGGTTAAGAAAACCAGAGCAGTCACAAGACTGCAGCTCCTCTAACGTAAATTCTTTTATCACAGCATATCTAATGTTTTTGATTTGTTAAAATTTTCAGTGTACAATTCTTTCAGAGACAAACTTTCTTGACTGAATTTTATCCCATGCTGTATGTTCTAGGGTTGTAGAAGTGTGCAAATGTTTGAAAGCTAGTGTCCTTTTTTTTGTCTTAATCTATTAGTTTTGTGGGGTGGCAGGTTGTGCTAGTTTTCTTTTTCCTTTTCTTTTGTTTTTTTTTCTTCTCATTTGTAAAGCAGAGATCTATTAAAATTTAGAAGAGATAACCCATTGCTATCCTTCTTTCTGAGTGTTTTCTTAATTCTTTTTTGCTTAATGATATTCTATTGCTGAAATTATATGTATATATGTACCATCTCAAATGGGATCATAGGATAACTCAAGTTAGAAGAGACCTCACTCCCTTATTATCTAACAACCAACTCTTTGTAATGCTGATTCAAGCAGGATCAAGAATGTAGGAGTTGAAGGTCTTCAACTAAGTTTATTTTGTGCAACACTGATGCATATTATCTGAAGTGGTTAATTTATCACTATGAATCATTTTTTTTAGATTTTTAGAATAACTTGATCACTTTTTTCTTTTTTTCTTGGTTACTGATGGGCAGATTTTTAGAGCCATATTTCTTCATTTTCTTTGCTTATTACAATACAGCTCCCAAAGTGACATTCTGAAATTTCATGACTTTTCTGATTCTTGGTTCATACAGTGAGCCTGGAAGCCCTTTAAGGAGCTTGGACTGTTACATTCATTACAAACAGTAGAAGTCTCACTTCAACTCAAACAAGGTAGGTAAAGATTCATTTCTAATTGCTGTGCTCATTATTTTAATCTTTAATTTCATATTCATTAATTAAGTGTTTCAGTCATATGTAATGATAGCTTAAAACATGGACCATTAACTACTGTAATGGTGCATTACATTTTGCTTATTATGAAAATTATTCCAGAGGTCAGAAGTGGTTACCTATTTCAAAGTATATAGGAAATATGCTGTTCAACTCTGCACAAAATTGGAACAGTTCTGAACTGTGGTTTCTAACAATTCAGTCTGAGTTGTTCAGAGACATATTAAACAAAAGAAACTAATTTAGTATTTGCTAATATGGTAGCCCCTCATAAGACTGAGGTAACTTAAAATCAGTAACCATGCTGATCTTCCTAAATTATAATAATGATGCCCCTTTGCACAGTTTGGCTGTCTCCTGCTTATCTCTGGCAGCAAATTGGGGCTTTCTCTATTAATTAGCTGAAGATAAAAGGTTTAGAACTAGACATCTCCTTCTAACTCTGTGCATGTAATTGTCCATCTGTTTGTTTAGTGAAAATAGCGGCCTCATTTGAAATTAGATTCTTAACAGCAACAAAAAAGACATATAATGAATTTGCTTAATAAATTGTGGTTTTCACTAGAATTATTCTTGCATCTAAAATTTTTAATAGGCCTACTTAGTTTAATGACTTGAGATAATTTTTTAATATATATACTTGATCATTCTATAGTTCTTCAAATCCTATGAAGACATGAAGCCACTAAGTTTAGACAAAATCTGCAGGAATTGAGTTAATGGCCTGAGTAGTTTTTGCCATTAGAATCCTATAGACATCAACCAGATACTCATGTTGTCCTACAGACAGGATTATGCCTTCAGAATTGAATCTAAACATGAAATTTTGTCTGAGTCTTTACCTATTGCAATCAAATTCACAAGCTTCAAGTACTTAAAAGGAACAAAAAAGGCCTCTAAACTCTTTAAAATGACTCTTTAAAATATCTAGAAAAAAAATAAAACTTTTTTTGAGTATTCTTCCTAGAGAAATCTCATTTGCATTGGTGTGCAATACCAAACAAAAGACGTATGAAAACAACTTTGCCATCTGCCATCTGAAAGTAGTCAGTTCAAATGTGAATCTTATCTAGGTCTCCAATTCTTACCCTGCAGCATTCATGGGCTTCAGGTTTCAGGAAACTTCTCCTTGGTCCTGCTTAGAAAAATCTCTCTCTGTTATCTCAGAAGTTTTTCTGAAACCTGTCAGAACACCAGCCTCATTTTTGCTGGCGGCTGCCTTCTTGCTAGAGCTCTCCAGACTTGGGTTGGGGGAACTCAGCTCCATCAGCCTTGAGGAGGCATGCACATCATGCTAGTCATCCTTCTGGATGGCTCCAGCTGTCATGGAGTACCTCAGCCAGGATGAGGCAACACAGCAGCTTTTTTTATCTTTCTCATTAAAATTCCTTTAGTGAACTACAGCAGACAGCAGAGAATGAACCACAGGCTAAGTTCTCTGAGCTGGTTCTGAGACAGTTATTGAAGTTTATTAAAGGGCTGTCAAGAACTAGGACAGGCTGTCCAGGGCAGACATTGAGGAATCAGTCCTGAAGGTACTTAGATGATGTGTAGATGTGGCACTCAGGGACTTGGTTAAGTGGTGGACTTGGCAGTTCTGGGTTAATGGTTGGACTCAATAATCTTAATAGTTTTTTCCAGCCTAAATAATTCTATAATTAAAAGGGAAACCAAAATAACTGAAGCTGTTAGAACCCTTGCATTCTGGTTTTATTTTGGCCAGACTTATTGCAATTTAGTCAAAACAAAAAAGCTAAAAGCCTATAAAATCAAGAGGATTAAGTCAATACCATTGTTTTTTTCTCCCCAAAGGATGGCAAGAAACATTTTTCAAGTTATCAGATATCTCTTTCAGTAAGATGGAAGTGTAGTATGAAAGTCACTATGATAATTTTGCAATGCACTCCACAGTTGTTGTGTAGCACTACATGGAGGAAACACCTTCACTGACTGAAAATAGAGAGGTGGGAAAATATCCAATGAAAATTAACAAAGGCTAAAGATCAGGTGTCATAGTTTTATGATTTTATTTATTTAATTTATTATTTATTTAATTTATTATTACTTGTTGCATTAGCTGGGAAACTCTAATTGCTGAACAAAAGCCACTACACTTGGTAAACAATTCCAGGGAAAATTAATTAGGCAGCACAAGCTGTGCTTCATTTAGGTTGTTTCTTCATGGGTTATGTTCCTCTGAAGCTGCTCAGTAGAAAGTTAAAGTTACCTGTTCTCTTCCATCTGACTGCTTAAAATTGTGGAACAGGGAGAAATTTTGGTTCAGGCTGGGAGTGACTGGGCAGGCTTGGAGTGTAAAAGTTTTGACCAGTAGGGTGTGGCTCAGACTCAGGAAGAAGACTGGTGCCTGGCAGAAAAGGCAGAGTACCAGAAAGGAAGACTACTTGGCAAAAAAAAAAAAAAAAAAATAAAAAAAAAGAAACCCAAACAAAAAAACTGAAAACAGCAAAAGAATATATATGCACATATAAGCTGAGGTGACTGAGATGAGTATACTACTACCTAGATGCCAACATAAATGTTGGCATAAAAAAGAAGACTGGAAGAAAAACAAGACTCTCTCTCCAGGGATAACATGGTCTTCAGTTGGGAATTCTCTTTTTCCCCCCCTCTGTCTCACTGTCTCAGTTCCAATAGCTCTTCAAATAGATGCAGAGGTATGAATGAAAAGTTGCTTTAATTTATTTGTTTATGTGGTCAGTCTAAGAATAAAAGATGCCCAGGATCCTGTTCTGGTCACAAAAAAGAAACATGCCAGTGGAGTCCATAGGAAGGAGGCTATTTCCTAATTATTAATGGTGCGACCATAGGAACTGAAATTTTCTCATGTCATTTTACTTTTGGCAGGTAGGTGATTCTCATTAGGATTCCCAGTGCTGGAGGAATCTAGGCCTTCCTGTAGATACTCTTCCTTTTTTTTTAATCCTCATTTAAAAACTACTTCAATGCTGTTCAGAATTTTAAATTAGTAAGTAATTAAATATTCATTATGTGCTGTAAAGTATATTATATTTAAGAAATAAAAATAAACGCAACATCTGTGAATTTTTTCTAAGCAAGTCGATTTGGCATTATTTAGAGGGAATACACTTTAGGCCTGCTGAAAAGCTGAGTTCCCTAATGATTTCCATTGTCCCCTCAGTCCCTCAACATTCTTTCCACATTCTGCTTCAAATGAAACAGATGTTAGACTTAGATGTTTGTTTCTCTGGAGGGATGAGACATTTTGTGTTATTACCTGTTCTAATTAAGGACAGACTTGTTCTTCAGAGGTACTAAGCACTCATGTCAGAATATTAGATGATGATATATAGTAAGATGCTGATGTAGGAGCAGACGACCATATATATATATTCCATGAAGTCCCCTACTTCCATGAAGACCCTACTTAAGGATCTTTTTCTCACTGCTTTATACTCCTGGTATTCCTAAGAGAGCGGGAATTTTGCAGAACTTACTCTTTTATCTCACATTGATATGCAAGAGTTGCCATGGGTCTACTTGTCAACACTAGCATCTGTTCATTTCTTTTTACATATTTATAGTTCAACATTTTATCAACATCTAATCAGTCTGAACTACCTTACCACCAGCATCATACCTTTTGTGTTGGGAAGCTCAGAGTTAAGCTTTCTGCCTTCCTTTTGTTACATGTAGATGAAATGATCTCATAGAAAAGGCAGAGAAAATGGTAGAAAATGCTTGGAAAAATATCAGAGGAAGGAAACCTAAGGATTAATGTCACTTCTCTGCATGAACAAAAATTAAAAATTAAAATTCTTTTATAGTTAGACCTCTATATCTTTCAGGATAGTGTTTTTATATCATACTCCTTGGCAAAGCACATCATTTATGCAATCCAGATTTCCTGGGTTTCTCCATTACCCTTAAATTTTTCCTGAACATTTAATCTTTAATTTCATCTTTTCTTCTCAAGACCCCTGCAAATGGTTTCTCATTGAAGTCAGCAGATCCATTTCTTGATAGGACTGGTATTCTCTGTCTGTTCTCATAATGCTTTGTGTGCAGTTGAACCATGGGTTTTGCAGTACTGGCTCAGATGGGTTCAGCTGCCCCTCCCATTGCTTTCTGCTCATGTGCAGTGTCTTGCAAATGCATTACATCACCTGATGTAATGACATCCTCAGGTGATCAGTAGCAATCCTGTGCTGGTCACAGAATTATTCCATAAAGTTGTATTTCCATGCAGTACTCTTTCAATGTTTGAAAGTTGTGAACTACTGTCGCGTTAGGTGGCCGCCCGACATATGGTAACTGCAGTCAGCTCTGCGTGCAACCCTCTCATTTCTAGAGAGCTAATAAAGTTAATTGTTCAAAATCACCAAGTATACTATTAGTGTGGTAGATGGCCTTCTGATTTCTTTGATTACTTCTTTCACTTAACATGCTGCACATGCTCTTTTAAGGCTTCTGTTTTATGGTGTTATACATCTGCTCCCTAGTCCCTTTCATTCTGTGATTCTGTGAAAATCTTTATATAAACAGTCCAAGCTAAAGCACTCTTTAACCAATTTAAATGCACATTTCACAGGAGGAAATATATCTTTTCCTGTAAAGCTGCACAATAGTCACTTTCAAACTTCCCACATATGCATTTATACAAAATTTATGCTTTATAATAATGTTCTGGGTTTTTTAGTTGTTTCTTTTTGTTTTATGTTCCCCCATATTCATTGTGTTTTCCATTTAAAATAAATATTTTATATGATATTTAAATAATGATTAGATGTCAAAATTTTTGAAATTAAAAACAGTGTTTATAATTCAAAGCATTGTTGGTCATTACACTCAAATAGTATAGATAAGAGTAGGTAAATTTATAACACTATTTATTTGTGACAAGCAGATCTCCTTCATTGCATATGCCTGTACATAAGGCTGCTGGTAGAGAGGGGAAAAAAACAGTAGGTTTGAGGAGATCAGGCAGAACCCTTGCTCCTCACACTTTGCTTCTGGAGTTGCCAAGCAGGACAGATAGAAACAAAGCAATGTGCTCTGTTCTGCTTTAACCCACCACGTGCAGAGTTGCTGTCTCAAAGTCCAGGTGTTAAAAGAGTTAACAACCCAAGGATCAAACTTCTTTATTAAATTGTGCCATTATGTGGCCCCTGTAACCCAAGGACATTTTCCAGGCAGCATTTGATACACACTATGTGTATCTGTGGTGTTTTTGTTTCCATAAATTTAAGGACTCTTGATATGTCTTCTAACTTTGCTGGAGTATAGAAAAGAATCTGGAGAATGAAACCTTTATTCTTATTATGGCTTTTGCCTGACCTAAGCATTTGAATCTGATCTGCTTTTGATCCTGCTCAGGCAAGATAAACACTTGCCTTTGGGATTACTTTTGTCTTTTCAATTCCTTCAATAAGTAAAAAATATGTAGTTGTGAGCATGCTGTTTCTCAGAAGGGAACATTTTGCTATAGTGTTCTGCAAAACATTTCCTTGTCTCCATGTTTGATACCTACAGTATGGGTTTCTCTGATATAATAAGAGAATTCTCCACGACATGCTTAGCTTTGTTCTGTGTTTTCTATTCAGGTATTCCCCTAGTGGCACTTAAGAAATTATATGCTTTAATTTTGGTGGCTTGAGGTCTCCAAGCAGAGCCTTAGAGTGTCAGGAGCTTTCATCTGGTGAGAGAAATGGCTTTTCTGATTTTCTGGTTTTTACAACAAAAGGAAAATACGTAAGTAAAAACACTTGGAAAGGAGCTTTTAGCTCCTTTATGGCTCTCATAAATTCAGTGAAATTCAATGAATGTTGCTGTAGAAGGTGAATGTTCTGCTTATATTTTTTAAGACTATGCAATTTGTTACTATAGAAGTGTCGATTATAATCCACTGGATTCAATGCAATAAACTAGGGTAAATGTAGTTACCTCCAGGTTAAGAAACATAATAATGACTTCTTTATATCTACTTGGCTACAAAAGGTTTTCAAAAAGGATTTTAGTGGCAGTCCTTATAACAGAAATGCATATCCCTGTAATTGCTTCTTACCCTAATTAACACTGAGAGAAAATATTCCTCTGGAGCTACACCCCTTAGCAACACTCCATTCTTCCTGTTTTATTTTTATGAGAAAAGAGTAATTACTCTGCTGCAAACCACCATACTTTCAAGAAAGTGCAGTACATAGTTTCAACACTTTCAGAAAACAGAAATAAATACCAGGGTACAGAACAATAGAAAATATTTTATACTTCTGAGGTAATTTCTTTTTTCAAATATTAAGCTGCCAAGTACCTCTAAGCATTTATTTTCCAATTTCTGGGAAAATGTCACCTTGGGAATCCCACCCCACATCCTTAACAGCTTCAGATGAAAACATCTACAAAATGCATGTCAGAGGGAAATCAGTGTATGTTAGAATTTGGAAAAGAAAATTCTAGAATCTTCATATTCTCTCTGATTTCAGACATATGGATCATGGTTTAGGGAAAGTTTATTAGGTTTTTCATGAGAAAAAATTATCTATCTTTTACTCTCAAAGTAAAAGGGAAAAAGTATGAAAAGTTTTGAGATGGGTTAAACTTGAAAATACAGATTTAAATTGTGATTCAAAGATATACTGAAAGGATTGAATTGCAGGGTTTAAGGTTCTTGACCTCAATTTGGTTTTTGTTGTTGTTGTTGTTTTAAAAGCCATTCACAATTTAATATAATTTTTTTCAGGTCAAAGCATTATGACAGATGGTTGGGCTTTTGGACTGCACTTAAATTTGATACCAACTGCATTCAGCAAACCTGAATTTCTCTCCTTTATTTTGTGATTATTTGGCAGTTCATATGTGCGTTCTCCATTCCAGTAGACGCAATACAAGAACTCTTGATTACTTAGTGACATTTTGTAACAATCAGAAAAAGGAATTGCTGTATCATATCTTCTCTTGGGCATCTTTAGGTTTATAACTTAATTTTGAAGTCTCTGAACTTCTATTTGACACTGATTTTTCAAAACAAGTATGTGTTTGGTGACTTTATTCTGAGATAAGAAGGCCCTGATTCTGCTTTATATTCTGGGATTTAACTTCCCATCTGCTAGAAGAAATCTAATTCTTGCTCTGTGAATATCCCAGCCTCAGTGACTCTCTGTTTATTTGCTCTCCTGAATAACCTCCAAAATGTAATCAATACGTGAAACCATACCTGCAACAAGTGTTTAAAACATACACACAAATATATTGTCTTCCTGGTTTGTATCCACCTTTCCTTATGGATTCATGGTTGTCTGCTTAGTTGAGGAATCTTCTTTTTGATAAATAGAGGCTTCACTGAGTAGGACTGGAATTACTTCCCTGTCTTCAGTAACCTTTTAAATTTGCGTTAATTCAGTAAAACAATGCTAGGAAGGTCTCTAGTGAGTACTCATCCTTAGTCCAACAATTTTTTTGTGGTGGTGATCAGCAGCCAAGCACCCACACAGATGGTCTTTGGATCTCCTTTCCTGCAGAACAGGGGGAAAATAGAGGGAAGGCAGTAAGATTTGAGGAGTGAAATAATGGTGATTTAGTAGGGAAAGTAAAAGGGTGCGCGCAAGCTTTCTCCTCCTTTCTCCCACCTTTTCTAGCTGAGCACATCATACGGCATGGAATACCCTGTAAAGCAATTCCCATCAGCTGTCCCACCTGTGTCCCACCCCAGTTTAAAGTTGACCCTCAGCCTACTTGGTGTGGCAAGGTGGGAGCAGTGAGAAAAAGCAAAAGATGTCATGCTGGGCAAACACTTCTCAGCAAAGCCCAAATGCTGGTGTGCTGTCAGCACTGCTCAGTCACTGAAAGGGCCCACAGGGCTGTGCCAGGCATCTCAAAACTTCTATAAAACTTATTGTAAAGAATTGTCATCCCTGTAAGATTTTTTTAAAGTTTTGTCTTGACACATTCACACATGCTCTAACACTCAGCCACAAAAAAACACAGAGATAATAAAAAAAAATATTGATTAGAATGAACACTGACCTTTCAAAAGTGTTTATATCTTCATTTCAGAACACTGACAAACACCTCTGTGAAACAGCAGAATACAGATCCCAGTCTTTTTTGGGATAGAGCATGGAGGGCAAGAGCCTTCAGGCTGGTGCTTCTCTGCACAGTAAAGAAAGCAAAAATTATTAATTTTTTGCACTCATTTTTAAGTATTTGTTTCCCTAAATGTAGCTCCTGTTTCTGTGTTTTGGACAAATGTGACCACTATTTATTCTGTCATGTATTCAGTCCCTGCTTTGTGCCTCTCCAGCTTTTCTATGAAATAAAAAATGTATCTTCTAATAACTAGAAATTTAATCAAGCCATTACAAATTGAAGGAAATAACTCAACCCAGGGAGGTATTAGGACTAACTCAGGAGTACAGTGGATAGAATATTAAAATTTTGACATTCCCAAAACAGCTTTTGACTTCTCTATTCCTATTTTTAATTGTGCCAACTATTGAAGCATATGCATAATTTACACCAGCATTATGTAAATTCATACATAATGAATTTACAGCTCTGATTTCAGAGCTGAATTTCTAGTTTAAAAAAACAGTATCTTGAAAATATTATAAAATAAAAGAAACCCAGTTCTCCATCATTAAGCAAAAGAGAGAAATTCCCATACCAGAATTACTGGTAATGTGTCATATCACAAAAATGCCTCCAAAAACAAAGCCAAACAAAAAAACATGAATCCTGCAAATATGATAGCACACAATAATTTTTATTCTCTTTCAGGATCAGAAGATCTGAATGAAGATTTAGAGATTCCATTTACTTTTTCAGTCAGACAGAGTATTTTAACAGGTTAAGAAAATGGTAAGATCATCAGGAACAGTTTGCAATTCCACTCCCATGTTTGCTGGAACTTTACCAGAACATTCAAAATTCAATCTAATGACCATGGTATGGATGCCAAAATTCCCATTAAAATTCCCATTTTAAGGTTTTTGAATAAGGTTGGAAGTCATATAATTACAAAATATCTGTGCTGCATCTTTTTCTAGGCCAGAATGAAAAATTGTACCAAGATTTTTAGAATGCAATGACATTTGGTCCCAAATCCATATCCTTATGTTTCTTAACAAGAAAGTAACCAATTTTTTATCATCTCGCCACAAAAAAAATCTTTGTGAAGATTTTTGTCTCAAAGTCATTGACATCAGCCATATTTAAAGAGCACACATATTATTTTTGGGGAAAGGCACATCTATTTTTTTATTAAAGCCCACCAAGGGCTTAAGGGCTGGGGTTAAGTCGAAGTTTCAACTTCCTTGAAAGCTTCAGCAAGGGCTTTTATGACTGATGGAAGATTTTACATGTCTTTGAGTAATACAAAGAGAATTTATGACTTTTTTCAAAGTCAGAGATGCTTGTTAAGTGACCACAATCTTTACTAAGGTTTAATTTGTGTTCAAATTATAATGGAAGTGAAAATCTGGAGATGCAAATAACTGTTCTTCCTTTGGGAAACTGCTGAAGTCAATGGTAGTGTTTGCTCATGATATTTGTCAGATGTTCTATCTCTAATTGACTTAGGAACAAAGGCTTGTCCAATTCAATTTTATGAGATTTATCTCTGCAGATTTTTATTTGTAAGTATCTCCATAATTTCATTTAACATCCTTTTGTATTTCCAAGAAGTGCAGTATTTTAATCAAGTTTGTAGGAAAAAAAAGAATCACTTGAAAAGAATTTAATAAAATTCAATTTCAAGGGCATAAAAATGTGTCAGTGCTTACGCTGAAAATCTTTAATTTGTTATTGCAAATAATTTACATGCTTCCAGTGAATATACTTATATGTGTATAGAAGACCCCACAAGGCCAAATGTAACTAAAGAATATTTATATATTGTTTATTCTTCGCAGGAAGTCCTATAAAAAGTACTGAAAACATTATCTGAAAATGTTAATATACTTCTTATTGGATGACATGTGTTGCATTCCTAGTTAAAAATTTATGTGATTGTTAGAGAACCCAGTGGAGAGGTCTGTTTCTTTTATTCAAACTTTTAAATATTTTTGCTTTTAGCTTTGTGCCACTAGCAAAAGGTTATTGTTAAGAGAAGCATAATATTTCTCCTTTATTCCCACATAAAAGAACATTTAAAAAAGCCAATGTCCTGATAGCATACAAGGCACCTCACTGTCATTCTTAAACTCTGATCATCCCAATTCCTAACACTGCATAAAATGATCACATTAAGAAGCTTCCAGCAAGCAAATAAAGTCAAAGGGAAGAGGTGTCTAATAGTGCTGCTTCTATTTTTATCCCTAGCTCTTGTATAAAACTATCCTATTGCTAAAAACAGACAGAAAAGGTTTCAGGGATAGAAGTGATATACAGAATTTGATTTAGACAAAAGGCATGTGTTTAGCTTGAAAAAAGACATGCCTGTAGAAGTTTATGGGCAGATAGACACAAGGTAGGTCATAGCACTTGGAAATATTCAATAGGGTTGCAGAGAAAGATAAAGATGCAAATACTCTGATGATTTGCTGGGTCTTAGAGTGGTTAGAATCAGAATAGAAAGATGAAGAAATTCATCAGTCAGGTGAGAATAACAGCAAAGTTTAACGGGTCTTTTAGCATATTATCAATGTAATAATCTTAAAAAAAAAATCTAAAATAGTTCAGATTAAAGAGGTAGTGCAAATAACAGCAGTAAACAGAGCAGGAACCCAGGGTAAAAATGTGATATAATTTTTTTTTGTAACATTTCTCTTCTGATAACTTCCATATTCTAGACTAATTTATTTGTTGAACATTCTGTTCAATCATCATTTGCTAAACAAAAATGTGTAAATGAGCTAGACAAAGACAAATGTGCCACCCTGACCTTCAGGAGAACCTATTTCAGCTTGTTCAGAAACCTTTTTGGCAGGGTCCCAGCAGAGACTACCCCAGAGGGGCATGGAAGAGTTGCATGATTTTCAAGGATGTCCTCCTCAAGGCACAGGAGTATCCCATTCCAATGCACAGGAAATCAAACCATCACAGCAGAGTGACAGCAAGGGCTCCTTGGTTCTGAACTCCATGGAGTTCAGAAGCAAAAGAAAATGCACAGAGGGTAGGAGTGGGTGTGAGAGCACAGAGACAGCTGTGCCTGTTAGTGAAACATTAGAGAGCATAGCAAGAACACAGTGAATAACAATACACTATTGCCTCTTCCTTTCTCAGGAGAAGATAATTTTGTTTTTGAAAACTGCTTGCAACCACTATTTTTAAAAAATAATGTTTAATCTCATTAATCAACAGAATAAAGCTCCACAGACACTGGCAACTGAGAATAAACCAACACACATTCCTGTTTGTGGTCTTCTTTTCCTTTTTATTTCCTTTACTCTTCCAGAGACTGCTGAGAGGTTTTATTTTTCCCAGTGCATGGACCCTAGTACAACACAAAGTTAATTTAATAAGAATCATTAGCATTTATATAGGGCTTTATATTCTAAAGGAATTTTTCAAACATTTACTAATCTTTAGGCTATCTCTGTGAAATAGGTATCTAATTATTATCTTTATTTTAGTCATGGGGAAACAGAAAGCAGTAAATTAAAAGCATTATCAGTACCACACAGAGACTGAATAATAGAGCCAGTAACATAGCTGAGGAGGGCCCCAGCCTCATTTTCCTACTTATTATTTACCTTCCTCCCATTGTAGAATCCATACAGTGTTGAAAGCCAGGGTAAGGAGCAGGACATGCACTAATAGAGTGCTACTCATAATAGAAGTTTAATAAAATAATAATTTCTCATCAGCATTATTCCTAGTATTACACCCTGGACATAAAATGTCTTTCACTGCATAGTTCTTCATAGAACAAGCAGATGTTACCAACAAATGGGTTGCTGGAATCTGCTAGCTTTGTAATTCTCATCTTCTCTTCTACAGGTAATAGCTTGAGCACTTGAAACTTCATATGCTGTCATATTATTGGTCTCTTGACAAAAAAGGAAAAATCTAAGCCATTCCTTGAAACATTTTTATAAATAATGAACAGTATGTTGCAAATTCGTAAGTATTTAAACAAATATCAGCTTATCTATGAATCTGTTACAGAAGCAGTAGTTGAAATTTGATACCAACCCCATGTCTGGCCAGATGTTGTTTTTAAGAGGATTTAAGAGGGTGATAATAATAGCTGAAAATTCATGGTTAAATATCATTGAATCATAGAATTTTTAGAGCTAGAAAAGATAATTAAGATCAAGTCAAACTTAACCTAGCACTGCCATGGTCACCACTAACTTGTGTCCTGAAGTTCCACATCTATATATCTTCATCATCCAAGTCATTTGTGTTTTGCATACATTTATGGGTTTTTATAGATATCATCCAAAAATAATAGATTTGAATTTTTTCATCTACCTCAGAAAAATACCACTAATTTAAATTTAATAGTAATTAACAAATAATCCAGCAAGTATTTATACTCTCTAAAATTGAGAGTATTTTCCTTAAGATTATTGTTAGGAAATATTGTGCACAGGATTTTATATTGTCTATGTTTATGCCTTTTGAATTAAGCCTTTGGCAATAAGGACAATGGAATCATATCAGTAATATCCATGCAGCCACAGCACCTATAAATAAAATGAGATTTGGCTGAGTTGCATTAATGAAAATGCTACAGTCCCCATATTTTTTTCCAAGCCTGTTTCCTCAAGTAATGGAAAAGGTACTGTAAAAATTTCAAGAAATTCCTTTTTTTTTTAATATTATTGGAAGATAAATTCTAGCATGAACTTCAGTAGTTGTAGGGGTAGTAAAGAAGTAGGCATGCCTCAGTGTCCTATTTTAATGACTAAGTGTAGAAAAACCTACCATAAAGCAACATACTTACATACAACATTGATATATATAATAAATTCAGTACTTTCCTGTCTTTTAAAATGTTTATCAATTTTGTTTATGCATTTTTGCATTTTCCCCATGTAGTCTTTCTATTTTTATCAAAAAACCCTATAACTCACTGTTGATTTGAAGCTCTACTGTGCTCTGACTTCTGTGATCACTAGAATATTAATGCCCTAACTACACTTTTATCCCTCTCACTGTTCACCTTATTTGATTTGATTTTGTTTATTTTCACAAATGACCTGATAACCTTCTAGCATTTTACATATCTTTTATCTTCCTTGAAAAAGCAATTACACTGAAAGAGGATCTGAATAAATGGAAACTCCTTCAGTATTCTTACAACTCATTCTGATTTCAGTCATGACAATAATATTTATCTCCAGAAGTATTTAACCCTTAACTGGTATCTACTATTGAAATATTAAGCAGAGATTTTTTTTTCTTATATCATCTCTTAGCTGGACAATTAAATTTTATTTAGCTAGATTAAAATGTTTTATGAAAACCACCTTGTATTAAAAAATGAACAAGTCATTTTAAATGCTGTATTATTTATGTAATGTATTGTTCAGTCAGATCTCTGTAGTGTTTGATTCAGGGGTGGGAGAAAAAATTAGGGGAAGAGGCCTCAGACCTCTTTAAATGTGATGTTTAAAAATCTAGTCACGGTCTCTGTAATCTTTGCAAAATGTTTCACTGCAGTTTACTCCCATTACTGATAAAACCCACACTATTTTTATTCCTTGGCTTATTGAATCCCAGAGGTCCATGTTCATCTTTACTGTCACATTCCAGTGCCTACTTATGAGAAATGAAAAGAGGCAGCTATAATAACTGGTGTATGTTAGTACCTGTTCTTTGTTTTCCCATCAGACTCAGAAAATCTACAAAGAATGCTGGCAAACCGAATCTGTGGAGCCAAATTATTATTGAATAGCCTCATAGTCAAAGGACATCTCCTATAGCATTCCTTTGGGGAAATCAAAAACTGATACAAAACACTATAAACATTTTGCTAGCAGCTTTGAAATATATTTCAAAGCTATTCTGGTCTTGTTAGTTCACCACTTTTTCCATTAGATAGAAGCATTTTTTCAGCTTATTTTCAACAAATAATATCTTAAATCAAATGTTTCTTGTTATTGCCATAAAATTAAAAAAAATATGTTATTCAAAGACCTATCACAGGTTAATAATGTGAGGGTGTGTTTGTCAGCTGAGGGTACTGAATAAGGTAAGAATACTCTGAAGTTAGGTAACTCACACAACAAAGTTCTCAAAAGTAATTCAGAGGAATGCCTGACAAAGCTTTATTTTTGGGACAATATCTTGAGATTTCTCACTCCTGGCTTCACATTTCCTGGGCCTCAGTCAATGGGTTTACAGTAAGTTTGTATCACTTTGTAAAAACTGGGTAATTTTTTTGTTTTTCACATTGTAGTTAAGCCATTTTCAAGAACATGTTTTATACCAAACATCTCATAGCTTTTGCCTTTTTTTTTTTTTTTGGAAACAGACCTTGCACATGATATAAAACACCGGTATATCAATGTAGAAAAGTGAACAAAGACACCTTTCCCACTGCACTTTTACTTGAGAAGAAGACTTTCAGCCATCTTTCATTCATGGATATTGATTTGGCTACACCTCAAATACAGGTGCACACCTCAGATGCTTTAATGGTACATTTACCTGTTGCAAAGACATCCAGACTTAACAGAAAACTAATATGACAGATTAGTTCTTCTGCCTAGAAAGTGAAATGGCTTGTATGACTTGAGATCTGACAGCAAGACACTTCTTAAACACTGGTTTTCTCCCATGTATCTGCATCTGTAAACTTGCACGTGGAGATCTCCCTCTGTCTTGCTTCTATTTCTCTGCCTATATGAAAACAACAAGATAAATCGCTGTGTGCATGCTGAACACACATTTATGCTGCTGGTGTCCCACCAAACAGCTCTGCTCAGTTTTAAACTGATTAAGTCAAACTTGTAAACAACCTTTGTGCCTAAGATTTGAGTAATGCTGTATTTAGTCTCTCTGCCTAGATGTTGATTTCTGACTAATTTTTAGATCCTTGCACAAAATCTGTCCAGGTTTGGTGATATTTTGGTTGTTTTATAAATCTTTGACACGGCTTGAATGAATTGTGCAGGATTTTATAATTAAAACCTATGAATATTTTAACAAAATTTCTCTATTAGGTACAGTTGTGGAAACATTGCAGAATGGGTACATAACTATACTTTTCTGCATTTAGTGCTCTATAGTATAAATACCTTTACAGAAAAAAAAACCCCAAAACTATAGATGCTAAAGAACTAGAGAATATCAGTGTTTATTCATAATAATAAGCTTCATAGTAAGAAAATTCATCTTCACCAGATGACTGGTTAAGAAATTACTCAATTTCTTCACAACAAATGTTTAAAAGACTTCATTTCATTCAACCAGGTGCACACGCAGCTAACAGTGTTTTCTGACTAATGTGTTGGTCATCTTGCATGTTAACTGAAAATCAGGGTTTCCATTAAAAATTTAGGATTAGGAAAAAGCATTTAACTTTCTGTTATTTTGCTCTTATAACATCTAAGTTTTAAGTGAGGGGTGGTAAATTATTTTTCCCTATGTTTGAAGGTTAAACAGAAGTCTTCAAATAAATTTAGTAAAAAAATAATTCTTAGCACACTTCTGTGACAAATAGTTACATTATCTTGCACCTCATATTATTTAACCAGGAGACAATCAGGAGATGCATCATGAAAAATCTTATGGCAAATAAAGTAAAACCTGACATAATTCCATCTATTTCTGCATTTTTATTTTTTTTTAAAGAAAGGATCCATAGTGAAGAAGATGCAGTTACTGGTTTTATTTTCAGTAAATTTTTGAATGCTTGTTTATTTTATTTTTTCACTAGTTTTTCATTAGTTTTGAGAGAGACTAGTCTAAAGTTCTTCCCATTCTACTCAAGCATATCTCCATCAAGATGTACAGTAAAGAGTAAATATAGTTATTAATTAATTTTTAAATAATTTTGTAGTGATAAAAATATGGGAATTAATTTCTAGCGAAACTGACCTTTGATTAATTTTTAAACTATTTTTCTCAAAATGTTTTTTATTTCTTGTGAAAAGCAGGACAATCAACACCTTTCTTCCTAGGAAAGCAATCAGGCATAACAACAGAACCCTACTATGATATTTTCCTCTTGAAAGTAATGAAATATGCATGACAGTAGTATTTTTCTAACTTTATTTTTTTATTTTCAACAGAATTCAATAAATGCAAAAATTCTTCTTTACTATTTTTTCTGAACTTTACTATTTTTTGAAGGTTTTTAAAGGTGAATTTTGTTTAATAAATACATTGGCAATAATATCACTGCTCATCCCTTCTTCCTTTGAAAAAATCTGAAACTAATATTTTCAATTTAATTTTAAAACTCTATTATAAGCAATGGCTTGGGGCAATACATATTTAGTGTCAGATGATGCCTGCCACTCTGGTAGTATGAAATGGATTTTATAAGGCAGAAATGAACTTTTGCTATTTCACGTAATCAGAAAGATGTAGGATGGAAATAAGATGTGGTACCCTTGTGAGAAAGATTTTTTTTGGAAAGCAGGAAAAAAATGATGCCATTGATTATATGTGATGGTGTGTCTTGTTAAAATGAATTTTTCCGTAAGAAATATAAATTGTTTAGCAATTATTTATCCTTCTAACAGTAGAAAAGATTGGTTGTGTTTGCTTGAATTACTATAAACTTGTAACTTTAATTTTGAACTTTTTGCAAGTTGACTAGAGACTCATTCATTCATATCAGATAATCTTTCTTTCAACTTGCATGCTGAGCACAATTATATAGAAATATTTTTTACAAAAATATTTCTTTTACAAATAATTCCTTTATTGATGTTATCACTGATCTTTTGCTCTCACAGGTGTTTATAAAATCTATAAAAAAGCCTCTACTAGTTTTGTTTGCCAATAGTTTCTATTTCTATACTCAAAATTTTAAGTTACAATCCTAAATATAGTTGGAAATATGTTGGATATGTAGTTGGAAATGCAGTTGGAAGAATAAATTTCACAGATATTTGCCTGTTTTCAGGAGATCTGCAGAGTGAGGAATAACCATACTGTACTTTTAGTCTTTGTTATGGTGTCAATACCTTTTGCCTCTACTTACTCTGGCAGGGATCTAACACCAGTGGAGTTGCTCAGCAATAGACCCAATGCAAAATACCTCTGCATTTTTTCCTATAATACCATATAGTTCCTAATAATTTTAGCTCTTTTCCCTGGCTGTTATCTTGGCATGCTTAACTGCTGGATGTTCTCTCATGGTGGATTTGCTTGAAAGGACAGCTGAGGGTCAGAGAGATGATTCCCTCTCTTGTGTGTCCAATCATAATTTTTGTGTGACAGGATCTTCTGTTCTAATAGCTTGTCTTTGATTCATATGTTAAAAATATTTTGGAAAAGTAGTATTTCTAAGAGATTTGTTATCAGGATTCTATTTCTCTTTAATCACCTTTATGAGAACAAACTGTCAGCACTATATCGGATATGTTTTGGAACAAAAAAAAGACAATTAAGACAATTTGTTATTATACTAAGAATTAGAGTGTAGGTGTATTTTGTCACTGAATTAGTATGTACTGCAAAAATGCCAAATGTAGTAGATATGTCTCTAAGGAAGAGTATTCACTGCAAATATTTTCATGTCTACATCTGTGAAAGTAAAATCATAGTTTGATTCTGAAGTCTCATTTAGGTTGATGGTAGATTTAAGTGCTTTCCCTTGATGGAAATCAAACCACAATTATCCTCACAGTAAGCCTAAAGTAATGCATTTGTTTTGAAAACCTCGAAGTACATAACCTTTTCTTTGTCAACAGCATTTCATATTTCCTTGGATGAGAAATTTTGGAATGATTTTCTCTCAGTTGCTACTGGCATTGCTTTTATTTATGTTGTAACCCACAGAGGTCACTGCCCCAGTGTTGGGCAGTGTCAAGGTGTGTAGTACAACACAATCGCTGTTCTGATGTACAGACGACTGAAAAGACAAGAAACAGAGGGTTCAGGGGAAATTTCAGACTGATGTTAACCATGAGTAGTGATCTTACTGACTTCTTTTTTCTCCTGGCTCCACGGAAAGCAGCACTATGAAAAGGTATGGGAAGACATCTTCCATGTACATATGCCATATATACACTTAAATGTCTATTCATGTATGCGTGCACACATGAATGCAATAAATACATGTGCATATACACAGATATCCAAATATGTTATATTTATAGTCATATTTAGTTCAGTTCAGAAAAAAACACACATATAAGTGTGTTTGGAAATCTTTCACAAAATGATTCTTGAAAAAATATTTAAAAGAAAATGGAAAGTGAGCCTCAGGAAATTGTTTGTGAAAGGCATTAATTCAATACTCAGTAGATACAGTGATGGATGATAGGTGTTTGTGAAGTGGGAAATCAGGCTCCTAACCTTGTACTACTGTATAATTCAGGAGTTTTAATGCAGAGTATACAACTTCCAGCAGTGATCTGAAAGTGAAGGAAATAAGTTTGAATTTTTTATATAGGGAAAATAGAAATGATATATCTGCATCCAGATTGCCAAAGTGTGGTGAGTGTTACTATTATATGTTTAGAGGGTTTTTTTTTTTGTTTTTTAGTAGTTAATGGAGCTGATCAATAAAAGAAGCCCTAGATGAGAGGAAGTTGCAACAACTGAAACTGGAGACCTAATCTTCATATTTGTGGGACTTTAATAAAATTATTTTGATGTATTTTAATAGAAAAAATTTGGCCTGCTCAAGACTGGAGAAAGAACAAAAGGTGAAGAGACACAGACTGCAAAAAGCAAAAATGGGTTATGGAAACAGCCATTTCTCAGAAAGACAGTTCATATTGGAAAGAGGGCACAAGAAATAGAAAGAATAGCTTGGTAATGTTCAAAACAGTGGTACAGAAGAATAAAAGCAGTTGCAAGAGCTCAGCCACAATGTCTTCAGACATTCAAGAGATGTGTTTTCTGACCTATCTGACTGGGAAGAGGGAAAGTGGATAAACTTGAGATCTAGCAAAGGGACCTTGTTGGGCCTTCAGCTGTTGACAGAGAAGACAAGAGACAACTCCAGAGCGGATATTAGAGACAGAATGTGACTGATTTTAACCTATAAAGAGGACATAAACTGATAACCTAAAAATGCAGATGAAGTAAGAGGATGGTCCTCTGGAAAAGGGCACCAGAACAATGGAGTTGATGGGGAAGCCATTTTATCATTTGGTCACAGAGACATGATTCAGTCACTACTGCTGTGAAAAGGAGACTTCTTTCCTTCAGGGCCTACAACCTACTCCTTGAAATACTTCAACAGAGAAAGCATAAATTCTAGCAGTTATATTGTTGCTTCTCACATGGTCACTCTTCTGTAGAGGTTCTCTCTTTGTTCTGTGAAACTGCTTCTTTCCTACTGACTTGTCATTTGGTGATGTTGAAAGGATACTGGAAATTATTGTCTTTTACTTGTCTTTACCTTCAACAAATTTCCTTCTTCTCTTTTCTCTCTCAGTAAATCATCCTTCTTCCCTTCACAAATACACAAACGAAAAAATTGCCAAACTGAAATTAGGAAAAATGCAGATTTAAAAACACAGATACTTGAAAATACATATACCTATTTTAAAAGGTTGTTCTGTGTCATAATTCAGCTGTGGCTTTTGAAAAGGCAGGTAAAAGAAATTAAAGTAAGTGTTGTCAAATAAATCCAAAGTTGCAAGTTTTCTTCATAAAACGAACAGGGGGTGAAATGAGTGGGTTTGAACAAGATGTCCCATTAAATCACAATTAATAATGCTAAGATAGGAGGCTGGATAAATTACCAAGTAGCTTGCTGGCAGTTTTATTAAAGTTGTTAATGAAGCTGTAAAATGGGCTAGTCCTTCCACTTAAGGGGTGCCTTCTCTTTCTCAGCTCAATAGATTATACGATGAGTTTCTGTGTTTCCTGAGGCTGTAGATGATGCGCATATTGGTGAAGAAGACACTCTGAATAATGCAATAATAGGAAGAATTTAATTGCCTGATTAAATGGCTGTAATAAAACATCATGTGTCTTAGTACAAGCAGAAGTTGAGAAATAATCTTCCCACTGAGTACAGCATGGGTAAAACTGCCACCAGAGCAATGTTATGAGACCCATTTCATGGAGGTTGCACATTCAAAAATGATGCGAGCACTAGCAAATAAGTCTTATAATCAAGGTTTATGCAGTGCAGTTGATTTTGTGCATTAACAAAGAGAGTGAAGGTTAACTTGTAGTTGCTTTCCCAACAGAATTATATCCCAGACTAGAAGAAAGTGGATTCTTAGGTGTATAAACTGAAATTAGGCAATTACAATCTGCAGCAAGGTCAAAGTACCCTATTAATGAAGGTAATACATACCAGAACAGTTTGGAATGGCTGTTGTGGGAGGTTTCTCCATAACCATCTCTAAAAGCAATCTGAATTTTCTGAGAACTGAAGGTAAACTTGGCTTCTATAAGGAAATCTGTATTTTCTCTAATCATTATGGGGGCTAGAAATTCTGGGGCCCTTTCTTTTGTTACTATTGATCCACAGCCTTAGCCCAACATGACTGAACTACTTTTATTTGGTATATTCTCTGCAAATGCTCTAGGTATTCCAAAGGATGGAGAAAAATCAGAAGCTGACAAAAGAAAAGAAAAATCATCCAAAAATCAGATTCTATGAATTACTTTAGCTATCCCCTTCCCTTAAAATAAGATATTTGGTATTGCTCTTATTTTTAAAGTGATTGCAAATCTATTGAGATAATGACTTAAGTAAAATCTCATGGTTTAGAACTTCAGCTAATCAAACCCTAAGGGTTTTTTACTCTGCCTGGCTATCTATTTTATTCAGTTTAGACCCTCTTTCATCTGAATGTGATAGTGACATGAAGGGTCTGTAAAATCTAACAGACAAGGGGAAATATGTGTATGTGAGACCACTACATCCCTTCTGCTCTATCCTCCATGTGCAGGTATAGAAGCATCAGTTGCAATATAACATTGTAAGGTAATCATCTGTCGTTTAGATAAGCTGCAAAACCCTTTGCTTGTAAATGTGGTAGTTTAAAAGCTGATGAGCAAACAGGTCAGGCATCCATGTGTGGAGGGCAGAGGGAACAACAGCAAGAGTAACCTTGTTAGCTGGCACAGGCAAACAGCCCTGCTCATCAGACACCCGTGGATTCCTTGCTGGTGTGCTTTGCTCCCAGGGTCAGGGTGAACTGGCTGCAGAACTTGTGGTCAAGGTGAAATCATCTATTGCCACTCGAGGCTGATGGTATTTTTCTTCAGAAAACAATGACAAAAAAAGAACCTTTTTGTTTTCATTCTCCTTCAGAGAATAAAAAAAAAATAAATAATAGCGTCCAAACTTGTGAGAATTATTCCCAGGGAATTCTTCTTTTTACTTAATATAGTTCTTAATATTTTTCCTTCATATAGTTCTGGAGATAATAGGTTTGTGCTTATTTTTAAATAGATAATTTATGCTATTTACATATTTAATTTGGATCAGATAACTTGCCTAAGATAAAAGTCAATGACACTGCAAATTTTCAGTATGTGTTCAGAATAGGTCAGATGGTAAATGATTTTAGAGCATCAGCAATAAAATTTTGTTTGAAATGCTCATTATTATTATTATGCTTGGAAATACAACCAGGTGTACAAAGGAATGGATTTGAAGTGTAGAAAAATACCATCCTTTAGTCTTTCAAATTCTTTTTTGAGAGAAAAAGCTTAATTCTTTATTTCCTCTATCTTTCAAGTGTATATTACAAACACCTTTTCTTTTTTATCAGTTCTTTCTGAAATTAGAATTATCTCTGAACTGTTGCATTATCAAATGAGTTCATACAGTGTTAAATATCCTCTCTGATTTCCAATTTTACTTTTAAATTACCTATTCACACCCAAAGATATTAATTATTTACTTGTAAATTTGTTTTTCAGTATAAAGTGTTACAGATATTTGGGACCTGCAGCAGACACAAGCTAACATTCATTATATTTGTTGGGAATAGTTTTGATGATTTTAAATTGCAAAGTATTTGTGTTTCCCAGTCAAACCCACAGTTCTTACTAGAATGGAATCATATGGCCCAAACATATGAATGACTCATAAAATTCTGTAACAATACTCCTCATAGGCCAAGCATTATATTAGACATATTTAATCAATCCTTGATTACTTAATGGAATTCAAAGCCATTTTTTCCCTACTGTGTTGGGAATGATAGCTCCTTAATTATGTACTTACCCAATCCTCCAAAATGCATTTTAAACAACTTCATAATTAAGCATCTTCCCGGTATTCAACAGCTCCTTTAATAAGGAATATTTTCATCAAATCCATAATTAAAGCCTTTTAAATGCATATCCATATAAATATTTGAATATAGGGTCTCACAAAGACTTTAAAAGAAGAGAAATCTCCTTCATACATCTCCTGCCTAAAGTCCAAAGTCATTAAGGAGACGATATTTTCCTTCCAGGGATTCTCTATTTGAAAAGACAAACCAAGGTGGAAGACAGCTGTGCAGGGTTGGAGGGGTGTGAGCTTTCTATCATGCTGTAATTGCAACGTGTCCTATGATCAGAATTTGTGGTGAGGAGGAGGAAGAAGGGAGAGAACAAGATTAGTAATTAACTTCCAAGTCCTACCAAAATGAAACGGGAGGGGAGGATGTAACACACGCATACACACTCCTGCCACTGCTAGGGATAAATATGCTGGGAAAGTAAATGCAGAAACAAGCAGGTCAGGTCTACTGAAAACCATGCAGCTGTGCATACATGTGTACCTGTTCTAATTTTTAATGGTGATCTTCCATTATACTTTATCCCATTTGTACTAATTCCTTAACGCTTGATATTGGAAGTGTATTTTATTTTTATTTTCTTTTAGGGCGTAATTAGAAGCAAATGGCTTTAACAAAAAAGCAGAATCTAAATTAATTTCTTAAGTCATAAAAAGTGTGTACTAAGTGATTGTTTTCTGCCAGAAGATAAATCACGTTGTAAATTATTTGTGAAGAGATTTCATGTTTAACTGTGAAGAAAGAATGTGTTTTAAAATTCATTTAGAAGTTAAAGTTCTGCGAAAAGGACTTGCTGAAGACAAGAGCTACCACTGTCTTGAACCTCATCATTTATGTAAATGAAGCCCTCAGGAGTTTCAGCATCACCCTCTGATGCCTTCTGTTTAATTCCCTTCAGCAGGAGATAAGTGCCTAGATACCCTGAAGACCTAAGTGTCAGCAAATTGTACAATCAGACCCTGCTTCTGAATCTTTGAAGCTTACAAGGGCTGTCTCACAGTGGCATTTATGCATAAAGTTTCTACTGATATCATTGCATTTGGGAGATTAAATAGGCTACAGTGCAGATGTGTTTGTCTAAGCCACTCATGTGGGGCTCCTATGATGAGAAGCTGGACCCTCCCAGTGCACCTCACATGAAAACTGACACAAAAAGCTCTTTAGTGTATCACATTTTGAGTTTACCTGGCAGTGAGTGAGGGAGTTTCCCTGTTTGGTTGCTACTTGCTTTAGTGGTTAGGGTTGTTCAGGAAGAGCAACTGTAAAAATAATTAAATACTTTCACCGGTGGATATTTTTTTTTATCTCTCTCTCAGGGTAAAAATAAACCTTTCATACCTGTGTGTTTACTTTTATATCAATTTTTATTGCCTTATATTTATTATTATTTTCCAAAATGCCACATTTACCTTATATTTTCAGCATGCCCCAGAGGAAAAGATAGGGCTAAAATTGAAAACCAATTTGTGAAAAGAGGAACATTGTAGTTCTGGACTTGCTGGTTTGAAATGCCTATATGTTTATTCAGTAATTAAGTAACAGTGATCTCAGTATATCATTCACTGTCACAGATCAGGATGTCTCTTTCTCAACAGCACATACATTTTTTTGTCTGTGTATAGATACACAGAAGTAGAGACAAAAAATTGAGGTAAGTGAATTTATTTTTTGCTTTTTCATTATACCACTGGTCTTTTCCTAGTTTGAACCACTGACAATCCACTGTGAATGACAGACGTAGAAGTGTATTCTGCATTTTAGAAATCCAAATGAAAATGTACCCTAAACAAAATGCACATTTCCAGTTGAGACATCTGGAAAGTATGCAGGACACAAAGATAATATTTGCAGGTATCAAGAAGTTCCAATGAAATTTGTTCCCTCTTTCAACACTTGTACTGTGTAGGCACTTAAAGAAATTTGGGGTTTTCTCCTAATCTTTTTCTATTTTCATGTGGTCCAGTTTGCAATTATATCCTAGTTCTGTTCTCATTTATTGTATTAATAATTTTTAAGTATTTTTACTTGATTCCAGGATTCTAGCATATTTTCATATACTTTTATTTGATTTTCAGATATATTATCTTTCTGATATTGTACTCATACTCACACAGTTCTTAACATTTTCTCTCCTGTGTTGGAACTTCAAACTTTTACTTTTGGAGGTTTTATTTATTATTCTTTTTCATTAAATTTGAAACAACGCCTGTTACTCACGGGGAATAACAGCCCAGAGATGACGTTTCCACAGTGTGATATCTAAAAAAAAAATATGTATATATCTTTTACAGGAAGTTGTTGTTGTTTTTGTTTTGTTTTTGCATAATTGACTTGGTTTTCAAATTTTAGTTTCTGTGGTATTCTGAGGTACATGTTAGATGTCTTGAAGGTAAGAATCATAGAGAGAAATTCCTTCCCTAACAGCAGAAATCCCAAACTTCCTTCCAACCATAGACAGATAAAAGAAAATTATGTTGGTAACCACAGTTTCCGCATTTTCTGGTGACTGTGACGAATCTGGGGGTGTTCTCACTTATAATGGGAAGTGCTGGAGAAAATTAGATTTCTCCAGTGCTGGTAGCATTTGTTCCTTCAAGCATTCAAGCATTCCCTGTTTCTCATCAGGATTTAGAGGATCCTAGCTGGTTTTACTTCAAATTTTTGTCTCTAGCTGTTTGCTCATGCTGATGATCTTTCATTTCTCCATCAAATGGAAGAAAAGATTCCAGAATAGGGAAAAACAGGTTGTTGGCTGTTGACAAGACTAATGTTACCAATACCAGGTTTAGAATTTGGACTCGAATGGATAATGCTAATGGAACCTGTTTGTTCTACACTACAGCCTGCCTTTATGTTCTTCCACTAACATTGATTTTAGGTTAAGTGCAGTGAGCGATGCTTAACACTTATTTCTAGCACAATGTATATTCTTTATCTTTCTCATTCCTGAACCAAGCTAATTACTTGCAGATAACAAGGTTGCATCCCCTTTAGAACTCAGATGAAAAGGAGATGCTGTCCTAGGCAGCTGTTGGCAAACTGTTGGAACACAGAACAGAGATGAATGTCATATGAATATCAAAATCAAATGGCTATAAGGGGGTTTAATTCTCCAGAAAAAAGGTTTTGTGATTCTTCTAACAGCACTTTCTAAAGACCACTGCCAGAGAGATGAGTAAGTATATCTAATAGGAGTGCAAGTAGTCACGTTGTAAAATCAAATAAAAGCTGATTGTAAATGACTGTAGTAACAAGTAATTTGTTTCAGGTTTTTAGGTCAGTGTCAACTGTACTTACTATATTTTGCAAACTGAGATCAAATATTTTTAAGAGGTATTCCAGTAGCACCAATTAAAAAATAAAAATAATAAAAAAAATATGCTATTACTATTAGAAAAAGCCATTTGCTTGACTCTCTGGACTAGACAGACGTGGTGGACTTTTCTCTAGGGCTGATTCTGAAGAGGTTAGAATGGAACACTACCTCCCTTGACAGCAGCATGGTAATAATTTTCCTCTAGTTCAAGAATACACGATAGTTTTAGTTTAATGGCAATCACCTTGTGATGTACCCCAGTAATGAAACCACTTCAAAATCATCATTGTGGTTTCCAGGATGATTATTTGCTCTTTAATTATGTGACCTGTTACTCAAGTGCTTTATTGGCATTACACATCCTGTTGTGGTTACCGAAAAGGCTGCCCAATTTATTAATAGCCTTAATGGAAAAAAGATTCCTGAGTAATTGTAAAACACTCTTAACTATTTATCTTAGTGCTGTTTAATGTAGCATTTACCAGTATTTTGTGAAACTAATTCTGTGTTGTCTTTTTTTGATAATGATGTAGCCAGAAAATAGATCTATCACTTTTGCTTTTTAAAAGAGAATGAAAATGTTTATGCATTTTGAGTCCTATGTATCATTTTCTCTGCTTGACCTTCACTTAGAAAAAGACATCACCTCTCTGGAGAATTTTGCTATTTCTAGAGCGTGCCACGAGATGTCAGTGTTTAAGAATATTATTTTTGTCACAACCTGCTATTAAAAGACCTGTTCTCTGCATTGTTTAAGGTTCAATGGCTGGCATAAATTTTTCAGATTTTTGGGATTAAAAATACAAACTGATTGAGTCTCTCCCAAGTAGAAATGGAAAATAAATATATTTGTAAAAATAAATAAAATAACATAAAAGGAATATTAAAAGAATGAAACAAAACAAATCACTCAGGTGTCCCCCTAGAACCACATTTTACTCTTTCCCCCTAGAACCACATTTTACTTTCCCCCAAAAATGGCACCCTGAGCAAAAATCTTTTTGGAATTTGTCTGGAGCGGATATTTAGTCACTGGTTGGGTTTTGGTTTGGTTTGGGTTGGGGTTTTTCAGTAGAAATTAGAAACAGCCCTTCATCTCCTGGGTTTAGTGCAAGACAGAAGCTAAGTCAAGCCCAAATCTGATGCTGTGTATCTCAAGCAATAACAGATTTGAAATCTGGAGGTTTAGACCTGTGGAATTTATTTCCTTAATCTGAAAATCCATAGTACTTAGCACCATAGTACTGCAATTGTCTGAATAGAAAAGCTTTGTGTCATTGAGGTGTGTGGTGGGGGGGAAAGGCAGTGGGTGAACAGGTGGCAATATGATCTTTCTAAGGTCTTGGTTAAAATTCAAATACATATTTTTTGAAGCAAAATGGCATGAAGTGTTTTTCCCTCAGGCTTTAGTGACCTCTGTCTGCAGCTCTAAACCAGTTTCATGAAGGCAAAAATACATTAGGAAATGTTCCAGTTTGAGAGTAATTTCCCAGGTAGGTATACTATTAGTAAGTAGATAAAGTTGTCACAGGAGCTGTAAAGAACCAAGAACACTGACTTTAGGATATGTTCTTATTAGACCAGAGGCACATTTTTTTTTTTCTTTCAATGGGAATATAAAATTCTTATTGTCCTCTAGTAACAGGACTGCATAAAACCAGATTAGTATACATGGCATATGATGTACATGGAAGGCATCCTTCAGTATTTATGGAAAAAATAATGAAAAAATGGGCAATATTGCCAAACATGAGTCTAACATGAGCCTGATAAATCAAAAACATTAAAGGCAATTTGTATTTAATAGTCTGGAAATAAAAGAAGTAAGTATATTCAGTTAGAGCTAGCTCAGGTACCATCACCGAGGCAAAGACACATTAGCTCTTAATAGAGGTGGGTTTTTAATGTACATCATTTGGTGTTATATTCTCTCCCACTTCTAAAAGGGCTGAAACAAAACCATTTTTAAAAATGGTAAAATGAAATATTTTTGTCTCTGGTACTGCTGCAAGGACTCCCAGTCATGTGTCTAATGCTCTGGGTTTAGCACCATTTCTTCATATGAAACAACCACCACTGTCTTCCATAGAATACTCTCATTTGCAGTTCCCACTCAGCATTACACTTCCTCAGTGTGGGTTTTTAAATGACTTCTCTAAGAGTGCACAGGTGCTCACCCAGTCACATCAAATGAGGTGCTGCTCCTCCTGGACCAGGGTCCCACCTGCATTTTCTGCAGTCACCTACTGGCTTCTGAGTCCACAATGCCACTTTCTTCCTTCTGAAATGGTAACTGAGTTGTGAATACACAAGGAAGGAAAAGAAATAGTGAAAAGGAAAGGGATTAATGAAAATGTAACTTTTTCTATGTGTATAGGCTTTAATTTCAAAATACCTGCTTATGTTATGTATCTGTCTCTTCAATTAACTGTTGTCAGGATAAAAATGCTTTAAAATAATCTTTATATAGATATAGTCATTTATCTAAGAAATTCACTAACAAAAATATCCTGAGAGGAAGCAAAATGTATCTATATTCTAGTCTTACAGAAAACCATAAGTTCAGCAGACTTCTAAGCGCCCAAAAGTGCTGTGGTGATTGATAATCAGCTCAGTTTACCTGCAGAAGTGTGCTCCAGCTCAGAGAGGAATATATGACTAATTCAGTTCATTTGCTTACCATGATCTGCCGTTGATCTAACATACAAAAGAAAATTGGGTTGAGATAGCCACTATTGTTTGGATTTGCATCAAAATTCTTCTTATCCAAACATTATTAAAAAGTATTTTGACATGTGTAAATTAATTCTCTGGAGCAAGTTTCCTACTTCCACCACTTACCAACAGCTGGGGGTTTTCATGCTCTGTGTTTTCTGTCAAAATATCCAATACAGCTTAGAATACAAAATTGTAATGTCATAAATGGTTGTACAGTTTGACTGTTCCAATCAACAACAGGAAGATATTGCTTCTTGAGGGAAACCATGACTTTCACAAAGGCACTGTTAATATTATAGTAATAGGAGAGCAATAAGGAAACAAGCAATTTCAACATGCACTGTTGGCTTATACTTACAAAAACACACATAAAGATATATGTATATACATTTATCTTTTTCATGCACTGCAATGAATCTCACAAGAATTTTGGACAAATTATATTAGATGCCCCTTGATTTGCTAGAAATTTGTTTTCTATAGAAGAAAAAAACTTAAAACACCTGAAAATAAGAAAAATTTCTTAGATGTTTTTCTCACTTCCCCCCCTTTTTTGCCTGTATTGATATGATTGGACTCTCTCTGGCAGAGAATGATACATACAATACAATACATACGTACAAACATACAATTTCCTGTGGAGCTCTAAGCAAGCAGTGTTCAGTGAACTGCTTCTGCCCTAAAGCTCAGGGGGAAAAGTTTCTTGGACTTGAAGTGCTCATGCATTGTTGTCATCCTTTTGAGGAGCACCTTATACAGTCAGAGCCCTGGTCTGACCTCTGGGGTAGCTGTGAAACCTCATTATGTCCTAGCTGCAAGTCCTGAGGCTGTAAAGTGCCCCTGGTGGGCACTGGATCCTCCCCTCTTACACAGCACACATGTATTGGGCAATTTGGGATAATGGCCCTTGACCTGAAGTGCTGTACTCCAATGTGCTATTCTGAAAATGTTTTCTGATAAACAAACAGCAGTCTTCACCTGGACACATTAGCTGTAGATGTCTCTGCTAAGTAGGGCAGCTGAAAGAGAGTCTGTGACTTCCAAATTAAGTTCCAGTCCCACCATCATTCTGATGTTAACATTGAATATTCATGATACAAAACCTTGATGGCTCCTTCCCATGGGACCTGGCTGCTGAATCTCAGCACTTAGACTGAAATGGCACAGGCTCAGAAGAAGGACTGATGTAAAGCATTTTTTCAGTTTTATCTCTCTGCTGGCTAACTTGTAACTTCCAACTACTGCTTACACTCATCTCTGTGGAGGCAAAGCTGTGACCATTTTCCATGCAGGAATTCAAAGTGTTCTGTCCTGCCACTACTAGGCTCTCATTACTACTGCAATGGCCAAGCTATAAATATATATAAAGTGTGAGTTTGCAACTTTGTAGCATATTTTGGGAAAATAATTTGCAGCCAAGATAATGAGCCATAAAATACAGGAAAAATATTAATAAGGCAATAGAACTTAGTTTTTTAAAAAAAAATGAAATAAATTTTTGTTATTAAAATAAAATTAGCAAGTAGAAAATGTTAGAGGAGTGAAATTAGAAAACCAACAAAGCTTCAATTAGTTTTTTTTTAGTTTTTTTGCGAATTAGTTGCAAACATGCAACTTTGCACATTCCTGTAGCCACTATTCTGGCAGTCAAGGGAAACTGCAAAGTGTTCCCATAACCTGGATAGAACACTAACAAGGATGTACACTCATTAGCAAGTGATGATAGAAACAGCCACCTCTACAACTTTCTTGCAGCTTGGTGTCTTCTGTATTTGGTGGGAAAATATTGTGTCTGAACTAAAAGGATTCATATTGCCTAGATGTTTTATGTTTTAGGAATAGAAATTTGAATTCAGTTGTGATATAGATAAAGAACAAATGAAGTTATGTTCTCTCCAAACTTTGCTGTTTTCTTATTTCAGTTGAAAGATGACTCACTATCCTGTAAGTATATCACCTGCAAATTATAGCATTATTATGCTGTAGATTAAGTACTATCTTATAATTAAAATACAACTATTCCAAATATTTTCCTACCATGTCAATATAGACCAAAATCAAAGGTTTATTGGTTTTTCTTTTTTTTTTTCCACTGATAAAATGAGCAAATGACTACTCTAGCTGTAATACTTCTCTTCAGGATAATGCTTACTTAAGTCCCATGAGTTTTTCTTCTATATTTATCAGTGAATTTGAGAACGATAATGAATTTTATTTGCTAAGGAGAGACTCTAAGAATGATAGTGGAAATTCATATTAAGAAATGCATATAATGAAGGTTCAGTACTCTCAGATATATAATAATTCTTTGAGCAATAAGTGAAATCTGGTATCTTTCTCAGCCTTCAGCAAGCTTGAAAAGTATTGCTGTTACAAAGGTTCACTGCCAACAACTTTCATTATAAATTTAAAAGTCTACTACCCGTTCCATTACAAACTCTGAAAAGTTTTAAAACTCAGCTATAAAATTTCAGAAATAGACAAGCTGGTTCACAAGGTCACAGGTATCAGGCATCTTTTTTCTACAATTTAGGGAAAATAATTAATACGCTTTTAATATTAAAAGCACTGATGTTGTCCTGCTGCTGCTGTAATCTGTTTTTAATGCTGACACAGAGGTACGTCTTAGAGAGATGTGAGATGAAAAAGCTGACCACAATGAGAATGAGAAGGAGAGAGACTGTTTTTCTGAATCAGGAGCTCATATTCCAAACCTATGACTCTAGTTAGTGTTTCTGTTGCTGCTGCTGTTAATTGAGGCCAATAACGTGAGCATCATTTAATGCTTTGAGAGCAGAAGCTATGTGATAAATATTTGACATTGTAAATGGAATTCTCTCTATGCAAAGGAATAATTTTACTAGTTTGTGTTGCTGTACTTAGTTATGACTAATTTTAGAATTATAGAATCATCAAGGTAGGAAGAGACCACCCAGCCCAACCACCCAGCCAGCATAGTCACTGTAACCCATAAACCACTAAATCACATCATCCAACACCAGATACAGATGCCTCTGGAGCACCTCCAGGGTTGGTGACACCACCACATTTCAATGACTTACCTTATTAACTTATTTCAATGACTGACCACTGTAACAATGAATTTTTTTTTCTAATATCTAATCTGAATCTCCCTTGTCTCATCTCAAGGCCATTTCCTCTGATCATCTTGCTGCAGGCCTGGCAGAAGAGAGTGACCACTACCTCACTACAACCTCTTTTCAGGTAGTTGTAGAGAGCAGTGAAGTCTTTCTCCATGTTAAACAACCCCAGCTCCTTCAGCCATTCCTCATGTTTTCTAGAACTTCACAAACCTATTGACATTTTGTGAAGAGCACAGTTTATTTTTAACACTCTTCATGAGCATAAGCTTCATAATATATCTGGAAGATACAAAGTGCAGATCTAACTGATGTGAGCTTTGGCATTGACATCAAGACATCTTCATTAGCTTAGAAGTGTGCAATGCAAAAAACCAAAGCAACACAGCACTGAGTGTTTTGGAATCCATAAACTATGGGTTTCTTCACTCATCCTGGTGATGTTGCCTCCTGTTTGCACTAGGAATCTTCTGGACTGGAGCTACAGCTTAGTCAGGAAGCTGTGTGTAACTGATGCTCATCTTCCCTTACTTATCCCTATTGATGCTCCCAAAAAGCCTCCAAAATAGGCTACTGGGCTTTCTAAAAAAAATCTTTTACTATTGCTTTATCATTTTACTGCACTAATTCTTAGAAGGCTCCAACATACTTTGTCTTCCCAAAAGGACAAGGACAGGCTGTGGGACAGGCTGTGGGAAACTATTCAGGTAGAGGGAGGGAGGTGATGAAGACAGCAGTCATGTCAGATAGATTTAATAAGCACTTAGGAGTGTTGATCTTTGAAACCAGCTTTGAAAGAGTTGGTTATTGATAAGGCAAATCAGTGAAAGGATTAAGGAAGGGGTAACATGAAGCTCAGAGGTTGTATCTCCTCAGTGCCAGTGTACTTAACTCTGTAAATAATTGCATAACGTCTTACAATCCGTATGTTTTGCCATGACAAGCTGTGATCAGATACATTTTGTTTTATCTTTTGAAATAGCTGTCAGTCAGAAAACTAAACTAATTTGGATTAGTAAATAAGCTTTTCAAAGTCATGTTGAGGATTACTGTCAGAAGGATTATTCTTTTCTTTCAATAAACTGAGCAGTCACATCCTGTTTGGACATTGAACCCAACTACAGAAGACACCAATTGCATTATTGTATTCTACACTAGTAATCAACTCTCTTTAACCTTCCCGTAATGCAAATTTCTAGGACTCAGTCTGAGAAGATGTCATGGCAAGAAACTCTTAAAGTTTCTGTATCAGTAATTTGTTACACTCTTATCTTTGATATGTCCATTGTATTTCCAATTAGAGTTTTCTTGAGGAGGGGATGAAGGTATTTTAATTTGGAGTTGGTTTGAATTACAGCTCTACTTCTATATTTGCTACACAACTGCTTTTTTAGAACAATTAAATACTTTATTTTAAAGTATGCTTTAAGTTTTGCAGTTCCAGGAACAGTGAAGATGAATGGATATTAGTTTTATTTTTTTAAATTAAGATCAGTCTAACAATTCGGTACAAATCCATGTATAGAAAGATTATATTCACAATGTTTTTTCATTTACTCTGTCAAAGCTTATTTGTAGATGACTATTTCTAGATTTTCTACTTCTATGGTGTAAAAAATATTATAGGAGAATTGTGCTCCTTGACAAAGCTATTAGAAGTTCACACAAATACAGTATGAATTACTGCCACCTTATGAATATTGTTGTAAATTTGCTGGGTGACATCTGCTTTGTGATAACTGTCCTGTGCATGATCCAGCTCTGTCAGACAGGCCTGGTAGCACATCCCTTCATGACAGATATGCAAATATCTTCAAATTGTCATCACACACACACACACAAAAAGACTAAATTGTATTTTATTGCTACTTTGTCATGTATTCAAAGTAACCTTGCTGTAAATTTTTTAACATTCAAATGAACATCTTTCAATTGAATGAGATGTTGTCACTGTCTTCATTCCCTCATCAATTTACCATTACTATGACTAAAGCATCAGGGAAATTAAAAGGCCAGTAACACACATGACATTTGAGGGGAGTAATTTTACTTCTTTTGATTTTTAACATAAATTGAAAAGTTGGCTTGTCACATCTCAAACTCTACATCTACCACCCCCAAAAACTACTGAATAACAGAGTAAAAACAGGAAGTTATAATGAAACGGCAATAAGATTGTGCATGAACTGCCTAAACCAAGCTTAATGTAATATTGAGATATCGTGCTTTAAATATTTCAATGTTCATAAATTAAACAAACAAGCAAAAAGATTTGAATCACCATCCCTAGATGTGTTCAAGAAATGTGCATATGTGACTTAGGGACACAGTTTTGTGGTAAACATGGTGGTGCTAGTTTGGTGCTTGGACTCAATGATCTTAAAGGTCTTTTCCAACTTAAAAAATTCTGTGAGTCTATGATTCTTTCATATTTTCTTTCCTAGTATATCACCAGTGGTGGCAAATGAGAAAGGGACCTCAGTATTTTTAAAATAGCATTATGCTCCCCACAAATTTCAGTGAGATTTAATACCAATCATAGCAGCATTCAAAATATTATCTGAATGAATGAAAATACTAGCCAGAAAAAACAAGTTTCTGGATTTTTTCATAACCTTGCAGAATGTTTCTCTTTCTTTGCGCTTCAGTATTTTCAGTCTTGGATTTCTTTTAAAACTGGTCACGCTACATTTCAATCTCTGTTTTCTGGTTTTTGTAGCATGGGTATCAAGTCAGAAACATTTGTGGTTTACCTGATTTTCATTTTTTCTACCAATTAATATTTTGTTGGTTATGATAGTCCATTCTAGAAATATTTATATGCTTTCTTTAGCACATGCTAAAGAAATTTTAGCAATTCCTCAGCTCTTCAAATCAATTGAAATAGCTGTAACTTCATTTTACCTGAAATTAATTTAATTCACAGTTCAAATTTAAAGCACAGCACAGAATATAGTTAAGAGATTTTAAAGACCCTGACTACCTTCAGAGTTTGTCCTTGTGACCTTACATGAAAGAGTTATTTGTGTTGTGCAGCTTCCTTATCTTGTGTTCAGGTTGGTGTGATGTGCAGAACGAGATTTTTCTCAAGTAAGGATAATGGTTCTCTTGGGAGAGGAAATGGTTGGTCCCTGTTTTCAACATGATTCATGTCAGACACAGCTATAACAAAGACAACAGTAAAGCTTTCATCTGAAGTGAGGAAGGGCTTTAATGCCCTTTGGAAAATGCTGTGCTATACTCATTGTTTTCTAAAGCCTTTCTCTCTTCATACATCCATCTAAAAAAAAAAAGTCCAATAGGATTCAGAATCTTAGTCAAGTAAGAAGCTCTGAGAGCTGTATAGTGATGATTTTGCAAATGATTTTGTCCAGCACTTTCACTCTCCAGGACTGTCAGTGCCTTGCCCCTTCAATTTAGAAAAGCTGACATGCTCACCATGTCAAACAAACTAATATCTTTACGTTCTTCTTTAGCATTTGTACCAGCCTGTGATACAGGTGAGCATGTGATGCAGGGAGTAAAACATGATTCAAATTATCTCACTGTTGATAGAGCATCTAAGAGTATGCACACAGTTTCAGGGATTCATCTGGTATTCTGTGACATTTCAGGTAACAGTGAGCTAGCTATCTGTTTTGTATGGGTTTTGTCTATAAGAAAGATTCGGACTTTGTGAAGCACAGCTTTTCTGGAGTAGTAGGAACATAACAGCTTCCTTTCTAGCAGCCTGCAGAGGAATTCACTATGAAATGTTTATGTGTGACAAAGGAGATAATAGATTTTTACCTTTTTTACATGAATTAAGGTGGCTAGGGAAAATATATCAGCCATCCTGCTCACATCTCATGTACCTTAATCAGAAATACATAATCAGAACTGGAACATGTAACTTTGTCTTTTTTTTAAGATCACCTACGTTTCTCATCTATCTGTATTTTGTATCAATGTGCTGCTTATTTTCATGGCATGCCACTCGAATGATTGCCCCACAAAATTAACAACTGAAAATCACAAGGTGAGTGAGGATTCAAACTTTTTATACATATTTTCTACAGAGATAGGATACACTTTAAAAAAAAACATATTTAGAAATTACCATTTGAATGTTGCTTTGATGAAAAAATCTTTATGCAGCTCAGACTTTTTATTTTGCATAATTCCCTTTGACAAAAAAATAAAAAAAGCTTTTCCTTTAGCTTATTCTTCTTGCTCAGAATCACTGTCTACAGTAGGCTGCCAAATTCTCACATTACTTTTAGTTTTTTAATCCCAAAGTATTACTCTGTTTAATATACATAGGAATAAAGACCAAAAGGAAATCCAGGGATCATTTAGCCCAATATTCCACATTTGAAGACTTTTACCTCATAATATCTTTCATAAAATTTGCAAGCTTCATATAAAATGAGCTTCCTTTGGACCCCCCAAGCTCCCAGTGGAAAGCTTTCCAGAACCCCTTTGCTCTGATAGTTCAACCTAAGTGTATTCATGACCACTGAATATGCTTCTGCTCTTCTGACAGCATTGTTCTTTGTCTTGAATAGTTTTTTTTCCCTCTCTGCAATTTGCCCTTACTAATGTATTTATAGAAAACAATTATATCAATCCTCACAGTCTTTGTTTTACTGGGCTAAATCCTTATGCCTTTGTGCTCTCATAATCACTTCTGACAAAAAAGGCTCTCTTGGTCACAAGTTTTTACATAAATTTATTTGCAATTTTTCCACATTCTAAAAATTCTCATAGGATCACAGACTTTTTGCAGAGAGGGTGTTTAGACCAGAGGGTTTTTTAAACTTTTCCAGCTCTTTGAGAAATACTTGTCTGATAAAGTATATAAATTCATCTGTATTTTATACTTGGCTCAGAATCAAGAAAATATTGTGATCTTTTAGTTTAGTCATTTTCAGTTGATAGCAGGCATTATTATTACAGAAAATGTCTTGATTAGTCCCTTCTGATTAGTCATCTCTATCACAAAACTATCTAATTTTTCATAGAGCTTAAATGCATGACTTGCACTCAAACTAATAAAAAAATACCTTAATGGTCTCAATCCCTGATATTTCTAAGTATTTTTGACTGGAATCCCATTTTCCCTCCCTGTAGTTATGCCTGTGAGGGAATAGGAGACTGCAGCCATGCACTCTGCTCTAGGACAGCCCTCTCCTATTTCAGCCATGGCCAAGGTTTGCAAAGAGGCAAACTGCTTTTCTCAGCTCTGCTGCTACCTCTGGCAGCTCCAGTGAGCTCTGCTGAAAAGTCTTACCAGGGATCATGGAACATGACAACTGCCCTCATATCTTCAAATCCCAGTCTGATCTCCATCTGCCTCTGACTAGACTATACCTTTCATGCTCACAACCTTTCTGTAGACGATATTAAGTGACATTTTGTGTAAAAGCAGTGTCCTTACATGCCTATATGTGTACCTGAATATGAATAGCAACACAGGGCTTCTGGATGCAATTACCTTTCAATCTTTCAGGTTAGTTCATGCAATGTTTCAGTTATCTTTTCACCTTCCTTTCCTCTCTACCTTCAAAGTAAAATAAAAAAAAATCTGTAAACCCTGAATGCAGATCTTATTCCACACTTTACTGATCTTTTTGGGAATGTAGCGTCCAAGGGACGTTAAGCTTTTTGCCAGACTCTCAGTTATAAATCATTGGTTAGCCAAGAAGAATGAAGATGCCTTGCTGTCATCTACACATTAAAAATATCTCCAGTTCATACCTTAATGGTCTGCTTTTAATCAAAAAATCAACTTGGGATGTCACAATTTTTACTTCTGCCTTTCAAATTTGAGATTTTGAGATGAATTCTTTGAAAATAAGTTACCAAAGAAAATTCTTCTGACATGACTACACATTACTTTCCCTTAGTTTATTCAATTTGTTGAACTGCACCACTGCTTACATCTATACTTGTTCTTACTCTTTGATTCTTGTCTTACTGCTTTGATTTAGCTGAAAGTGAATTACTCTAGATTTAAATCTAACTATAATGATACACTGTATCAGTTAAGAAAAAAGACAATTTAGTTTAAATAAGAGTTAGAGTCAATAACTGGAGCAATATAGGCCTCTTATTACTCATGTTTAGTTTGCTATAATCATCACTGATTAGAAGAGACACACCAGCATTTAACCTAATAATGTCATTATTTTCCTAATAATCTCTTTTCCTAATATCTCTTTTCCTAATGCCTGGCTCCTTATGGTTTTGGGAGACAGAGAGGGTAAAAGCCATGAAAATTTCCCAAAGCTATGTTGTACTGAGAATAGTTCAAAATAGAGTCCAAAAGTGGTGACCAAAGTGCAGAACCAAAAGCAGGAGAAGAGCGAAAGTTCTCTATAGCTGACAATTCCTTTGAATCCATCCTACAGTAAAACAGACTTTAAAGGAGAGTGCACAGCTCAAGAATTGCTATATTTTCCTTGCAACTGAACCCTTACAAAAACTGCCAACAGCTATTTATTTAATCCTGTGCTCATTGCTCATTAGTGACAAGATTGATAGGTAGGTTGTGGCTATTTTGTCCTGTTTGCTCATCAGCTGGTAAGAAGAGCATACAGTTCATGGGCAGCATTCAGGCAACTAATCCATAAAGTGAGAGCACAGGTGACTGAAGAAACGACAGCCTTAAATAAAAAGAGAGGGTTTGTGCTAAGATAAGGTGTGCATTTGCCAGGTTTGGATGCCATAACATTGTCCTGGGTAGGTGGGCATTGATCAGTTTTGAGTCATAGTGATAAGTTCCATCAGTGCAGGTACAGCTGGCAGATCTCCTAACGCAGGAGAAATCTTTTTTTCTCAGAAGGTCACTTAATGATTCCTATGTCAAAAGAGAAAAGCCACTGTTGGGAATAATAAAAAGACCATTATGTGGCAGAGCTCTGCAAGCTTCAAAAAGGTTTGAAGTCTGAAATTAGGGATGCCTCCCTAAACTTTTTCTGCCCTATGGAAGAAAAAGGTATCCTGCAAAATTGTATTCTGATACTGACTGCACTGGAAGGCAAACTCTCACCATGTGAGATGCCTAAGATGAGAGTTTGAGGCTGATTGTTAGAGGCAAGCTTGAGTGTTTAAACAGGCAGATCATGATGGGAGTCAGTGCTGAAGCTCAGTCCTCTCTGTCCTCGTTAGGCTTGGATAAATAAGCTCATCTGATGAGCGCAGAACATGTTTTTTTCACCTAAAAGTTCTGTGATCCAAGTTCAAAACACAGTAAGATAGCATGGTCAGAAAAGTGGGAGGTTATCCTGAAAAATGTCTGGTAATTGCACCTCTTGTGGTTATATGTGGAAATAGACATGAAGACAACTTCAAAACCAGATCTGTTTTAGAATACAAAAAAATAAATTTTCCTGGAACAGGATGGGAAATTCAGCCTGAGCCACTGCATCAGGTCTTGAAAATCTCGTATTTAACAAATCCTAGAGACAAAAAGGCAAGTCATGCTGGAAATCTCTTAATGCCCAGACCTTAAGCAGAGAATTGGATTTGGATGGATCTTGTCTGGCATGTTAGGCCATCCGCAGCTTGAAAAGTTTCAGACTTTCAGAATAAATATTGGCATAGAGTGATGGAAAGATTTAAAAGAAATTATGCTGGCAAGGAAATAAACAAAAATACTTTTGCTTACATGAGGTGATCTGAGAGTTTAAAAAAATAGATGCAAGACAGAATGACTCTGCAATCAATATTAAGTATTTTTAAACTGTCTTTACATAACAACAAAGACTATTTAAATGAAAAGATATATAAATAACTCAGGGCTACAACAAGCAGATGAAACTGCAGTATAAGAAGTTGCAAATAAAAACTAATGATACATGAGATACAATGGATTTAATCTCAGGCAGAAAGGAAACAAAAGAATAACAAGACTTGTGAAAAGCCATTTGAAATATAAAGTACAAATAATTTTGGCAAAGTCCGTTTTAAAGTGCCTTTGTTAAAGAGAAAAAGGGAGGAGTAAGAAGAGGATAGGATTAGAAGGAAGAGAATAATCACCACAAATATTTGCTGGGTTTTTCTCTTGTTTCTAATCATTTTTTGGCTTCAGATTTTAGCTTGTAGCTTTCTATATGGTGTGAAATACCCAAGGGACTTAGTAGAGTGAAACTGATGAACAGCTTTCCCACAAGTGGGTTTTAATAAAAAAAAAATCTTTGTGGCTAATAATCCCTTTGAAAAGCAGCGATTTCAAATATATTCAAGATCATCTCTTGGGAATTTTCATGATTGGGAAAGTGTTTTCTTTGGGGGATGTATTTTGTATTTTATATTTCTCTTTCATTCTCAGGTTGGATAATCTGCTAAGTTGAAAGCAAACTCCATAGAGGGTTTTCAGAATCAATATTATGGAAAAGAAACCCATTTTTTACATAATGTTTTTAATGCCTGAATGTTGAGGATATTGTTAACTACAACCATTTAAATAAACTGTTCTCAAATAATTTGGAAAAAGTAATCATTTTACATCAAAGGAATCTAGTTTAATTTTCATGAAAGCAGTTATTTGACAGGATAATATGCAGTTTAGGTATTTATTTTTTTTAGTAAATTTTTAAACTTTTTTTCGGATACTTGCATATTTTCATTAGCTTTTTTTCTTCAGGTATGACATTGTAACATTATGAATGAATTCTGATTAATTTACTTAGTTACAGTCAGCATATGTGGACTTTCAGAACATGATCTTCACCAAATATACCTCCTCAGCTCTTGTTATAAAGCACAAGCCCTAAGTTTTTTTAATTAGTAGATTTGTCTGCTAGCAAAAGATGGCAGAAGTACCTCCCCCTGAGGCTTCTCAGTTCAAATTGTCCAAGTGACAATGTGTCCCACTGGCAAATAATTGCTGTCTTACAGCCACCTCTTCCCCACTTTTTAAAAAATTACTGAAGCTGGAAAATCCAGGTTTTATTCTGAACCCATGGGGTGTACACATAAAAAAAAACCCTGTTTTTATCTCAGATTTTTCACCAATGAATCTGCAGTTTCCTGTTTGCTTGAGAATAAGAAAGCAATTACATTTGTAACATGGTTAATCTCAGAGGCCTAAAATAGATGAAAACTGGAAACAATTGAAGACTGTATTCTGTCTGTGTTACAGGGTAGAAACTTAACTTACTTTCAGAACCACACAGAAATTTTTATCTGAGTGAGAAAGAGCTCAGAGATGGCCTGCTGCTGACCTGAAGAACTGGGAAGAGGAATAAGTATATTCCAAAATTTGAAATTAGATCAAAAGCAACCACACCTGTCAAAGTTAGACTTTCTCACACTCTGGTGTTATATCAGATCTAAAATATCCATTTTTCTATACAGATAAAATGCATCAGATTTATTAGTATTGTCATGTGGCAAATCTTTGTTTTTTCTGGGTGTTAGTATAAGAACTATGAGGAAACAGACAAAAGCACAGTTTGTGCTGATAGTATCGTAGAAAAGTATTAGAATATTTGTACATTTTTGGGGATATATCTTCTATATTTTTTCTTTTTTTTTATGGCTGTGGTGGGAAAAAATGCAAATTTCATAATGAAATATGTTAATGGCGCAATTGTGGCCACCTTAAAACTAGGAGCTGGATTTCATATGCTTCTTCCTATGCCTTTGGAATATAATATGTAATATCAGTAAGAGAGTGATCAGTAATCAATGTGAAGTTAAAAGGATGATTTTTAATAACAAGATTTTTAGATATAAGCTTGGAACTCACTGCATGTAAGCAGACGAATAGGAATTAGACTTGCTTGATGAACTGCTTATGGAGCAAGTGCTGCCTGTAAAAGCACATGGCTGTGAAAAAGTCGATTGTTTTAAGTCAGACAAGATACATCCAGACGAGATATGGAAAAAAAAAATAAATTATATTTGTGTTAGCATGACATAATTCCATCTGAAAGAAACTATTTTATTCAGATGTCATCATCCAACCCTGAAAAATATTTAAAGCTGAAGCAGATTCAGAGAAAGAGATCTAAGCACTGAAACTGGAGGACCTATTTTTAGATCCAAGATGAATACTGCTTCTCTTGTATGGCTGAGTGAGATGATGACTAAGAAATGAAAGGGTTCCTTGGGTTATGTTCTAACAAAAATGTGGAATTTACGCACTCATGAACCACACTCACAATCAGGTTTTATTTTTAAAATCTCTGTTGTCAGCTGAGGTCTGCAAGAGAAGGTTTTATTCTGGTATTTTACCTTCATGTAAAATTCATTCAGTGTCACAACAACCTCAGTGTTTAGTACACTCTGGTTTATCTGATTCTGTATTCATGTAAGCAATTGCAATAATGGATTTGTCATAACTGGACATACAAATGGTCTTTATCTTTCAAGATGCCTTGATTTCTGTAGTTGTGTTCCCCTAAAGAGACAACGTTTTCTGAAATGCAGGTGGTAGATTTTGGGCTGAGCTCCTGTAAACATCAAGTACTACAAGCTGATAAATATTTGTAGAATGGTGAGATAAAAATTTCAGAAATATGATGGGAAGGTACTGCTATGTCTGTGTTCTTCCCTCAAGTGCTTTGAATTTTTGTGATCTTAAAAAAAGATGATTTTTATAGGAGATCTGCCATTATAAAATTTTTTTGAGATTCCAGGTTAATAATGAAGATTCTATTTCACCCTTGGCTGAAGTATTTGAAGTTCATGGCCTTCAGTGTAAGCAAGCTAACACCTTGCTCTCATCAGTTTTTGACTGCACTTTCAGACTTCAAGAATGGTGGGTTATGTCTGGTCCCAGTTCATTTTCAGAACAACATTGCAGTCCTGCAGTCTAAATCACTATATTCTCTTCTTATGCAAAGTATAAGCACAAGCATTGACAAAGACCACTTGCTGCCATGGTGATAGGAGGATTTTTCCCCCTCTCTGCTCCCACAGTTTATAAAAATGCTTCTTCTGCTTCTTGAGACTTAGGCTCTTTAAATAATCACAAGAAAAAAAAAAAAAGAAAAAAAAAAGTAAGGAACTGTCACTATGATATTTTGTAAAAGTAATATTTATTTACCATCTGAAAATATTCTAGGGCATCTTAAAACTTACATTAGTGGTGGAATTAAGTTGCTTTCATTAAAACCTAAAAGTAAATATAAAAGAAAACACGTTGTGTTGAAAGAAATTAAAGTCTCAATGCAGTCATGAGCCTCAAGACCTATAGATTTGATTAACGAAACATTTCAAGGGGATCTGAAAAATGTAGTAAGCATTTTAGTTTAATTATTCTAGGAAACCAAAATGTTTAAAACATAATCTGACAATTTCGCTTGGTGCAAACAGTTAACTCCTTCCTAACATACTATGTGTCACATCTTTGCTCTGAAGTACAGCAACCAGTGAGAAACTTTTCCATGTCTGTTGATTTAGAGTGATTCCAGGGAGCACAACACATACAAAAAGCAAGCTTAGAATTAATTAATTAGAATTACTGTTTCTTTGAGTATGATTGAGTCTTCAGTTGGAGGAAACATATTGCTAACTTTGACTATGTAGCACTTAACCAGCAAATATTTTATGCATAATTCTTTTTGTACATACTTTTTGACTCACTTGAAGCAGGCAGAATACCTAAGGAACAGAGAAACTACCCAGATCTGTTAATTCAGACATCAAGCACATTAGCTTACATTGAACAGAATCATAAATGGTCCCTGAAAAGTTCTTAATTCCAGGACTGTGTTGTTGAAATGAGGGATTTTAAGAAACACACTTTATTTAAAGCCTTTCTTACATCAGCTTCATATTCAGTTTCACACATGCTCATCTATTCTCAGTTTATCTTCAAAAGTTTAGATTCAGCCATGAAAGAAGCTTACAATTACTCAGTATGAATTTCACTTATTCAAATTGTTCAGTAAATGCATCTGAACAAGTATACATCCTGTTCAGTTATTGTTCTGAATCCTAGGTACTATAAAAAGCTTTTCATTATTAGTGGACACTTTCCAAAGTTCCTGAACAACAAAATACTTTATTCTGATGATTATTTTGTCTCTGGAGCTGTGAAACTCAAAGGCAAGGTTTCTAATGCCAAGGCAGCCTTCTGAGACAAGGCTTTGCAGCAATATTCCTTAATAAGAAATATTAAATATAAAATACCTTGACAAAAATCTTGTTATTCTGTACTCTGATTTTGGTGTTTATTCTGCAGTTCAATGTGTGTCCTGAACCCTCCATTGATGCACTCAGTAGATTCTCAATTTCTTTTACAGGACAAGAACTCTTTCTGTTCTCCCACGGCTCACTACTGTACAAACTTACCTTTTTCAAGGCTATTTTTGAACTTGCAGTAGTTTGGTGGTTATATTGATCCGGTTATGGCTACTGGTTATCCTGGAGGCAGGTGTGTTGCAAGATTATTTCCTCTGTTCTAGCATTCACATATTTTGTTAAAATTAAAAAATCTACAGTTTTGTAAAAAAGTACTCCTGATACTTCAAAAAGTTTACTTTGTGTAAAAAAGTACTTCATATACATATACATATACATATACATATACATATACATATACATATACATATACATATACATATGGAACACTCTGTTTAGCAGGTTTTTTGAAATAACACATAATTTTCATTACCAATTTAACCAAGAGCTATTAAAAACAGCAGTCATGACCTGTTCTAGCAGCCAACCATCGCTCAAAAAGGTTCTGAGTTAGGAGCCAGAAGTACTTCTTATTTTCAGAAGTAAATATTCAGTACAGATAAATTAATTCAATGATAAAAAATAATCTCAATTACCCTTTGGCTCCCTCACCACTGACAGCAGATCGAAAGTAGGGGGAGTTGAAGTGTAATGCAGCTCCCTCACTGAAATTAATAAATTATTGCAATGAGTTTGTACAATCAGGTCATTAGCACCTGTTATTGTGAGAAATAAGTCTTACTGCTGATTGTCTGTCTGTTCACTTACAGATTCTTAAGGAGGCATTTCTAGTTATGATTTGTTGACTTCTAAGCCTTCTAAAGAGACCTAAATCTAGTTGTCATCATACATTTTTCAAGTTAACTCCAGAGCAGTCTTTTGATTAGTTTAGTCTTCCATTCTTGTGTTTATTCTCCACTTTCCTCTAGGACTGCTCAGTTTCAAGAATTCCTGAGGTACTGAAAATAAATTTGTTTTGGTTAGTGAAAGAATTTCTCAGTAACAGAATAGGCCTTTGAGAACACCTTTCTTCCAGTTTATTTGGCCTAAGAGGCTGTAACTGTGAAAAACTGCTTCTCTGCAAGAGTAAGGTATAGATCAAGCCTATGATCTGAGCCACCAAAAGCAATATTTATCTGTTGGGGATTTTCTAAACCCTAATCCAGACCATGATCATACTGTGATATGTCATCATGTTGCAGGGAGACTGCATCTAGAAGAAAGCAAAAGACAAATTAATAGTCCTGTCAAATGATTGATGATCTCTACTGAAACTAATGCTTGCTTGCAGACGTAATCAACACTTCAAAGAGACCACCAGAATTTTTGTAGCGACTACTTTGCAAGGATGAAATTGTTTTGAACAGTGTCCGCAGACTATCAAAACACATGTGGGATATTTTAATGAGAAAATCAATATGCCATTCTGCTTTGCATCTTCTGTTCTACAGCTATATCTCAGTCTCAGTTTATGCCCTGGAAATACACACATTTCAGTCACACAATAAATATATACAAGAGAGAAAAGTGCAAGCAGTTGAGAAACATGGTACAACGAACATTTCATAAATATGATTTTTCCTCTATCATGAATGTGTTTTAACAAAGCATAAATAGACTGAGGGGAAAATAAACAGAATAAAAATGGGAAAAAAGGAAGAAAAAAGAAATAGAAAAAGGAAAAGAGAAAAAATAAAAATGAAAAAAAATTAATGAGCATTTTATAACTGATACCAGTTAGTATCTCAGTTACTTGTGCTTGCATAAGCATGGAGAAAAAAGGTGGATTTTAAATTGCCCTCTGGCCAAATATTTGTTTATAGAGGTCATTTATTTTGCATGTTTGAAGTATCTGTTTATGGAGATAGATGAATCACAAAGAATAATGACAAATCTTAGTTCCTAGACTGAGAATATTTTAGAGTCGCTAAAGAACAATATAACCAATTCATCCCTCTCCCTTTTGTGCCCTTTAGAGATTATTTTTGTTTACTTTTATGTCACCTTGATTGTTGCCTTAGAGATTTTAAAACATCCATATATTTTATTGGATTAGTTGTAGAGTTATTTTCTAGGTAGATTTGATTCTGAGGCTAAGAACCCAAATTGCACTGAAAGTATGATTCATACTTTACTATTACACCTGTACATGTTTGATGTACACTATTTGGAAATTCCATTGAGGATCTTAGTATAGCAGATTCATCAAAATATTAATTTTATATCAACCACATGAAAAGTCCTGTTAGAAAACAATGTATAGAAAAGCAAAGCAAATTAGTTTGAATAAAGCTTTCAAAATTTTTAGTATACAATCAACATAATTGTGCAAAATCGTGCCTTTTTAAGGCTGATAACAGTATCTGGAGACTGCAGTACGCAAAAGGTGAGCTGCATGAAGAGGTAACTCTTGGTCTGAATAACAAGGTGAAAGAACATTCCATGTAATATAAAGTGAATGTCAAGGCATTTACATAGGAGGGAGAAGGGTCTGAATTTTTTTTGTGCTATTTAAAACATGACCTTTGCTTCTATGCTGCAATTGTTAATGTAGGTGGCAAAGTTGCTTACTAGCAGAGTCTCCAAACCAGACAGGACAAACCTTCTGAGACTAACAACATATTTTACCTTCAAACTATTATGTATTTCCTCAGACCTCCAATGCCAGAGTAATCTACTACACAGAGAAAGGAAGATGCAAAAACTTCTCTTTGTTTGCAGACCTAATGGACACTGTTATACTCCCAAGTATTGAACCCTCCATTAGTCTCAGTTTGGTGGCTAAAGGTTTATATTTGAGGTATAGAAAAATGAATTAAAATGTCCTTGATTCTCCCAACCATTATTTGGTAAAATCAAAGAATCTTGTGAAATGAGTTAAAGAAAAAATTCTTACAAAGAAAAAGAAAAAGAGAAATAACATATAAATATGTTTATATACATATTTACATGTACATATTATTTATTGACCATGCACATATATAATTTAGTATGACAAAACACCTAAAAGAAGACAGTGATATTGGCATAAAAGTTTATTTAGGTGAATGGATTGCCTCAATGGCTAATTTTGAGACATCAAATGATCTTTTTACATATCACATAAAGAGCCAAATACATTATGTATTTAGTATCTATAGAAATTCTGTGCCACTAGCTCTTTGCATTAGTTTTCCATAACCATAAAATCATAAAAAGGATATATTTAGAGTGTTTAAGGAATTTTATTCTATTTCAATATAAAAATTCTGCGAGAATAGTTTAATTGTGTTCTTGCTTTTATACTTTCATTTTTTTCTACTGTGATGTACTGTGATAATGGACTTTTTGGAGCAAGGATTGAACATTAAAAGCATAACTAATATTGTATTTTAATTCCTAGCTGGAAATTTCCAAAGTGTTTTCCCTTCAAAGTGATTACCCTGTTCTATAATCTCTGTATGTATGTTATAATGCTCTGCAACACTTAATTATTGAACACAATTAAGTAAAGGGTGAAAAAAAGCACCATTCTTATGCAAAAATAGTTTTTCCTGAATAACTGAAATCCTTAAGGGGAAAGTGGGGAGGAGGAGATATATATGTTCATACAATAGGACCTTTGAATCAAAGTAAATTTGTTCTTAATCCTGAAATAAATTCCAGTTCCATTTGGAGGTAACTTTTTCCTGGAACAATTGTTCATTTAATCAAAGGTATATCAAGGCAGATAAAACCTGTCTTTTTTCTTGAAGTTCTTCTTGCAGCACCCTTTTTAATTTACTTATGACAATAACATTTGTTTAAACAGAATCCATTGTCAGTTTTGGAGGCATACACTGTGTGATGAGAGAGATCTTAGACTAATTGGTATAATGCAAGATGCCTCTACAATTCAGATATACTCCCTAAAAATAAACACTGTTAGATGTTATGTTCATACTAAATCTTAGTAAAGCATGTCCTATGCCAATATTTCACAGTTTTCAATAATAAAATTGACCAAGAGAAAATTACGTGTGTTAATGCTTTTAGAGTCTTCCTAATTGCAGGTAATCCAGCTTAGTCCAAAGTGGTTAAAATTCTAATGAAGAACGGGAAATAATGTCCTCTAAAACTTGAATAAAGTGACAGATTTAATTATTTGAAGAGCTCATCAATATCTTTGTTTCCTTTGGCTTAAAGGAGGATCCAAGAAATAATAGGCCCATCAGTCTTACTTCAGTATCTGGGAAAGTTATGGAATGAATTCTCCTGGGTCAGGCATAAATCAGATGAACCACATCTTGGAATTGGGAAAAAACAGCATGGCTTCAGCAAAAAATATATATGACAAACCTGATTGCCTTCTATGACAAAGTAACCTGTCCACTTGATGTGGGATGAGGTGGGCATTGTCTACCTGGACTTCTCCAAGGCTTTTGACACGGTTACCCACAGCTTCCTTCTGGAGTGATGTGGTGTGATCCAGACATGTGGTTCTTGGTGTGGTGGGTGGGGATCTGGCTGACAGGCTGCACCCAGAGGGTGGTGGTGAACAGCTCTTTTTTAAATGGGAACCTGTCAGAAGTGGGGTCCCACAGGGGTCCATGTGGGACCCAATGCTGTTTAAGATCTTGATAAGTGATCTGGATAATGGGATTAACTGTACCCTGATAAAGCTTGTCAATGATACCAAACTGGTTGGGGAAGTAGACACTTCAGAGGGGACAGTGACCCAGCAGGAAGACATGAATAGTGGAATAATGCAGGACAGGGGTACAGGAAGAGTGTACTAACAAGAACCTCATGAAATTCAACAAGGACAACTTTGCCTATGAGAAAATATAATCCAGGAATGGTCAAAGATCTACCTGGTCTTTAGAAAGGGACCTGGGGACCCTGGTGAGCAGCAAGCTCAATATGAATGAGCACTGTGCTGTTCAAGCCCTGTAAGGCAACAGGTTGCTGTGTTGTATCAGCAAGAATGTTATCATGCACTCTACCCAGTTGTCAGTCCACACCTTAAGTATTGTGTTTGGTTTTAATTTTGACAATACAAAAAGGACATAAGCAGGCTGGAGAAGGTCCAGAAAAGAGTCACAAAGATGATCAAAGGACCAGGGAGCCTGATATACAAGGAAAAAGAACTGGGTTTATTCAGCCTTGAGAAAAAAGATTAAAGGGAGACCTTATTACCATGTTCCTGTATTTAAATGGTGGCTATAAAGAAGATAAAATACTTCCTTTTTACAAGGACTCACATGGAAAAGATAAAGAATAATGGGTACAAGTGACTCCTGTAGAGATTCCAAGTAGACACAAAGGGTGAATATATTACAATGAAAATAATCAGCCATTGGAATAATCTCCCCATAGAAGTGGTGGATTTCCCCATATTGGTCATTTTTAAGATTCATCTGGGCAGGGCGCTGAGACATCTTTTATAGACTCTGCTTTTGATGAAAAAATTTGGACCAGATGATCCTTGAGGTCCCCTCTGGCCTGGTATTCTATGATTCTATGATTTCAAATACATAATTTAGTGAACCATCAGAAATAACACTACAGAACATAAAGAACAAGTGTATGCTGTTTTGTGTAAATTTTATTGGATTACTATCTATCAGCTAGTCTGTAATTCTGGTTATAAATTACTTGAAATTTATGTCTGTTCTGTATGATTTGTCATCTTTTATTACTTATATTCAATCAGACCAAAAATCTCTATCTTAGCAACAAATTTGCCAGTAGTGCAATACAAGAATTACACTTCACTGAATGGAAGCCATGTACATATACTGGAGTGGCAGATTTAAATAATAAGGTTAATCAAAGAAGCTTTGATGCACACAATTTACTTCTTAGTGTAGTGTATCATAATCCTGGTCCATTTCATATAAAATAGATGATGTATATAGCATATAAAGATATTTACTTGATTGTTTGACAGGAAGTAATTTTATTCTGGAATTCCTGAAAGCATGTACATTCAAGAGAAATGATGCTAGACCAAATCTTAATGAAAATGCATGGTAAAAGATTGTTAAGACTGCTGGCTTAGTTGTGTTTTTTCAACTTAGTTGAAAGTTTTTTCCATGCTCTAGGGGCAGATATAATACCTAAGGCAGAACAGACACATTCATTAATGGTGCTTCTTTTATTATTAAAGAGAGAATGAACAGAGGCAATTAATAAACAATGGTTTACTAAAAAGCTTTCAACAGAAATTAACCTTTTGAATAATTTATAAGGTAGTACAGGGATAATAGTAGCGTGTTTCATCTTAAATTGGTGTTGAAACTTGCCTTCAAATTAACTTCTCAGCATATAATACATCGAAGTTTAAAGCTCAGTTTACTCAAGATATTGCTTAGTGATTTCTACAATCTGCAATCTTCTCAAGTTAGACAGGAAGGAAAGATACAGGTAGTGTAGAATAATTTCAGAGTGATAACACTTGGAAAATGACATTTGGAAATCAAGATGCAGACATCGTAAAGAAGTTTTCTTGTTCTGATCACAGCATAATGGAATAATAAAAAAAAGATTCTGTTTTATAGGGGTTTTTTTTGCTAGACTGTATTGCCACATATACAAGTACCTTAACTTCTGACTGATAACAGTGCGCTACATATTAAATGTATTAAATTTGTGCTTTTATGCAACATGTCATCCAACCCCCCCCCCCCAAAAAAAAAAAACAAACCCAAACATAGCCCAGAATAAAAATTACCAATAACCAACCAACCAACCATCTAACCTAGCAACAACAACAGCAACAAGGACCACAGCTTGAGGTCAAACCTGAATGCAGTCACCTTCTGCCTGCAGCTTTATTCTTGTCACAGTGCTCAGGGTGTCATCCCAGGTACATCAGCATCACCTGACATGAACAGCACCCATAAGAGTGGAAACTACACAGACTAATGACCTTTGTGGTGAATAATAATGCTAACAACAGAAAGAACTGATAGGAAGTTTTGATGTTGTGGAAATGTGTGCCTTGTGATAACTCCTTTTGTTCTTAACACTGATTTCTGCAGTTACTGCATGCCTCATTTGTTGTAGCAACGTCACCTGAACAAGGAAAGCAGAGAATCACATGTTAAGTGAACTTTGCTGTCATTTACTTCCTCTGCTCAGAAAAACTGATGCCTTTCTTTCATCTGACTTTACTGAGCTGCATTTTTTCCTGTATCTTGATTTGGTCATTCACAAACTTAGTTTTTGCTTTGGATGATGTTTTTTGAAATTCCAGCTCATGACCATGAGCAGTGAACAGCAGTTATAAGTGCTGACTGATCTACTGCTTTTTTCACTGGGAATGTTACAGATTTAAAGATTTAAAGGCACAATACATATTTTCTTCTATTTTTCTAATTTTTTGGATTAAAATCTGTTATTTCTCATAGGATTTTTTTTTTTTTCAGATAAGTACAGCTGTTGTGTTTCCCTACAAAGGTCTTTCAGCCCTCAGAATAATTTAAAAAATCAAATAATTATGGAAAAAAGCCCTTAAAAAGTCTTCACAAATATGTTGTTATCATTTGGGATTACTGTTAAAAGTGGCTTAACCACACTTAAGCAAGCCTCTTACCCACTCATGATGAACTGGAGTTAAATTCTATTTCTTCTGCACTCTAGCATATTACTCTTTATTTTTCCTCCTGGCAATGACTGCTGAATATTTAGACCTCTTTAACAGGCATTAATGTTGCTTATGACATGTTGTTACTATGTTATAACTGAAAACAGAAGGAAATATATGATGGTTCTTTATATCCTTTTCCTAGAGCTTTCTTTGACAGGGTGTGGGCCAAACTGATGTTATTTCTGTTGTGTCTGACAGTTAAATTCTGTTTAGCTACTTCTGGTTTTAAACTTTCTGCAGAAGATATATTGGGCCTGAGTAGAAAGGATGGCTGAGCAGCTAAGACACTGATCTTAGGTTATGGGATCCTGGGTAAACCAATTTTGTGTCTTAATATTCCAACCTTCAGGTGGGAAATAATATTTTCTAATCTTATGAGTATTCTGTAAGGAGAAAAATTATAGAGGCATTAATTTTTAAAGAATAATGATTAAGTGAATCACATTATGCCATCAGAAGGTTGTCATTTTATCTCTTCTATCTTTTCCATCAGATCCAAATGACAACTCCAATTCTTTTCTCTTGATTTAATAAAAAATTGGTTAGAATAGCACATTTTCAATAAAGTTCACTTTATAGGTGTTTGAGAGTGCATAAATGTTGGATATGACAAAGATACATTTCTTTTGTTAACTAATCTTTCTTCTTCACCAGGAAAATTGGGAAGCAAAACCACTGCACATAAATAGGGAAAATTAATTTGTTGAAAACCAGGTCACCAGAAGAATACCAGAAGAAGCTGGCATTATATCTTGTTCAGGGATTTTTTTTCTTTTTGTTGGCAGAACATGTTTTAAGTTTTTATATATCAGGTGTACTTTTAGAAATGTTATGCAATCTCGTGTGTGTGTGTGTAAATATAGTCCCTAGAACTAGTTAAGACCTGACCCTTCATTTGGAGACTGGACAAATAAATAGCAATCACAAAAGGATGCTTTTCTGTCTCTGAAACCATCTACAGTTTAATCTTGGATAAACTTGTCTGCATCAGACTATTACAGCTACCTTGCCTGGCTTCAATAGCGGATTTTCTTTTTACCAGGCTTAGCATATTTTTAATAGCATAAAGCACTTCTTCAAGTTGCTGATCATGCTCTGTGCAAAAATGTCTACCTCAAGGCTTTTCCTAAACTAGAAATACAGAACATAGAGAAATATTTCACAACATGCTGCATTAAATATAGGGATTTTTTTTTTCTGAAGACATTTATGAAAGATTTATTTGTGGAATAAGCTTTCCAAGCTGTCTGTTTTGCAGCAGGTCACAGACAGGCTACTGAGGAGGGCCCTTAGGCCAGAGGAGTACCTAATTCTATTGCAAGAGGCTCTATTCCAATTTTACTAAAACAAGGATTATTAAAAAATCACTTTTTGTTTGTTTGTTTATTTGTTTGTTTGTTTGTGGTCAGAATGTATCATCAGCTAAAACAAAAATAATTAATGAGCACAAACATTTTAAGAAAAATGCAACTGTTCAGTCAAGAGTGAAACATACAGGGAAGTAATTAAGGGATGACAGAAGTAGGGAAGATTTTCCACAAGCCATGAATTGCCCAGTGCATCAGGAGTTTTGCCTCTTTATATCAAGAACAAAGGGTGAATTTCATCCCTTAGCCTTACCCTGTGTCCAACACCACGGCTGTATAAACTCATTCCAAACAGTGAAGTATCCCACAATTGAAGCAGAGATTTTCTGGAGAAAGAAAGTGTGAGTGGGGAACTCTTTTCTTTTTTGGCTTGTCAGCTGAAGCCATCTAATTTCTTCTGCTTCAGAAAGAAATGTCCCTTACTGACAGAGAGCAGGTGTTACTCACTTAACCTGGCTTCACTGTGTGCAAGAAGTGCCCATAGAATATTCCTGCTGCTGAGAAGTGGGGTCTGGTTGCTGCATTGCAGAGAATCTAGCTTTTTTGTGAGTCTTTGTAGCCCATATAACTTTAGTACAATATTGTTTTCTATGCCCCTTACAAAGCACAAGGTATTTATTTAATTGGTAACACCACACTTGTGTGAATGAATTGTGTGGCATGCTTATAAGTCTCATATGAATTTTGAATTTTCTTAGTGCTGGATTTTACAACTAATATTTTTCTTTTTCTTTAATTTTGAAGATTATATAAACACTTTAGTTTTTGGGATGAATTCTATGAAAGGTACAAAATTATGGGATTCAGTTGGTAGGAGAATGATTTTCTGATTCCAAAAGAATGACACCAAGATAAGGTCTTAGTTTTTTGTTTTTTGGGTTTTTTTTTTGTGGTTTTGGGGAAGAGTTGTTTCTTTTTTGTTTTTTTTTTTTTTTTGTTAAACTGAATAGCCTCTTTCAGTTTTTTTGGTTTACATTTTCAAGAAACATAGGAAAAAGTCCACATATTTCCCTGCAATATACTTCTGAAAAATCTAAAGTTAATTCCCCTTGTCCTTTGCTCTATCATATTTAGTCTAGAGAAGTCAAATACCCTAACTTTTGTCATATATTTTAGCCATATTAATTGTACACAATATGTGGCAAATGCATAGTGAAATTAGGTGTTTTTGAATAGCACAGCAGTTTATAAATCTGTAGCTAAGCATCTTACTCTCATAGTAACTCATAATCAGTCTCACAATTTCTATTCATATTTTAAAATTTTAGCAAAATGCTCCAATGAGTTTATTAAAGTATTTAATTTATATATGTTGCTTGGTTTTGGAAGAAGTGTGGAAGCTGGATGCTTCACATAGACACCATCTGTCTTGCAGGTGACAGAAATGCTCCTGTGCAGTTGCCCTTGCTGGGTATTTTGGAAACTTTTCCTATGTTTACAGGGGTGGGTACATGGCAATTTAAGCTGAGCACAAAAAGCAGCATGTGGCCTAGAAAATGGGGAAATGACAGGATCCTTGAAAAGAAGATCACCATTTTTCCTGTTATTCAACATGCAACAACTGTCTCTTTTTTTGCTAGTATTGACTTGATAGGGAATGACCTGTACCATTCTTGTTTTCTAATGTCATTATTCTTTTAAAACTCCTCTGAGCTGTGGCATTGCTGTGTGGCATGGTTAAGACAAGAGGAAGGTTTTATGAAGCTCTTGTGGGTATACACCCCACTGTCCACAAAAATATATACTATGGACATATATTTATATCCATATATAATGTATATATAGACACACATAAGACAATTTTGGTGTGGATTTAGTGGTTAGATTTGTACTCTGTGCTGACTATAGCTCTATTTCTTTGTCATGAATTCAGTAAATGTATTTTTCATGTACTCTGGTCTTGGGTAAAGGGCTTACAGTAATATATATACTAAATATACAGTCCCTAGACCTTTTGTACATTACTGGGATCTTTTTTATCTTGTAAAGCAGTCATTTTATTGCTCCTTGGAGGTAACAGTCATATCATTCTGTTTCAGTTTAAAAGCTGCTACACAGAAATGATCTAACTTCAGTTTTACTTACTTTCTAAAACCTTTTAATTTCTTCAACACAGTGACAAAGTGGAGGGGGATTAATTGTTTACCTGATACCATTCATAGCCAATTTCTTAACAAGAGTGAGGAGAGGTGTTGGAGAAAAATCACTTATGTACACTTTAGAACAAATCTGTTATTTAAAAAAAATTAGTTGTACATGTTCCTTCCAAAATTTTAATTCCATTTTCTTCCTTTAGGGTGCAATTTCATGAATGATTTAGCCAATTCAAATGTGGGTTGCAAGTAATAGAAAAAGACAGCTCCACACTTTTTCTCCTGCAACATAGGTACTTTTTTGCTATTTCACACCAGGTAAGGTTTTTTTCAGGGCTAGCTACCTCAAGCCATTCCCTCAATGTAACTTTTTAAGTAACCAATTATTTAAGAAAACACAGTTGTATTTACATCTAACCTGTTCCTGGGGAGCAATCCCATGTATGCTGACTTTTTTAGTCCTTACCTTTGCAATTTTCATCAAATTTCCTTAGACTCTAACATTTGAAATTGTATTGTCATTAAGCCTGGGGCGTTCAGCATAAATGCCTATTTTGATTTCCTGAAAAGGTTGATTTACATTAAAATAGCCTTAAAAACTTTTAGTGACAAAGGAACAGCTTTCAACTTCAGTAAATTCTGCTGAATTTCTGGTCTTTCTCTTTTTTAACCTCAAAGCAGCATTTTTTGCATGTGGTAATAAAATTTTTATAGTCATATTATGCAATCCTAGCTATGTTTTTAATATTACATTGTTCAACTTTTAACTGCTCTGATAGCACTACAGTTTTCTTCATTTTATGAGTATCTCAAAACTCTAAAAAGATTTTGTTCAGTGTTTCTTTTGTCCTTCTCTTCACTGAAGAATGGCCAAATCAGTCTTGGTCACTCTTGTGATTTTAACATTACCTTTGTTTTAGACAGTCCAGTGTTGACCTATGGACACATGGCACTCCTTAGTCTATTTAACTGTGTCATCTTTATTTAATAAGATGTAATGCTCTGTCCACACTCTTGTGATTGTTTTCCAGGTGCACAGCTAATTATGACTGAATAGGAATAGGAGTTGAGTATCCTTGCTGTCATCTGTGTCTTTGAAATCATATTGTCTCTTCAAGGCACACTAACTTTTATTTCTATTTTGGTTTTGGGATTAAAAAAAAATAGTGGCTGAATGACAACTGTTTGGTCTTCTTTCTCTATGTTTTCTGGTCTTTCTACTTGCTTTTAAAAATGCCTCATCTGAGAATGCTATTCATTATACATAGTTTATTTCTTGTCCTTTAATCCATCTTGCACTTTTTTCCCCCTAATATAAGCCTCTGCAACATGAAATTTATTACTTTGAATTTTCTTAATTCTTACTGAAATCTGTGGCTTATAATTCTTTTTCCTTACTCCTTTCCTTCCTCCTTACTTAGCAATTCTTGCTCTAAACCCTAGGTCATCCTTTGGTTAGCATTCCTCTAGGGAACCACTGGTCTTGACACAATTCCATTTATTAATGGAATACTCCCTCCAAGTTCTTGAACTATAAGAGAAAGAAATCTGTAAAACAAATCATCTCAAGAACTCCAAATCATGCCAATGAAATCTTGGCTTTCCCCAGCAGGTTCACCCCTCCTAAGTGTTAATGTTTTCTGGACTTCCTATATGCTCTCCTGATCTTGGGATCAGAAGTGCCACTGTGGGCATTTATTCATACAGTACATACATTTGGTACAGTCTGGGAGGCTGTACCAAAAACCTATAGCTGGTAAACAACTGGCTAAAAAAAACCCCAGCATATTTATCCAGTTAGCAGCTTGAATTCAGATTGTTGGCCACAACCTCCTTTGTATTCAGTAGGCATTCAAACATGATACTACACATTTGCTAGCTGGCTACAGAACTTAGGTACATATTTTGCATGTATGCACAGCACTACAGGAATGTTTATTTGTTCATGCAAAGATTCTAGCCTCTGTGTGAAACCATTCCAGATTATTTATATAATCAGCTATAGCTGCAATGTATTCTAGTTTGATTGCCAAAATGTGTCTTCCTTTTCCTTTTAGTCTGGCAGCATCAGAATTGGTTAGTATTATTCAGGACAAGTACAGAACCTCAGCTGAAGCCTTTACAAATACAAAAAAACTTAAAAACTTCATAAATTGCAAAAGATAAAACTGAAGGTTTTTTATTTCATTTTTATAACTGGGCCAATTGTCATTTGAAGAGATGTCAGGGAGCCTGAACTGAGCACTTAATTTATCCTTTGTCTAGAGTCCAAAGAACTCTTATAACACTTGTTTTTCTTAAACATTCAAATCTTCATAAAGATTAAAATAAAACTCAACTTGTTATCAAAAGAGAGTAACTTGTCTTTGAAAATGCCTTTTTTCTAAGGAAGCAGACACTGAAATATATATATTTTTAATTTCTTCATAAACACATAATTATGGACACTAATAATTAATTTACACCAAAACCCGATTTGTGTAACATATTCCTATAAAAAATGTTGACAGAATTTATGTAACAAAATTTCCAGTTAAGAAATCCAAGATACAGCATGGTACGTGGCATTGAAATGACCAATAGCTGAGACAATTTGAAAAAAGTTTTAATTCAGACACTTTTGTCACAAAGTGAGGAAAATATTATTAAATTATTGGAGTTTTCGGGGTTTTTTGCTACCCCAGGTAAATAATTTTTTTGCATACATGGGAGACTGTGGGTTATGAGGAAAACTATTATGTTCAGCTTAAATATTTCATTTATGGCATGGGAATGGAAAGGTACAGTCACAATTTAGACTATAAACAAGTCATTATTTTATTTATAAGTTCTTTTTATAAATTCTAGCTGTTAGAAAAAAAAAGATTAAGCAACTTTGGAATAAACTTTTTTTCCTTAATGTGACCAGCAAGCAGAAAATATACAATTTAAAATACTTAAGTCTTAAGGATAAAATGATTCATTCTCCAAAAATGCAAAACAGGGCTAAATTTAGTTAATATTTTTGAGGATAACAGAGGAATGATATTGTTCGTTGAAAACATGTGTAACACTGTAAAGTATTGGATAGGAAAAGTATAGTGCATGGAAAGGGAGTTTCTTTTTCTTTTTAATGAGTAGCCAGTGTGTGCAGAGATTCACAGCAAAATTAACTTTTCTGCTATAAGAGCCCAGTACTCTTTGTTTCCAAGCATCTATGTCTATTTTTACTTCCATTGCACAACAGTGATGCTCTGAACTCCCTTGGGACTGGCTACCACCTGTGTCTTGTTGCTGATTCTCAAAAGCCTTTCGAAAATACATTCTCTTCTTTTCTTGCAAAGTAAAATCACACTTTTTGTCTTCACTCCATTAAAATTATAAACATAATATTTCAACCTAAGAAAATTACATCCAGTTGAGTTTTCTCAAGAGGGAAAAACATTGTCATTTCACCTCTCATTGCCTGCTAAGGTGCCTTTGCTACCATTCATATATATTTACTAAGAAGCACAATATAATTAAAATGTGGGGAATTATTTTTATTTCTTTTCCTCTGTAGGCCACTCTTTTGAAGCCACACCTGATTTTACATAAGAGTAGCTGATATATTTTAGATTTTGCCTTAATCTACATTACTGTGAAATGTAGAAAGTCTTTTTAAGAAGCTGACTCCATAGCACAAGCACAGCTACAACAACAATAGGGCAAACAGAAATAAGGCAGACTGAAAGAACCTGACATCATGGCTAAAAAGGGAATATATTAATCAAATTATTTACTATCTGGAGAAAAATAGAGAAGTCTACTTTTTGTTTTCTTCCTCTTTTAGTGTCATATTTATAAGGAATAAACAGTGCCTTCAATTTCATGCAAAGAAAATCCCAGGTATTCAGATGGTATAAATTTCTGCAGCACTCTAGATTGTGAGTCTTTGCAGTAACACCCATTTTCTCTCAGATGATTTGAAACTATTTAAAAATGTTAGTAATTGCTGAGAAGTCCCCGGTTTCAGGACAGATGTGGGACAAGTGGGAATGATTCTGTATTGTGTCCACATAAAGGAAAACTACTGGAAAAATTTTGGGATGTTACACTGATCTGCTCCATCCTGGTTCTGATGTAAGTAACTGAGAGCTGGGGTCTGATGTAGGAATTTCTGGTGGTTTAACCCAAGGCAGCCCCACACAGCCACTCATTCACTCCCCCACCAGCAGGATCAGAGAATGAATTGGAAGAGTAAAAGGCAGAGAACTCGTGAGCTGAGATGAAGATAAACTAATAGGGAAAGCAAAAACCATGCACTGAATCAAAGCAAAACAAGGAATTAGTTCACTGTTTCCCAAGGGCCAGCGTTCAGACATTTCCAGGAGAGGAGGGCCCCACCACATGTAACACTGACTTGGCATGACAAACACCATCACTCCAAATGGTCCCCTCTTCCTTCCCTCTCCCACTTCATTTACTGAGCATGATGTCATATGATGGGGAAAATCCCTTCGGTCAGTTTGGGTCACCTGTCCTGGCTGTGTCTCCTCCCACTATCCCATGCACCTCCAACCTCCTTGTCCACATGGCAGTACGAAAAGGAGAAAAGGCCTTGGCTGTGTGTAAGCCCTGCTCGGCAATAACAAAAACATCTCTATATTTATTAAACCTGTGTTCAGCATGACTCCAAAACTCAGCCCCGTACCAGCCTTTGGGAAGAAAATAAACTCTACCCCGACCAATGACAGCACAGAAACCAAAGACTTCATCCTGCAAATGGTAACAAGAGCAAGGTGAGAGCTTACAGAAGACTAAATTATACTTCCCCTGAACTATGGGGGAAGGTGAACAGATTCTTTTTTGTCTAGTCCAAGTGTGTACTGACTGGCGTGACATGAGACAGGACATATGTCAGGGTGGTTGAACAAGTCATGGTATTCAAAGAAAATAAAGTCTCATCTTTAATTTCTACCAACAGATTATTTTGATGAAGTTTCCTACCATACCATTAAGATCCTAATTTCCACCTGCTTAAGATGGCATAAGCCATTTTCTGAAGTTGCCTACCATTTTTATTTGTCTTAAAGAACAGCTTTACAATGTGGCTGTTTCCAATCTGTTGAAGATTGCAAGAAGTGCATTTCTGTGTTTTCCTGAAACAACACGAGCTCTCTTGAGCAGCTAATTTAGCATCTGAAAGGCTCCTCTTTTTTATTGTTATTTCTTTCTTACCAGAAAGGCTCTGCATGCTACAAGTCATTATGCCTTCAAGACAAAGAACTAGTTCTAACAGCACAGACTTTTTTAATATTAAGCTTTGTCTTGTCTTTTTTTCAGAGTTTAGGAAAACACTCAGCTATTTTTTCAAAGAACAAAAGAGGAAGAAAAAATGGGTGGGCTAAAATAATTAATCCTGGTTTGAAGCATTTGAATATGTAAGAGCTCATATAAGCCACATTTGACAAAAATAGGTACTCAGATGCTGATTCATTCAGTGAAATGGAGAACTGTCCATCAGATTGGCACTTTTTCTGTGCAGTAAAATAAAAAATAACATGATGACAGGAAATTAAAGTAAAATTTGTTTGATAATAGACAGCAAAATATTTTTCTTCTCTTAAAAAAAGGGAAGGAAAAAAGTGAAATACAGTTTAGACAAAAGATGAATATTACCAGTCTGCTTTGACAACCACTTTTAATAAAGTAACTTGAGTCTTTATCTTGTGGTATGTCAATTTCTTATTTACTCCTGGCCTACTTGAAAAAGAAATGACAGCAAGGTAGAAAAGTAATCTAGAAGTTTAAATACTACTCAGAAGACTGAATACTACTCAGAAGAGGACATCAGACTATTATCAAATAGAGCTATGAGAAACCCTTGAATACATAATAAAAACATTTTTGATAATCTTGGATTTTAAAGCATCTATTTCTTCATGAAGAAAAATGTTGGCATGGAGATTTTCTTTGCCTAAGAATTTCTGTCTCAGAGGAATAGAAATCTGAGTGCCTTTTCTTGGTTCTGTCAAAAAAAAGCAAGCCTGTGGTGCTTTGGATTCAAACTGAAACAAGTTTTACATTCAATTAAGTTTGACATTTAAGGGCCAAAAGTGAATTTAGCTCAAGTCAAATGAAATACAGGAAAGATTTCTAATCCACATAGTAACCCTAAGTGCTTTTCCTCTTCACAGCTCTTGACTGGACATTCTCTACATCAGACATCATGGTCACTTCTGGAGCTTGGAGGGTTTTTTTCCACTGGTTGGTGGGGTTTTTCCCCCACCATCATGGTTTTTCTCTTTCTTTAAGGACATAAACGGAGGTGCAAACCTGTAGCTGTTGTACCAGGCAATGTACATCAAGCATTCACCCTTCATTGTGGGAAAAACATGGAGTTTCCACAACAGTGGTGAGCAGAAAAAAATCCTGGTAAAGCAAGAGATAGCATGGAGTTATTAAAATGTTTCTGTTATTAGTGGCTGGATATGTGTGAGAGCTCAGAACTCCAGGTTATTTCAGACACTTGCACTTAGAGTCAGAAGTTTTATTCCAGCAGTTGAACTGATTTGACTGTCGCTGACTGGTTCCAGTTTACTAATCTTTCTTTTTTTTTTTCTTAACAATTGAACTGATATATAAGACAAAACATCTTTGTGCTGTCAGTTTGTTTCTCTTTCCCGTTTTCACTGGAGTTTGCTTATTCACTGGGTATTAAAATAGCACCTGGAAATACAAGGTGACAAACTAAATTCATACAGTTTTTCATAAAAAAAACCAAAACATATCATTAGGGTGTTTTTTACCTGAAACAGGGGCTAATGATATTCTCAAGGATAAGAAAATAAGTACAACAACTTGCCTTACTCAGCTATATATAGGTATGTTTAGTGAGTCATCCAATCTCTCTCTACCTCCAGGCTGCTTTGAATTAACATATCTTCCTTCCTTAAGGAATGAGCATAAAGTATAACACCTGTGATTCCATAGCATTTTGACACTTTGTTCCTCTTCAACACTCAACTCAGAGCTGTGCTGTGTCTGTTGTTTCAAGAGAGAGCAGTCCAAAAGCTCATTGCCTGGTACACATCTGCCATCAAATCCTTTCAACATGCACGGTTTACAATTGTGGTTTGCCGAGTTTAAATGTCACCTGCATTCTGTGGTTCAATGAATGCCTGTACACACACACAAAAAGGGAGAAGAGTTTATGTATGCCAAGAGTTTTTGTTATTGTGTTTGGGGTTTTTTTCACTATATGTGAATTACTGACCTCAGGGGACCCATCCTCTAGGTGATAACTCTGCATTTGCAAAGTATTTAAGTGCTGTCTCCCAACAACATATTTATAATTTCCTCCTCCTTTCACAAATATCAGGCAATGTACTTCCTAAGATTTCTCTGGAGCAAAGCAGTTTTTATTAGTAGTGATTTTATCCAGCGTTCTAACGGCAGTTAATTTCCCTCAACAGTCACGTGAGTATATACAGTCTCATATAAATCAAGATAATTGTCTTCTCACAATTTATAGCAGAAATAAGTTGGGAAACAAGACAGCAGAGGAAAAGCCAATAGATTTTTAGAAGCTCTGCCATCTGGTCTATTATAAAATGAATCCAATTATCTGGAAAATGTGTGTCTATAAGCAAAATGTATGCATATATGAATAGAGGCATTCGGAACTGAAGTCTACTTATGAGCAACTGTGGCCAGTGTGCATTAATCTTACAACATGTCAAAGTCTACAACATGATAGCAAAGGCAGCAACAACTAGAAAAGCCATCTTCTATTACTTACTAACTTCCAGTTTTAAATCAGTACACTTTTTTCTTACTATTATGGAGCATGGAATTAAAATAGGAACAGGGAAGAAGCTGCTTATAAGTTAATAAGCATAATAGACAACCTACTCTGCAAAAGAAAATTGGAATATTTTGGAAGATGACACCTTGGAGAAATACAACCATTGTCTGTGAATATTCAAGGGAGTGCTGGAGAATTAAGCAAAAAAAGGTAATGCTGGGGCCAGAACTGATGAGTGTAAGTCAGTAAATTTAAGGTCCCAACCTTAAAATTATTTTTTAAATGATTAAGATTTCCAACCCAAATCATTCTGTGATTCTGTGTTACCTATCCTAGAGAAAGGTAAGCTTCTGGAACAGACTTCTAAAAGCTGTGTGGAGCCATATTTTTGTGGAGACAAAAATACAGGTTGTTTTAAAACTGAAGCTTGATGCATTTATGGGGAGGATCATATGAGAGTTTCCTTTTATAGCAGGAGTTTGGAGCTGATGACTTAGCAAATCCCTACAACTCTTCTGTTGTTTTTCATGATATTTTTATGCTATGGTTTTCAACACTTTTCAGATTGCCATCTGAATCACTTCATAGATTTGCCTTTACAGCAACTAAACTGATTTTTGTCATTCTAAAGACTGTCTGATAATCAAGAATTTTTTTCACAAGAAACCTTTGAAAAATGCAACAAGTAATTTTACTTGTTTACTTTCTCTTTAAAAAACGAAAAGCTGATAATAATTAATTTTCAGTGTATTATGTAGTTACATCAGTTACACTCAATTGTGTCTGGGGTCCTGGGAATTAATCTGCACTTTACAGCCATTTCCTAGGTAACTAAAAGAGCCACATATATGCAGTACAGCCACTAGAAAATTTTTGTTTTCCCTAGTGACATCTCTTTTATTTTTCAGCTCTTCCATATGCACTAAACTTTTTCTAATGGTAGACAGATGTGAACTGCATTAATGAGCTGTGAGCAAGAAAAAGAACAACAGAGACTGAAATGTCATGAAACATGAAAGAAACAGAGTCCAATTTTGGGGTAAAAACAGCATCTGTGAAAAACAATCAGTCAAAGTTTGAATGCTTGTTAGAATTTATTTTTATTTGCAAGAGGAAGAACTGATAGAAAAAGTTTTTATCATATTTATTTAATATGTCAGTTTATTGAAATCTTGCTTTACATGGAGAGTGGAGCTCCTGAACAGAAAACATCTTTAATGAAGATATGAAAAAACAGGCCCACCAGAAACTTAGTGTAAAACAAAGGGCAAGAACTACAATGGCAGGACTATGGGTTACTGAGAGCATACTTTCTAGATTTACTGTGGTTTTGCCCTTCAAAATTTTGTGTGTTTATTCATGTGCTCTATTGATTTCTCTCTTTTTGGAAATGTGGAGAAAAATTGGACTTGAGGATTATTTGAAAAGGTCATTGATATCTTCTTCTTTTTTTGGCTTCCATACAAAATATGAAAGGTTTTGTCTCTTCTTATCTTTACAAAGGTCTTTTTTTCCCCTTTGAAAGTTGAGGTCATACACACCAGTATTGCATAAATGGTCAGTCTTCTAATTATGTTCCTCTACTTGAAGAATGTTGTTGGGATGACCAGTAATTTTCCAGACCTCTAATAGCAGAACAGATGTTGGTCTGCTTTCTAGGGGGACAGATGGAAGTGGGCAAGTTTACTCCAGTTTTTTGCCAAGCTGAAAAAAGTTCAGGGCACAAGAGCTGGGGGTATTTGGGGCAGCACAAGGCATCGCTTGTTCAGGTTGACTGCCCACTGTTTGGTAGTGAAGAAGACCAGAGGTTAGAAGGAATTTCTGAGGCAAGAGGCATTTTTGTGTTCTGAAATTGGCTATTATACCTACTTGGGCTGGCAGCCTTTTACTGTTGGCAGCAGTAAGATGCAGATGTTCATTCTGGATATTAGCATTGATGATCATTGTCCGTTTTCCTTCTGTACATGTGCTGAAACTTGAAGTACATGACAGAAAAACAGTACATACTGTGTTCATAGGACAGTCTGTATACATATTTTTATTATTACGTATTTTTATTTATGTCAAAACACACAAACAAAATACCTTTCTTGGGATTGTCAAGATCTTCACTGGCCTCCCATATGCATGCAGAAGCATCACATTTTATCTTCACGCTATCCTTTTTTAGAGAATGACGATGGGTTCTTGGCTTGAGATCCCTCACTTCCATCCAGGTGGCAGTGCTGAACCATATTTAACAAAGTCTACACATTCACATTTACAAACTTCAAGGAAATGACAGAATGTAATACCATCAATGCAGAACGTTTGAAGTGGAGGCGGCCAAAATTCCATTTTTTTTTTCACTAGGTGCATGATGATAGGTGGCTTTCACTGTTACTTCTCTTAGTGTGAACAGCAATGAAGTCACATGACATGGGAGAACGTGCCATGCAAGATAACTTCCTACCTCACACAAGCCAATAATAGTCTGGGGGAGAGAGAATAGAGGAACTTGTTTTGAGCTGCTTCACTACCCTGCAGGAAATGACTCCAATGAAAATTGGTCCTTTATTTATCACTGCATTCTCTTCCTTATTACGTAGTGGCCTTGGGAAACATTCAAATTAATTCTGAAGTCATTTTTCCCTCATTGAGAATGGGATCTCCTTGCAGGCATTTTTCAAACTTTTTTGTGTTCTAGTTATAACAAAAAAGCTTTTCCATCAGATGTGTTCACTTTTCTTCAAAACACACTCAGCTAACATATGCCAGTGATTTGGTATGGTTACAGTTTTCCTGAAGGATCAGAGGGCTTTTTCACATCCTTGGATTGTGTGCTCTGAACATGACTTCTAACGCATGCCAAAATGAAACCTGGGAACACAGCATCCTTCCTAGTGCCTTGCTGTCTGCAGAAAGATACTCTTGTCTGCCGAGTGGTGATGCGCATGACAGTGCATTCACCCTGTCACAAGAAGCAGCTGTCAGGACTGAACTTGCATTGCCAAGTCCACCTAGCTGACAGATTGTAAACAGGCAAATAAGTCCTGCTTGAAAGATTTAAATCTAAATCTCCCTACCATTTATTCAGTAAGCTGAAGAGAAGAAAATGTAACAGATGAAACTAGGCAGAGAGAGCTGTGGAAAGAACTGTTGTCATGTGCAATTCTCACATGCCCCATGCCATACAGGATTGTTTTTAGGGAAGAGCATGGGGGCAAATGAAAAGAAGGTGTGTTCAGCAGAATTCTTCTCACACAAGACTGAACATAGTTATCATATCATCATAAAACGGATTGGATTGGAAGGAACATCTTGTACAATTCTTCTGTGATGGGCAGAGACATCACCCAAAGACTCACCCAACCTGGCCTTGAAACCTTCCAGGGATGAGGAATCCACAGCTTTTCTGGGGAACTTGTTCTCAGGTATTGCCACCCTCATAGTAAAAAATAAATTACTTATGTCAAGTCTAAACTTACCTTTTTAAAAAAACCATTGTCCCTTTCAAATTGTAACAGGCCCTACTGAACAGGATGTCTCCATCTGTCTTAAATATTGAAAGACTTCAGAAAGGTCTCCCTGGAGCCTTCTCCAGGCTGAAGAGCACTGTCTCAGCATTTCTTCATAGGAGATGTGCTCCAGCCACCTGATCATCTCTTTGGCCTTACTCTGGACTTGCTTCAACAAGTCCATGTCTTTCCTCCTCTGGTGACCCCAGAGTTGGAGGCAGCACTCCAGGTGGTGTCTTACAAGTGCAGTGTAGAGGGGAGAATCACATAAAAAGAGATGTGAGAATGCAAGTGAAGGCAGGTCTGACAGATGAGACCAAATAAACTGTTGCTCTTTTCTGAATCCATATATAATGAGACAAATATATTGAAAAATTTGGGAAGTGGGTATCAAGAAGATACTCTCTTTGGGAACAGGAAGCAGAATAGAATTACAAGCCTTGCATGGAATTCCTGTCAATTCAGTAATTACTCTCCTATCAGATCATTATAGGATGTATAGACACTGTTACTAATTGAAGTGTGTGAGTTTCTAGTTTTCAATGCAAGACTAACCCAGAGCTCTCATCATTTCTGTGTGCAGGCAGTGCAGTGCTGCTGGCTATGTCAGTGTTACACATTATACTTCTGAGCTGAAGTCCAAGGTCTGAAGTGGTATGAGGACAATATTTTTGATCCAATCTGACTTCATTCCTGTTAAAACCAAGTCTGAGAGGATACCATTGTGATGACATTAGCTTATGTCAAAAGAGATGAGAACTAGTTTATGTTTTTCACAGCAAGTATAATGAGTGAAATATTTCTGCATATAGAGAAGCTGGCAGATATTGGCCTTTGCTACAGCAGACATTTTTCTGAAATTTGACTTCTTCCTTCATGTCATGACATGATTTTCAGGAACTTCTCAAATCATTTGACTGATATTTAGTTTTGACATTAAAGATGGTTCTATTGATCACAACGACATCTATGACTAATGTCAATTTCAGTTTTCTGATGCGAGCCAGTGGTTTTATTTCTTTCACAAGACATAAGACTTGATACAAATGCTATGAATTTTTTCTTTTTACATGGGCTTTGAAGCATGGCATTAATGTCCTGAATACAAATTTCAAAATTCTTATCTACCCTTTGAATAAGTAAGGTTTTATAGTGGAAAGGTCCTTTAAGAGACCAGTGAAATATTAATTGACACCATAGGAAATATTTCTTCTTTGTACCACTGTATTTTAAGAAATAGAAACAATTGATTATTTATTTTCTCTGTGATATATTGCTTGATTTTAGAGTCAAGACAGCCAGCTACTGCCATAAATATTAGAATATGAATAAATTCTTTCCATTATAAAATTTAGTTTATTTCTTACTTGATTCATTATTTTCAATGTACTTCTTTAACATGGTGATTTGGGGACAAATGGCACCCCTCAAATAAATTAGGAGATAAAAAGAGACCACAGATATGACACATTCAATCAACTAACAGTTTGAAATCTGTGGAACCATAAAGAGGTAGTACAAAAAAATAATCTACAAAGAAACAACACTATTGAAACCACACTATTCCTAATTATCACTGGCTTCAACCAAAATTCACATTTTAGGGAATTCACAAATTAAGGCTAGATTGAACTAAGAACTGTAATCAGCTCTGCTGAACAAGACTCAATGGAAGCAAAAATGTAGGTGTAAGAAAGATTTCAGCAGCAGATTCTTTATGACTCCATTCTGGATTGCATAAGTTGGATGAAAGTGTGTTAAGTAGTGATATTTATATTACTGCCAGTTGGAGAATGTTCTTAATTTTGAATTGTTTATATTTGGCTTGAATAATAATTTAAAAATTGATGGTAAATACTGTGAAACATTCAAAAGGAATACAGGAAAAAAAACAAACCTGGCAGTATTAAAATCATTTGACACAATGAGATAACAATACAAGCTGGTTTTTGTTATATTAAAGAGGTATTTCTCTGAAACTAAAAAGAAAAAATAATCGACCAGGAGTTAAGTCTAAGCATATGTTAGTGCCATGGAAATGCATTTCTTAATTACATTTTAAACATGATAGGCTAACTAGTAAGACATCTTTTTTATCACAATAAACCTGACAAAGATATTCAGCTAATTGTAGTCCTTGTCATATTTCAGTTAAGCATATTTTCATACCTCATGCTCTCTTAGTGTGCCTTTGACTGGTGTTGACAAGTGACTAACAAACTAACACTGGAGGTGTTTATGTGTGCACAAATAGAAAAAAAAAAATTTAAAACAACAACAACCAAAACCCAAACAAGTTTGATGTAAAAATTGCCTGCAAGGAGTTAATGTAAGACTTTCTAAGAACAGTAAGCAATGGGTTTGATCCCTTTCAGTCTCCATTTTTTTCTGTTTGCTTTAAAACATCTAAATGTTCATTTCTGTTTTGTTTGTGAGACTGAAATGAATTCAATGGTCAAATTGATTTTATTAGTTATCATAAGATAACCTAGAACAAATTATGCCATTTGTTTGTCTGTAGCTTTGCAGTTTGCTACCCAGAGTTAGTGATGTAATTCTGGATAATCAATCTCCCATTTCAAAGCTGCTGAAGTTACTAACATTTATCATGGGACTAAAGATCATGCTCAAGTGTGACAATAAAACTATCACCTCGAGTGGCTCATATTTTTGACCAAACACTTGTATTCCTGAATCAATTTATCAATGGAACTTTAATCTTGCAATCACACAGCTGTATTTTGAATAACAATGGTTACATTAAAATTTGATGTCACAATCAAAAATAGGATTTGTAGCACTTTATGCACTTCTACATTTTTTTCTTGTTGAAATTTGCAATTTTTTATTTATTATGTTTTGAGGAAAGACATGGTCTTAAAAACCCCCATGTTCTGAACAGAATATGGCAAATGCGTTGAGCGGAACCATAATATTGGAAGAATTTTACAGCATATATCTTCTGGTCAGTATTTCCTGGATCCCCCATCTCCCAAGGACATCCCCAAAGTAGATTACTCCTTCTGCTGGGAGTAAGATGTTGGAAAATACCCTTCAGTTTACTGAAGGTCTTGATATAGGATAATAAGAGCATCATGAGAAGGAGGAAGCCGCTTATTGTAGTTAAGCTGTCACATCTTAATAGGAATTGTTTCCTAGTATAAAGGGTTTGTAGTGAAAGAAAACCTTGGTGAAATACTGTGAATTAAAGACACAAGGTCAAATTTGTATTGCTAACGAGCTTCTGCTGTGAGATCTTAAGGAGTGTTACCTTATTAATAGTTTTTGTAATTTATTTCTTTTTATTTCTCAGTATTAGCCTTCTACCCACAGAAATGAGATAACTCTAGCCTGAAGAAGAAATTTAGCCAAGACAAATTCTGAAGTGATTCAGAATGAATAATCTTCTCTGATGTGTAATGCTTCATTCCTGTGAAATTTGTGCTCTGCTGGTATCTGGAAGCTTCTTAAAGAGGAATTATTTTTTCACTGTTTATCAGACTTTCCTTGGAGCAGCTTGAATAGTAACCTAAAATTAAATCAAACTAAAAACTCAGCAAATCACTGTTCTGCCATTATGTTGTACTTTCCTTAAACATATTTCAGAAACTATAGATTTTGTGTCTAAAAATTCTGTAAACAAGAAGTGATTGATGTCACATGCTAAACACTACCGTGAATTTTACTCAGCCTTCTTAAGAATGTGTTGAAATCAATAGATAACTCCCCAAAAAAAAAAGTCTTCAAAAGAAATATTAAGAAAGAGACAGAGGGTTTTTGATGTTTATAATAGATAAGCAATCAAATTGCTAAAGAATGTACATGGAAAAGATTGAAAATGAGCCCTAAGAACACAGTTCTCAGCTCCAGTATGAACAAGTGTTCAAGCTGCAGCTATGAAATGTGACAGCCCCAGAAAAAGAAATTCAAGTGCAAATCATGGAGTTGTATCAGCCTGAGGTTATCACTAGTGGTTCAACAGAGAAGCAGGAATAAAAAGCTTGGGCTTGGCTTTACAGTGAGAATGTTTGGTTGCCTTCACAACCTGAGCAAAGACCTTTTCAGTCATCTGTCAATTGGACAATCTGATCATCAAGAGACACCTGTCCCTGGTATCACTCCACCCTTTACATACATTAAGCTGTTCCTAAGACAAGTGAAAGCAGAATGGGGAAGTAATAACCCTCCCAAACTAGGGACTTCAGAGATGAAGCACAAAATCCTTGCTGCAAATAGTAATGAATTTAAGAAATAATAAGGAAAAATAATTTAAAAAATAATTTTGGTGAGAAATCTTCTGCTTAGGAGAACAACATTTCCTATTAGAATGAATTTAAGAGCTTCTTTTAAATGCTGTTGAAAATACTGGAATTTTTTAGCTGTTTGTCTCCAAAATTGTGTTCAGGTAAATTAGGTATTTATATAAGCTATATATAATAGATATAATATAATCATTATACATAATAATATAACAGTATAATATTTAATAATAGGTATTATATTATAAATACTATGTTATTTATAATAATTTATACATTATTATATATTAATATATATATAATAAGGTCTCTATTTTGAAAATACATTTGATAAAACTGCAAAAACTAAAAATACTTGCAATGCTTCAAAAGGAAATAACAAAATTATTCTGATATTTTTCACTTTCAGAAAATACAATTAATTTTTTGAAGCTAGAATAGACGTCCAGCAGTAAGGACTACTCATATTTCAAGAGATTGCAAAAATAGATATTGTATTTTATGATATGATTAATATTCAAAGCAAGAGAAATCACAAGAGGTCAAATCAACTATATAAGTAAGATTTTTATTTTCAGCAATTTTTTGTTAGACTTCTTTGATCAGTTATTACCACCAAGTCCTCTATTCAGTTTATACCTACTGAAATCCTAGGTATGGATTCTTTTGCATTCTCATTGAGTCCCCAGATGTCCACAAATGTCTTTTGCAATATGGTGAGTCAGGCTGTGTCATTCATACAGACATTAAAGCTCACTTTGTGGTATTTGTAATGAACATTATGTTTTGACAGGTGAGTTGAGCATTGTGTTGCCTGCTCTCTGTGGCCATGGGTGATCAGCGAGTGTTTCTGAGCTCAGAGGTTCAGGGAATGCCTCAGCCTCAACCCAGCTCCATCTTGAGGAATTTATCCAAATACAAGATGAGATGCTTGCTGCCACACATAAGATGTCTAAGTTTGTATACAGAAAAAAAATCTGGTCCTTAATCTGGACATTTAAGGACACTGGTCACAAAGTTCACATATAAGCCACTTATATGAAATCATAAAAAAATCACTGTATTATGCTTATTTAGAGACACTTTAAAGGCAAGTAATAGTTCTTCCCTAAATTCACTGTCAAAATCTGAAAGAGTTAAATTTGGGGAAAGTTAACATAAAAATTTTAGAAATATTTCCTAGTAGCCCCTTTTCATCATTATTTCTTTGAGAAATCAAACATTACTTCATATGTTTCTTCCTGCTCAAACTTCTAAGCAATTCTTAAAATTAATTTCCTTTACTTTGGTTAAGGAGGTGAGCTACATAAATGCTATGACTTTTTAACTAGTTAGAAATATAGGTATATTTGTTAATTATTTGAATAAAAAATCTCTGAGTTAACTTTCAATATGAAATGTTTTCAATGGTATCCATCTCTATTCCTTTCTCAAGCATGTCTATTTTAATTATTTCTATTATTTAATTATGTCTATTAAAATTATTTCTATTTCTTTTCCAGTGTAGGTCACTCTTTTGAAGCCATACCTTGCTTACCTTCAAAAAAGTTACTTTAAACTTTAAAATGTTAGCTTAAAGCCATCCAGACTTACTTTACTACCATTTAAACTAATTGCTAGTCTACTTAAACTTTACCCTCAACACTGTAAATTTTGGTTAATCATGAAAATTTTGGCAGTTAAGGTCGGATCTTGTTTCTGAAGTAATTTCTTTTTCTGGCTGTAGTTGTCATTCATGTTGGAAACAATTACTGCATAACAATATACCTGGAGTTCAAAAAATATACCTGTTGCATTAAAAATGCATGAGAAGGATAATTGATTGGTGTCATCTTTAAACTTCAAAAAAAAACCAGGCCACTTTTACATCCTTTTGTTCACACTGAAATAAATTAGATGGTTAGAATAGTGTGGTGAGCATAATATTATTGGACTCTGGACCCTCATAATAGAATCTGACCATATGTTTAATGATGGTTAGTTTTTTCAAGAAGTGCAATCTCTCTGCAAATTATTAAAAAAAAATTAATAATAAAAAAGTGGATTTCTTCCAAACTAATCTACCATTTGATTTATTATGAGATAATTTAGTTCCTGTCTGTACTAGCAGAGCAATTGACTCCATGATGGCTATATTCAGAAGTGAAAATTCATGAAAATGCAATGAAACTCTATTGTGCAGAGTTTATGGGCCTGGACACAGAATCCCATAAGCTATAGTCTTTCCCAATGTGTTCTGACATATTCCTCAGTGCTACACTCTGTTATAAGCATTTAACAAATCACTTTATCTGTAGCTTGGATACTTCTGAATTGCTGTTCAATATCAGTGTCACTTGACTGACTTATAGGTAGACTCTTTAGAAGTCTTAATTACAAATATAAAATATCCAAAGGTTGTTGAGGTGAGATAATAGTTTGAAGGAAAATTTTCCAAAATGAAAATGGTGTCATAAAAATGAGAAAAGAACTAGAAAATGATAACATTGAGGACATCACAAAGACCATCATTAAGGAAGACAAGAAGTTGAGATTAAATTTATTTCCTTTGATAGTATTTCTTACTGGGATCATTTATGCCACTAAGACTTGGTAAAATATTCCGGGTAAGTGAATCCAGATGGAATATGAAAACAAAGCAAGCAGATTCAGTTCCCATATTAGCGAATTTCTACACTTGACCTATTTCTCATAAAGACAAGAGTAAGCAAAGAAAAGTTTGAAATGTAGCTCACTCAAGGCAAAAACTCAAGAGTTTTAAACTGAAGGCAGGCAGTACAAGAGATTATTAAAGGATATTTAAAGATTCAGCAGAAAGTAAGTCACAGCAATTTCTACTGATTGTCAGAATACTTGTATTCTATTTTACATGAATCAAGGTTTTCCTTAAAAACATGAAAAGTAATAATTTTTAATCTTGTTCACAGTAAGATTTACAAAGAGAAATTTAAAAAAAAATGCAGCATTTAACAGTAATAGAATTGCTTACCCTTTCAGCAACACCTGCAGACTGCTAGTTGAAATAGAAGTATATGTAACAAAGTCATAACCAAGATATGTGAATTTTATGTCTGTCCTATTACTATGTTTAAATAGTGGTGGAATACAAGTTGTAGGCTCACATTTATGATCTAGTTCACATACCCATGAAGTTCCCATGTATTTATTTGTACATACTCTAGTCCATAGAGCATGCACAGGAATGCAAAGCAACTGAACAATTTTTCATTTCTGGCTTAGAAAAGCTGAATTCTTGATGTTCCCTCCTTTCCCATGGCTGCTTCAGAAAATTCTCAATTTTTTTTTTTTTTGTAATTGACTGCACCTGGTAATCTGTACACAAAATAACAAGTAGCTAGTATGAAAAGCTTCATAAACTGACAAACAACAAATTTTATACTAGCAGCTGATCCCAGCTTCATTTTGGCACATCCTTTTTAGCAAGCCCCATTGATCTGCAACAGTCAAACAGCAATAATTTCATATGCATGACTGTGAAAGGAAGAAAAAAAACACAAAAACATTAACTGCCCTCCCCCCAAAGGAAACATCAAGCATCAAAAACCCCATATGAACAATAAGGCCCTATTTGCATAATTTAATTACAAAACAAATTGTGTCACTGCTGCTGATATTATTAATGTATGAGCATTTGAATGAGCAAAACAATCCTCTCAGAAATACTGTTATAGTGGGGTACAAAGAAGAAATGGAATTTCTCGTCCACTTGTTAAAACTAATAATAGATTTCTCCCTCTAGTCATAATATTCTAATTAGAATGATCTTTGTCTCATTTTTATTTCTCTTCATATTCATTGAGGGGAGATGAAATCAAAAGCACAAGTGCTGAAACAGAATCTGTTAGCATACTGCTTTTCTTGCATCAGAGAAAGAAATCAGAGGTGCAAGTAGGCTCATCATATTTCCAGAACCAGTTAATTAAAATAACAGTTTTGTTCTCACATGATCAAGAATGGTCTCACAAGATGTGGTTTCACCAAATATTATAAAATCAGAGACAAATTTCAGAACAACCTCTTACCTCCTGAAATGAATTTGAGAAGCATTTCAGCTGTGACCAAAGACAGAAATAGATTCAGTCAACAGAAAGCTCTGAAATGGAAAAATATATTTCTTTTTCAAACATATTGTTTTGTTCTAAGCTACCTGTCTTTTATTGCTATATTGACCCCAGAATTGCATTCATAGGTGAGCTTTAGTCTCTTCTGTATAATGCATTTAACATTTGAAATAATTCTTTTCAGAGTTCACACTTTGTGCACACTGAAGGATCTGAATTTGGGTTATCACACCTTACAACAGGAAACCTAATATGGCATTACCCCTTTAAAGTGGTATGTAATAGTACATACAATAAATACTCTGTAGGAGTGAGTTGATTTGAAAACAGACATTTGCCCTGAAATATTAATTATGAGCATATACACATAGACACTCTGCTTTGGGAAGATAAGGTTTATTCAAGTGTTATTGTCAATACAATGGAACAAACCAAAACAAATTTGCAGACCTATTCAGAAAATGAAGTTAGCAACATAAATTAATACAGGTTATTAGGAGAGGAATCATTTTTAAAAAAAATTATTTGGAGGGGAAGAATTGTTCCCCACTTTAAGGAAAAATATTTTGACACATGTGAGACTCCTCTATCGTGTTTTAAAATATTTATTACATTTACCTGGAGCTATGCTCAGCTTTCTAAGCACTACACCAAGTAAGCTGCTTTGACAACATTGAAAGATTCTAATAGAGGCACTTGATTAGTCTCTGATAAACTTGGTATCACTAGGGGCTTATTGCTTTTAAAAACACCAGTCTGTAAAGATGCAAAATCCTGCACCAGGTACACAGTACACATTTTGTCCATGTACAACATTTGTCCATGACTTGGGGATCTGGCATCTTTAAATATGTAAATTGAAACCAAGAAAATTAATAAAACTTTTCTGTAACTTTTTCTTTTGTCAGCTAGAGCACTGTCCAATCTACAGACTTCCTAGCACGCATCTTAGCAGTACATGTATGAAAGAGATGGGGAAGCATTCACTCCAAACATACATTTTTCATTAAATGACATCATCTAGTCACTAAAGAGAGAAAGAAGAGATTCAGATTCCACTGATGTAACCAGCCATTTAAGAACTGTTAGGATGCAGGAGGTAGTTTCTGCAAAGAACCCCACCAAAAGGAAGCAACTTGCATTCTGATGAAAAGGGTGGTTTCCTATTTATGGAGGAAATAGAAGGATTTAGAGTGAAATATGAAGCTGATCTAAATTCTAGGCCTTTAAAGCAAAAATAAGTTTTGCAAAACCAAGGGCATGAGACATGACACAAGGTCCAAAACTCCAACTATTGCAATTTCTGGAAAAAGATACTAAATCAGCTTAGTGAAGGAAAGAAAGATCATTCAGTAAGTAATTTAAATAACTACTTGTGGTTTCTTCTTTGATTTTTATTGCTTGTGACAGTGCACTTCTGTTTCTTATTAATACTTGTTACCATTTTCATTTCTTATTTTAAGGTGAGCAAGAATCACTGCTTATTTCATAATCTGATATTATATATAAAGAATGGGCTTGAGGACTTTCAGCAATAGTCCATCCTGTTGAGCACACATACATACTGTATATCTATGTATATAGATTTACAGCATATAAAGCATGGCACTTAAAATAAAAAAGTGGATTTTCATTTGAAGAACTTGCACATAGAGAAATGCCACAAAGGACTAAGCAGTAGGGAGGAAGATATTTTACAGAGACCATGAGTGTCAATATCAGGCTGCCCAAGATGCAGCAATGGATTGGACCGTGTTTGAGCTGTATGGGACATGGTGGGGGAGAGGAAGAAGTAATTTGTGCTTTATTCTTCTACTCTTTTATTCATGTATTCACATGATAGCATTTCTTTGAATCCGCAGATATACAGATTCTTAGAACTTAATAACAACTTTGCATGGCATGGCTGAGCAATGCCATGCCCTTCAACACTCACAAAGATATTGAAGAGGATCGCCCGCTGCCATCTCAGAGGTAGTTCCTGACAATTCCCCTTACCTCTCATTCTGTTCCCATTGTCTGCTTTTGAGGGGCTCCCACTTCACCATTTTCTGAGTTTAATTTTTCAGGCTGCCTGATTCCAAGTCCAGTTGCATTTCAGACCATCTTGGGCAAGATCCTGTGCTTTGCTGCGGAGTCTTGTACCATTAACTTCAAAGAGCAAGAGGTGTCAGCATCAGAGCTGCAGCTGATTCATCTGGATACTCTGCCTGTTACAAAATGAGTGAGTCTCACTGAACTCCTTTTCTCACAGGCAGTACCTAGCTTCCCTGCTTCTCTAATTCTCAAAAAGTATGACATGTGTGCTAAGGAAACCTGGAAAAAATATTACATTTCACTAGAGAAAAGCTTTACTTCTTCTTAGGATTCTAGCTTACCTCTTCTAGAATTCAATTATAATAAATAAACCCAGATAACATAAAGATACCATAATGTTTGCGTGAAAAACTATTAGAAAATAGTGTTAATTTTATTGCATTAAAATAATGATCATTATAGTATATTTATATAATTCAATATTGCATTCAACTACTACTTTTTCATTAGTATCTCCCTGCTTAGATACTCTTGTTGGAATAATTGGAGTTCTGTATGTTGATAAATATCACCAGTTGAATACTCTTTGAAGTGTTCTGCAGAAATATATAATCCTAACTCAAAGTATAGTAGCAAGGTCCCTGCAAAACTAAAACAAAAGCATTTACAATTTTAATATATTTTAATTATTTTTTACTATTAAAATTAATTTTATATTGCTTTTACCTGAAGTATCTATTCTGGAAATTTCTCACATTTGGCTGAATACCCATATTTCGCACACAAAAATATCCAAATTCTAACTCTGAATATTGAAACTAAGCAAACTTCCCAATTGTCTTCAGAAATATCTGTGATGCATTGGTACATTCCTCGTGTGGACTTTATTGAACAAAATAGCTACCCATTAAACATATGGAAGTATGGAGAAATTAATTACTAGTCAAAGCACTTGAGTATGATTCCCAAAAGTCTGGATACCTATCTAAAGACTCTTGCCAGGTGTCTAAGCATTCACTTCAGTAGCATGGAAATGGATAAGGAGATATTCAGAAATAAGAAAATAAAACCTTCTAAAATATCATAGAAGCAAATTATATATAACTGTGATCACTGCTGGATATTGTTAAATTGCTAGACAAATCTAGGAAGATTACACAACTGTTTCTTTGTTTAATGCTTTATGGAATTAATTTACAAGTGCTGCTGATTTGTGAAGTGTCTTTGTGTATCCATTTTGCTAAAAACAAAAATAAGTTTAATGCATATTCATCAGAAAATGTCTTTTGAAAGCCATTAACTCTCAGAGTGAGGATTTTAAATTAGTCTTAAATTACATAATCAGAGCAAAATAGTTATTCATTAGACTGTTGTTCATGGATACAAGAATCAGCCTGCAGTGTTGTTTGGGAATGAAGATTCCTAAAAAAAAAAAAGGAAAAAAAAAAGAAAGGCAGCAGTGACAAAGAACTGAAGGGGACAAGTCCTGTTAGTAAAACCTGTAATTCCAAATGCAGGCACAAGGTTTCTAAGTCAGAGCTCTGGGCTTGTGTCTCAAACTCTGATAGCTAATGAGGAGAATATTACTGCTTTTGTACCTGTCTTTATGCTGCTTGCTAAGAATTTTAGCATGTTTTGAAACCTATACAGTTGTCATTTTTTTATTAAGGTGTAGAGTTTATTGTTTATAATTATTTCTCCACACTAGACATTCATTAAACTTCCTAACAGAAAGAATCCTGAGTCAAGAGTGTCCACCTGGATAAGCATCTGATGACCAAAACACTACTGAAAGAGCAGATGACTCTAGGAAGAGAGCACCTGATTTATGTAGTCTGATCTCAGATGAATGTGCCGAACAGAAGAGACCTTGCTTCTTCATGGGTTTCTAATGATATCTTCATGGCAAGGTAAGGATATATTAGAGCCCAGTAGCTTAAAATCTGCAAGACTCAGCTGGTTAAAGCGGAGTGTTGAACACATGTATTTTTATCTCTGTTGAACAAGAAAGTCAAACAAATAGTGTAAAGCCTTTTCTAGTAGCTGTCAGGTTAGAGATTTTGTGCCACCACAGAAAAATTAAATTTGCTAGTGGAATAACATAAAGGTGCTATGAATAGAGTTAAACCTCCTAAAATCTGTCACTGTGTTGAAAAAACTTGTCTTTTCTAACTCTTTAGCCTTTATTTAAAATAAGGACATGTCTTAAACATTATCTGTTAAGTGCTAAATTATGCCCTTTACAAGTTGAATAGATTAGAAGCAGTTTAAGAAGTTGTGTTGACCTCAGCTGTGTAGCATCTTGATAATTCCCAGATGAGTTAAGTTAGTGAAGCTGACTAATATATTTAATTTTGAGCCTCACTTGTTTTCCTGTTTTTTTCTCTCTATTAGGTATGTGCAAGCTGCAACATGATGTGCAGACTTAAAGCATCACTCTACTATTTGGCATCAACAAATGATATGTTAGATATAATTTAATTTTAATTTGTTACAAGACAATGAGAAAGCAAGACATAGTGTAATAAACCATTTAAAACATTTTAAGTATGTCACCAGTACTCACTGAAGGTCAGAACCAAGATATGGAGCAACATCAGTTGTATATTAAAGATATTTATGTTTTAACTTTGTCATGTACTATTAGAAGTGTGACCACTGTTACTAAATCTCTTAATGTCTGCTAACTTGGCACTATCCCCCCCATGTGATCTATTCAGATATATCTATTACACAAGATGAAAATAGAATAAGACATTTTAAGTATATGAGTAATCATGAACTTCTTAATGAGACCCTTATGTCCTTTTAATTCATGCATTTTGAGGAATAAATATGTTTTAACAACCTGATAAATACTCATGAATATTTTCTGAAGGTTGTCTGAACATTTATTTATATGTGGTTTATGAAGGTATACTGAGAGAAAAAAAGTGTTGTAACGTTGAGAATCAATTAATGTTTTCTTCAAAATCCCAAAACAAAATAGATTGTGAGTAAAGTTTTTGGTTTGCTTTGCTTTGGCTTGCTTTTTAATGTTGGTGGTTCCATCCGCACTGAAATGCCATGTGAAACTAAAATGGAAAAATATATCTATATATTTAAAGGTTTTTCTTATATAAATGCTATCAGTGATAGATCAAGATGAAGGTATTCCAAACAGATGCACTATATGAATCTTTCAAAATGCAAAGTGAAAAAATCTGGGGTTTTTTTACCTATCATAGAGATAAGAAAAGGAAAAAAATAAATGGGTAGGATACACAAGTTCCAGAACAATAACTCTGATTCCTCCACAAAACTTCAGAAGTTCCTCTGAAGCTTTTTTCAGAAAAGCATTTTTTAAGTTGATGTAAGATGGTGCAATGCACAAAGACAAAAAAGTTTTTCTCAAGAAACTTAATATTTTTTTGTTGTTCAGTCCTGTTTATGTCATTGTAGCTCATTTAGGGAATAGGAAAATGACCACTTATACAAACTATGTGGGTATAAAGTCAAATACACTTATCTTTGTACTGATACCACTTCAATAAGTGTACAGGGTAGGAAAAAAGAGAATGAAAATAGAAATACTTCTAATCTCCTAAAACTTGCACCATGAATTCAAGCTGTTGCCTTGCTGATTGAAATTTTATCTGAAGTTTTTTCAGACATTGCTGAAGCTTTCATCAGGGAGTAGTGTTTGAATTCAAATTCTTTATGAATAAATTCACTGGATTTTTATGCATTTTAACTCAGCATTCATTTTTTTTCAGAGCCCTCATAGTTCTTCTTTTGTGTTTATATACCTACTAAATATTCTGTTCCTGTTTTATCTCAGAGGTCTTATTTTCCTCTAAAGAAGCATTGCATTTGTACCTTCAAATTATAATTTAACTTGCTTATTTTTTTTATACCTGCTACAGCTGATCAGACAATTCTATACTTCAAATTAATGTACATTTGCTCTATGGACAGAACAGATTACCTGAACCTCTGGCTTTGCAACAGCTTTTGAAATAAGCTTCAATCCTATGTACAGGAAGCCTTTGAGAAGACATATTCAAGCAGTTGGTTGTCCTGGGCCAGATATGTCTGCTCTACTGGGGCTAAAATTGTCCAGGTATGAGCATGAGCAGCTGCTGTAAGGAAGTGCCTGGTTTCATCCTGCACTGCACACTCCTGGATGTCGAGACAGAGGTAGCATTCCAGCCTATTAAATAAGATAGATCATTTTGGGTTTTTTCCAAGATGATATGGGAAGGTGTTGGGAAAAAGGCTTTTTCCCAACCTGGAAATGAAACTCGAGACAATTTTAGTAAGAAGGTAATATAAAAGGGGATCTTTATTTGAAGGCCTTCAGAGGCAGTCATGGAAAGATGTCCACAAAAGCCCACCCCAACCAGAGGTGAGTACATTTTTATGGGTGTTAGGAAATAAGCATAATTGATAAATAGCACAAATTAGGAGGACAAGTGGTGATGCAATTCTCCCTCCAAGGTCAAGCCCCTTCTCTGGAGCCCCCCTTCAGCACCAGTTGCACTTTGTCCATGAGAATGTACCTCGAAGAGTTGTTCTTGGTCTTGGTTCCCAGGAAGAGCCAAGATGGGATAGAGACCTTGTACCTCCCAGGCCTTGGAACTCTGGAATTTGTTTTGTCTTTCTGCTTAAGGAAAGGCTATGGAAAAGTACTGGGAAAATGAGTCACAAATACAATAGGCTACAAAGCTACAAATATATGTGTGAAGAATACAGAGAACACATAAAAGAAAAAACAGGCAAAACCTAAACAGCACCAAAGGTATGGGAAGGAGGCTGGACCTGTGCATGGATGGGACCTGTGCAGCATGCCATGGGGAAATCCATCAGATCTGTTCAGTGCTGCACAAAAGCTGAGTTCGTAACATCCACAGAGGCATGATTTCCTTCCTGTCTATATTCCTCTTTTTATATAATCTTTATGCCATTTGTTGTCAGTTCTTCCCTCCTGAGATTCAAAATGGCCCTGCACAACATCCCGCTCTCCTTTCCCTGGGCCCCCTTGCAGAACACCATTTGCCTGACAGGAAAATGCAGTCATTACCATTTTCTGAAAATTTAAAGCCAGAATATTATGCAGCACATTCTGGTTTAAAATTATCCCAAAGGAGTATAAATAAGTTCGTTCTCTCATTGATGTCATGTTCAATTATTGTTCTCAAAGAGTAATTGAGAGGCTTAAATGAAATTCTCCATTGGCTTCAAATGCTAATACTTAAAAAAAATCCCACAAAACCTTAAAAACCAAACAGATAAAACCCCCAAACCCCTGCAGTAGGGAACTGTTGCTGGTTTAGTTCGATCAGCTTACTTTTTTCATTTTTTCAGAAGGGTTTTTTTCTATCCTTTTGTTTACCTTGCTCTTTTACTTCTTTTATTTGTAGCTGAAACAAATCAAAGTGAATTTATCTTTTCTAGGGCATTAATAATAAGCTAAGGGATGATTAAAAAACACAAAGGAAATTTATTTGGTTGCTTTATTTTTAGCCATAATGAGCAGAATTTGAGTTGATTTCTGAATTGTAAAATCTTCAGAGGCTTTTTTGAGGTTATTCAGAGTTCTTTCAACAAAGTGTTTAAGTTGAAACACTTACAGAATATGGCGTGTAAACTTTTATGTTTTATTTTTCTTTGTGTCTTTGAATTTCTGAAACATGTTGGGGATTGTATACAAAGCCCTAAAGTACTTTAAGAATGTAAGTAGTCTGGTGTTAGACTTGAGGGCAAATGTTCAAGAAATCAATGCAGGTCTGAATGATTTTTTTCTTCCTGAAGTCTTCGCCCATTTAGCCTGAAAGCTACCTACCAGGTTTCAGTTTTCATATAATCATTATATTAGAATAATTTTTTATCTTCCCTCAGAAAAAAAATTAGCACAGAAAACAACATGCTTTTCAGATAAAAAAACAAAATCTTGCTTAAAAGTAATGAAGAATGAAAGGCTACTAACTCTGTGTTGTATCCTCTGTCCTATCTAACTTTTCAACTTTTCCATGCATAAAGCATCACAAAAATGTTGGAAAAGGTACTGTCATGAGAGGGAAGAGTGAAAAGGAAATATTACCTCTTCTTATGAACACACAGGATTTTTAGGATTTTAGGTGTGCACACTCTCTCCCTCTCTCCTTCTACCTTAGTAAGCATTCAAATGATTCCTTTCAAGACAGAACTTGAACTGAACTGAAATGACCTACATGAGTATTTTACATATATAGTTGGCCACAGTAGAAAAGACAAGGGTCTTGCCATGTAAACACCTTTATAGAAAGGCAATTGTTTAAACAGAATACTTCCGCCTTCATTTTGAGAAGTAACTTATCTATTTCATACACATGGAAAACAGGATTAGTGGTTGACATCCTAGTAAAAATGAGTGTTGCTTCCACCCTGAAACGCTGTTATTTTTCTTTGAAGGTACATTCCTTACCCCACCCCTCAACTATTTGCTAATTTACCTAGCTGCTTTCTCCAGAAAGCTGGTTTAAACAAATTCAAAGAACACTGGAATTAATTGAAGAAAGCACAGTTGCTTGTATTATTACTAAGCCTTCAAAATAGATTAAAAACTCTGGCTCTGTACCATTTTCAGTTTGTCTAATATTTGTATCTTGGTTTACTGATGGTATTTTTTTCCCCAAATGTGGGTATGTCCATGAAATAGAGTCCCTTTTGGGAGGCTCCTAGCACCTACTTGGAAAGTGAAAAACATCTCCAAGGAGTGACCACATTACCATTTCTAGGTCCTTCATTTTTGGTAACTTTAGCTAATATATTCATTTTTTTTTTTCAGACTAGAACTGCTCAGCCAGTCAATTAGAGTTCCTCAGCTGGAAGCCTTTTCCAGGCTGAGGGGCAATACGGATGGGCTTCCTACAGTCCCTGAATCTTCTCTGCAATTCTCTGACAGCCTATAGCCTACTCTATTTATAGCTGAACAGTAAAACTGATGTGGTCAGAAATTAGGAAGTGGCTCTGCAAAAATACACATCCCCTGAAAATCTATTTATGCTACACCCAAACTCACTGTTACCTTGATCTCAAGCATTTTCTGTATGCATTTTCAAACACATAAATTCCATAAAGGGCTAAGATAACAGAGCTATACACATTCCAAATTTAATTTCAAATTAAGAAAAGCACTTATTGGACAGCTAGCAATATACTGACAAAAAAAATTAAGTTTGTCTTCTAAAATTCTTCATAATGCCTTGCTTGTCCATCCCTGCTGCTCAGAAAATAAAATAATAGTTCACAGAACACTGACAGGAGGAGAAAATTGAATTTAAAGAGATTTAAAGATTTGAGAGCTAGGTCTGAACATGCAGTGCAAACAAGAGGTTTGACTTCTTCAAGTCTGTGTCTGTGTTCCAATGATCAGGAAGTGTGGCTGACGAAGCAATCTTACATGAGGTTAGTATATACTGATATACCACCAGAAAAAATACTCTGGCTTCTGTGGAGGGCTTGGTAAATCCTGAATAATAATGATTCTTGTTATCTAATGCTGGAATTAGACATATTCTGCTGCAGGGAAGAACTGATAAAGATATTTTCCTCTTAGGGAGAGCAAAAGAGCTCCAGTAATGACATTATAAGAAAACACAGAGAGCTCCAATTTTCCTGACCCAGAAAACACATAGAAGGAAAGTTTATTTCAGTCCATCTCCCTTATTCAACAATTAAAATTTCCTACTTTGTTTCTTAGCCATGTTATACTTTCTTGAGGACAGGCCTCTTTTTTATGTTGTTTGCAAACTTGTATGTTGCTGTGCAATTCTGTTGCATGTCCCCATCTCCCAAATGAAATTCATGCCTTAAATTATTTTCTTATAACTTCCTGTGAGCAGGTTCATTCCTTAGCATGGGAACTGCAGCAATCAATTTTGCTTCTTCAGAAATTTAATACTTTGGAGACTCTCCTTCATGTTCTTGCTACCAGGGACTAAAAGTCCATGTAAATATTTGATGAATATTGGTTTGGACTGTATTATGCACTCCATATATTTTTATTAATCTTTAAAAGTAGATCATATTTCAGCTTCCAAAGAAAATCTTTCATTTATTCTTTTATTCTGTAGATTAAATTTCAGTAATACTGAAGTCAGTGGCAGAGCACACATCAGTTTTACTGAGGCCATAAATTTATCTTGATATTCACACCATCAAAAAGACCTCAAAAAACAAAATACTTCCTTTTTCTTCTTTAATTTTTCCCATTATATATATATAAATATAGACAGAGAAGAGAAAATTTACTCCTATTAAAAAATAATTAATAAATTATTTTCTTGTCATTGATTTTACAACTTAAACTCTTGTGAAATAAAAATACCTGTGTTTTTTTCTTGCTATGTAAGATTCAGCAGGGTAAATGTACATTACAAAGTAAATAATTTCCATTAGATGAAGTAATTTTTCTACAAAATACTTACTGATATGCATCAGGAAAGTATATGAAAGATTACATAACTGAACCAGTTTTTGGACAAGTTTGATGTCAATATTGAATGAGCTCCTCTGGGCCAGTGATGTATAGCAATAACTTAAATTTGGAAAACTTGGAATACTTGTTGGTGTCATTTTGATGATACCAACACTGAAGTATTTCATATACTTAGAGGAATAGCATAAAAAACATACAAGTCAATAATGGAAACAATGGTTAAACTTTGCTAAGATTCTTATGCTTATATTTATGCAGTGGTAATCAGTCCTCTTCCATTCAAAATTCATCACAGTCATTTTTATTCTGTGTGGCATTACAGTAACTTTTTAATAATTGTTTAATTTATTTACACTTAAAATTATAGATCCTTTTGTTTCTGGCCTATGGTACATTGACTGTGAAATGAAATGAACAGCAGTTCCCCATGGTTCTAGGAAACTGTAATTGTTTATTACCTAAAACTAAGTTTTGTAGTGAAGCACCAGCTGTTTTTCAGCTCTGTATACTGTAGTAGGTATATGAAGCCTAAATGATGTACTAAAATGGAGATTTTGTTTTTTTAAATTCAGATAATGAAAGCATATCTGTAAGTCCTAAGAAAGAAGAGCTGTTGTTGAGTATAGGGTTTTTCATAAAACAGTAGCCAAGCAGTTTCCTTCCTGCTAGGCTGCAAGCTAGTACCAGCTGAATAATACTGCCCAAGCAGGAGGATCAGAGTAAACCCCTCAAAAGCTCTATTTTGAAAACAGAGATTTAACAATTTCCAAGAGCCAGAAAAAGGTTTAAAAGGAAAGTCTTGATGTTCTATGTTTTTCTTCAGCAGATTAAAGAAGGCCATCCTGAGGAGCCTAAGGCAGTAATTTTAAGTGTCGTCATTTGTCTGGGGACATCTGTCTTGCTTGAACAAGTCAGCAATGGCTGAAGGAGAAAACAGTGGACCAATGAATGTTTGAAGGCATCACACATCTTAGTCCAGGAGATCGAGGGGGAGCTTCTGAATACATAATTTCTAAGGGCAACTAATGTTGCTGGGTATATGAGTTGCTTGAAAGTCCAACAGAAAAGAGGACTACTGAACACAGTACCCTTCAATTGTATATAATGCAATATGTAATGCCTAGAAGTGATGCTGTTTGAGATTTGCAATATCCAGGCATATCTTTGTTTACACCAGGAGGTTTTGAGATTATGTACTCTCCCTGTAAAACAGCTCCACACATTACCTTCAGAATCTCACCTGATGTCTGACCAGATGCCATGACATGACAAGTAGCTAAGGGCTTAGGACATACAGGATGGTGTGCCTGACTCAAAATTCTTTTCATAGAACAGGTTTAATCTATTTTTTCAGCAGTTCCTAAAAGGAAGACAGCTCCCATGTGCAATAGATTTACTTTCCTGAAGACCATTAAAAATACAACTTTGTTCTTTTCTTAGGTGGAAAAAAACTAAAAAAAGAAAACCAGTTTACAACATGCTGTTAACAAAAAAAAAAATTCTAACCCTATTGAGTAGAAAAAAAAAGCAGTATCAGAAAATATATCTTAACTACTCTGTCATCAGGAAGTATTTCTTAACTAGCAATTATATCCTACTCTGAACTGAGGTGTTTATGACATCTACTTAACTATAAGGACTCTGGTTTTGTAGACACCTTGAGTGAGCTTTCCTGGTTGCAGTTTCTTGTGTGTGATGAAATAAATCTGATAAAAACTGTCAAACAGCCAAGGAGAGGGACACAGGCTTCCACCATCTGGGACAGAAAAGTTATTTCAAGACTTCTATTTGTTATTAAATGACCACATCTGCATCTGTCACAACAATATAAAATTTAAATGAACATGTACCTAAATGTATGTCAGAAGCATTCAGCATGGTGTTTCCCATATAATCTGGTAGGATATTGAAATATCTTCTGGAATCCAGTATTAGTTCTATTATGTTTAAAAATATAATGATTCAGAAGTCATTCTAAGTTCTGTTGTCTGCTACAAATAATATTCTAAGTACAATTCCACTATATATGTAGGTTCAGAATTCATGTTTTATATAGTCTATAATTGCATCTGTAGCACATAAGAGTTTGTATTCCACTGCTTTGATCACAACCCAAAAATTGATGTCAGATTTTTCAGTTTCAGAGATAAAAGCTAAATAGATCTCCAGTTCCGTGTTTAAATGCAAATTTACATTTCACTATTAACCACGTTATGAATCAGAAATAAATTAAATAAACTGATATAGGTTGGTAGTTAGATTGTTGCTGAAATTGGAAAGATACATGATTTATGTAAAAATATTTAATATTTTCAAAAAAATATAATTAAATAATATTTAAATATAAAATAAATAATATTTAAATAAAAAAAATATATTTTAAAATAATATATTTAATCCACTGCTAAGAGACAATTCCAAGCTTTGTCATAATTTCACAAAATTAACAGAGAGCTAAAAACCCTTTGCTACCTCAGGTATCCAGATAATGGAGATTAATGAATTAATTAATTGCCCTGTGAAGACAGTTAGCTGTACTCCATCCAAAACCATCAAATTCCATCTAATGAGAAGAATAGTCCAGACATTATAATGTTTATTTCAAAAAACTTGGTAGTAATGTTATGATAATTGGAAGCATTTGACTTTTGGTGATCCACGTAATCTTCTCAATTACTTTCGTTTATTGCAAAATTAATTTCTCAAATTCTCTGTATATTATTAATCTTTGAAAAATAAAAAATAGTAATAAAAAATACCAACAACAGCAAATAAACACCCTTTTAAAAAAAAGTTTCCCATAAATTCCTAGTGAAATAGTGGGTTTCCTGTTCTTTTGTTTTTATATTTTATTGGTGTATAATCTCAGATTTCTTATCTGTTGATCAAATGCAAAATCTACCTAATAAATGAAAGCAAACACTTATTGCTGTAAGGAGTGAAAAAATGCTGATAACTAAAAAGTAGTCTAAATATAATTTTTATTATTTTAATATTATTTTAATTTACTTTTTTGTTTTTGTCATGCAACATCAATATTTAATTCTAAACTTTTATTTAATGCATGTGTGAGAAAAAAGGTGTGGTTTTCATAAAATCTATTGAAAAAGACTACAGGGACCAAGGGCCAAGATAGAGGAAATTATATTTTTTGACTCACAGTGTACCAAAGAAGTTCACACTGAAAAACAACAGTGTGCCCATGTGGCCAAGGCCAATGGCATCCTGGCCTGTATCAGCAATAGTGGGGTCAGCTGGACCACAGCAGTGATTGTACCCCCGTATTTGGCTCTGGTGAGGTCTCACCTTGAGTGCCACGTTCAGTTCTGGGCCCCTCACCACAAGGATGATGTTAAGGTGCTGGAGCATGTCCAGAGAAGGGCAACGGAGCTTGGGGACATTCTGGAACACAAGTCCTCTGAAGAGAGCCTGAGGGAGCTGGGGTTGTTTAGCCCAGAGTGGCTAAGAGGGGACCTCATCACCCTTCACAAGTACCTAGAAGGTAGTCTGGTGGGAGTCAGTCTCTTGTCCCAGGTAGAAAGTGAGAGAACAAGAGGAAATGGCCTCAAGTCATTCCAGGGGAGGTTTAGATTGAATGTTAGGGGCAAAAAACAATCATGGAAAGCATTGTAAAGCATTGGAACAGACTGCCCAGGCTAGTGGTGGAGTCACCAGCCTTGGAAGTTTCAAAGAATGTGTGGATATGGCACTTAAGGAGATGGTTTAAAGGTGAATATGGTAGCACTGCAAGGCTGTTAACAGTTTTTGGTGGTATTGACAGTCTTTTCAGATGTAATAGATTCTATGATTCTGTGACCTCGATAAGATAAGGTGCACTACATTTTTGAAAACATCATGTTGAATTAGGGTTTTGTGTTTAATTTCATCAGTTCAATTTATTTATCTTTAATTTAATGTTATTCAACTTATAAGCCATTTACAAATTATCTGGAAACTCACACAAACTGAAGAATTCATTTAAACTTTGAGACTGGTGAAGGAGGGTTCAGTTTAAACTTCAAAAACATTAAAAAGTTTTGAACCCTGAAGAATGTCTATTAAAGCATAAACATATCATGCACCCAGGCATATATCATTAAAACCACATTTGGCAATATTAAAATTTCATACCTAATTATGATATTCCATAACATCTAATCATGAGCTACCCATTTTGTATAAAATGGCTACGTCATTGCAACTAGCAGTCACAGTATTCACTACTGAAGGGAAATAAATTTAAAAAGAAATGGTGGCTGTGGACTGGGGAGCTTTGGATATTACTTTGAAGTGCAACTTCTCATTTAACAACCTTATTAAAATCTTGGTTAGTGTTGTCCAAGGCACTGTGACTCCAACACAAGAAATCTTCTACTTCCCTATGAAGGGCTGAATTACCCACTTCAGTGCCTGGAGGTGTAAGCCTGCAAATAACAACACTAATTTCAACCTCAAGAGGTGACACATCTAATCCTTCCCCAGTACCAGGGCAGTGAGCTTGGAGCTCTGGGCTTTGTTGTTTTCTGAACCCTAACCCTAGGCAAAACCCTAACCCTAGGTGGAGCAGTAAAAAGTGCCTTGGACTGCATCAGGTCCGGGCACCTGAGGTGGTGGAAAATGTAATATTTTGAGGAGGAAAATATTATACTGTTGAAACAGAAAATATTTTAGAGTACCTTTCTTTTTTGTATAATTAATTTTTACTCTTTTCTCTTTTTCTGATTTTTTCTTTCATTCTTATTTTTTCTCTTTCCTAATGTCTATTTTCTGACTATTGAAGAAATATCTATTTGGTTTTTATTATCCTTTTGTGACGGAGTGGGGTGTTGAAATTCTTTGACATTTTGTCCAGTTCAAAATTTCAGAAATTTTTCATGTCTATATAGAGAACCTAGTGTGATTAAATTGGATTAGCTGTTTTAATCTGTCTGATGGTATCTCAAAGGAGATGTTAACAAAAGCCCATTTTCTCAAATTCCTCCATATTGTGGGCCTCCCATATTCTTTGTATGCATATTCCCTGCATCTCTTAAAATTTGTTTTACTTTATAACTGTGGAGAAGGTTTAATATTCCCCTATTTTTTTAGAGAGGTTCATAATTAGGATAGCTATCCCTTTGTCCATTTACTCCACCAGAAAAATTGCCACTCTTTTCATATTGTTTGCCACTCAAGTGCAAAGAGCTGCACAGTCATGAGAGAGACCACATTATGTGAAAATGGTTTCTTTTTTTCACTCAACAGTTTATTGATCTTCAAGGACAACCAATTTTTGTCAGCTGTCATCTCTTCCTGTTAAAATTATTAGTTTTCACTCTACCTTGATAACTTCTTTTTAGGTTGTCAGAATTCTTCCGCCACCTCCTGTGACCATCTCAAATCTAATTTAGGCGAGGAGAACGTCTGGAACCACATAATCTGCTCTGCTTTAACATACAAAGAGTATAGAAGATGCTTAGTTTCCATTACGAAAAGAAATTATGTCCTGTGGAGAGCAGAGAGGTTTGAGCTAAATCTGTCCCTGCCAGGAGAAATTCAATGGGAGGTTGTTGATGCAGTGATTCACTACTTTATGCAAGTTGCATTGTTATAAAAACACTAGAAGTAGTCAAATGTGTTGCTTACTGCCTAATTCATCAGCAGAGTTTCTTCTCCTACCAAATAAGTCAATGTTAATCCTAATGATTCAGTCAATACAGGGAGAATTGCCTCATGCAACACTTAACACTTTTTTTCTTTGGTCAAATCAGCAATCTCAGTTTAATATTGGTGAGGCAGAAATAGAGAGCATAGAAAAATAATCGCAAAAATATTTAAAAGGGTTGCCAGTGTCTTAATTCTTTAACCTGGAATTAAGCCTTTCCTGATATCCATTTCAAAACAAGATTTAAGAGTTAAAGATCTGGTTACAGTGAGTTGTTACCATGAGTAACTGCTTTAAACAGTAAGCATTTTTTGACTATTGTTCACAAAGCAGGCTCCAGACTCTGCACAAAATAACTAGTTCTGTAAAGAACCTGCATCAAGAGAGTTAATATTGTTTTTCCTTGAGGGTTTTTACAATGGTAATGAGACCAGTAATTCATTTGTCTGAGCATAAGAAAAAGACTGATTTAATCAGAATGTCTGGACTGTAGTAGTCAAAAGAACTCCTAAGATGAGAAATCTACTTTGCTAAGTACTCTTCAGCATAGAAAAATCTATTTTATCCCTCTCTTCTTGTATGGATTTTTTAGGGTTCAGAGAACCTTAAATAAAACTCCAGAATTCATTTTTGGCAAGAACAAACCTCATCCTACTTTGCCTTCCCTCATGCAAATTAATGTATTTGTCTCTGTATTGTTTTCAGAGCCAAAATTCACTGTCTCAAGCTTCAGTTATATGATAGTCTTTCATCCCTTAGATCACATTCAGAATAGACATAGTTGCTTTCACTAAACCCTGTGGGCAAATTTTTTTAAAAAAAATATTTAATAAAATCATGGAACTTTGAAAATTTCATTTGCCTTACCAACAAAAATAAAAAAAACTCCTATAACTACATATTTTTATGGTTTGGATTTGGACTCTTCCTTGGAGCCTAAGATATCATGGGAATAAATCTTTAATCATATAATTTAAGGTCAGATTAGCAGTCTGGACAGCTATTCAATGGACCAGAATTCATTCTTAGATTAACTTCCTTTGCTACCCACAGTGAACACAGATTCCATCTTGTAAATCCACTTCTCTTTTAGAATCCTTCTCTGTAGTTAAGAGATAACTTTTGTTGCCTTTTTTCCCATATTTTCAATTTTTTTCTGTGATTTTACAGTGTATTTGTGCTTGTTGCATTGATTTCTAGTCAAAATCTCATCTTATATTATTAGTTTTTTTCCTTAAATATTTCAATCAACCTGTACATTTTTCCATTAAAGTATGGCTCTTGCCATTAGTTTTTCAGAACCTTGAAAATGACATTATCTTTTGCTCTCCAAATGACAACTCTATTAAGCAGTAAATACAAAATTTATATAAATTTAAAAAAACTCAACCATGAACTCAAACCAAACAACCCTTACTAATAAATTAACAATACTTTAGTAGCAAAAACGATGGAGAATGTGGAGAGAAACCATTTACAGCTGAGATAAAGATATTTCTAACCACTCAAGTCCTCAGAAGCTATTTCATGTTGTTTGAATGCTGCTGTGCTCACGATACTTGGTGATTACTCAATGATTTTTGAATCTCACTGTGTTCCTGTCTTGTTTGTTGCCCTAAAAAGCCTTCTCCATCTTTTGGCCACTTCAGTTATTTTACATACAGCCAGTCTACCCTATCTCATTAATTTATTTCCCTGTCTGCTCCTAGGAACTCCCACATCTAATGGGTAATAAGTCAGATCTTTCAGATTCTCCACCAAGCTAACAGGAAGAAGAAATTGAGTCCTGCATTTTCTCAGTGCAGGGATTAAAATAATTGAAAAAACTCCTTATACTGGAAACACACGTAATCTTATCCTTCCCTTCCTTCCTTCCTTCCTTCCTTCCTTCCTTCCTTCCTTCCTTCCTTCCTTCCTTCCTTCCTTCCTTCCTTCCTTCCTTCCTTCCTTCCTTCCTTCCTTCCTTCCTTCCTTCCTTCCTTCCTTCCTTCCTTCCTTCCTTCCTTCCTTCCTTCCTTCCTTCCTCCCTTCCTTCCTTCCTCCCTTCCTTCCTTCCTCCCTCCCTCCCTCCCTCCCTCCCTTCCTTCCTCCCTTCCTCCCTTCCTTCCTTCCTTCCTTCCTTCCTTCCTTCCTTCCTTCCTTCCTTCCTTCCTTCCTTCCTTCCTTCCTTCCTTCCTTCCTTCCTTCCTTCCTTCCTTCCTTCCTTCCTTCCTTCCTTCCTTCCTTCCTTCCTTCCTTCCTTCCTTCCTTCCTTCCTTCCTTCCTTCCTTCCTTCCTTCCTTCCTTCCTTCCTTCCTTCCTTCCTTCCTTCCTTCCTTCCTCCCTTCCTCCCTTCCTCCCTTCCTCCCTTCCTCCCTTCCTCCCTTCCTCCCTTCCTCCCTTCCTCCCTTCCTCCCTTCCTCCCTTCCTCCCTTCCTCCCTTCCTCCCTTCCTCCCTCCCTTCCTCCCTTCCTTCCTCCCTTCCTCCCTTCCTCCCTGCCTTCCTGCCTTCCTGCCTTCCTGCCTTCCTGCCTTCCTGCCTTCCTGCCTTCCTGCCTTCCTGCCTTCCTGCCTTCCTGCCTTCCTGCCTTCCTTCCTGCCTGCCTGCCTGCCTGCCTTCCTGCCTGCCTTCCTGCCTGCCTTCCTGCCTGCCTTCCTGCCTTCCTGCCTGCCTTGCCTTGCCTTGCCTTCCTTCCTCCCTCTCTTCCAGAAATGACCATGACCAACTAAGAACATTGGACATTTAGTTTCCCTACCTCAGCATACCCCAATAATTTCTTTACTTCCTTTCTCTTTCTTACAGTTGTTTAGGCTATCTCCAAATGATAGCAGGCAAGTTTAGATGAAACCTCTGTACATATTGCCTCTCCTCAGCCAAGATGAGATGACTAATTATGTACTTAATCATATGACAATTTCTAGGTGATGAGAATTACAAAGGGTAATTCAAATAAGTAGGGCATTATTTCCTCTCTCATCCCCTTTTTTAAATTAATGCTTCTTTCCCTTCTTGCCTGCCTGGTTTGTCCTACAGAAATCTTCTAAAGACATAATGATAGAACTTTGTAAATTATGTGTTACAACAAACACTTATTTTTTAATGACCTAATTACATAGAACATACTAACTAATTGTGAGTGTACTACAGGCACCAAATGTTCCACAACAGATACTAAAGCTTGGGGAAGAGGCATTGAACAGTATTCAGCTAAACATGTCTTAATACATTTTAGGGGGCATTTTCAGATGTCAGGTTATAAACCCTAGGACATTAGCTCTGTTGCAATAACTCTGCATACAGATTTGAATGCTTAGAATAGGTGTACAAATCTGTGTAAAAAAGGAATGTTACAAATAAAAAGTTTAGAGATCTTACATAGGTATTTTAACTTCTGTGCTTGAATTTTGGATCGAGGGTGTAAACTCAGGGTGGAAAGTGACATTTATTTAAACAGATGTATTTTATTAACTCATATAATCAAAAGCCAAGAGAAATTCTCCCTTGTATCAAACTGGTTTCTATTTGTGCTAACTTCTTAACCCTTTGTTGTACTTTTTCTTTTTCCATTTTTGTTATTTCCAAATATGTAGGAGTCTTTTTTATTGCCAAGCTTAAAATCACCTTCCTGGATGTCCTTATGCTTCATTGTTGTTTTTCTACCTCACAAATTACATACGTTTTAAAACTAAGAACAAATTAAAAAAAAAAATAAATAAAAACTATCTAATCTGCCAAAACCAAACCTAATTCTAAACACCTTAATTAAAAAAAGCAGGACTTTTTTTCTATAACATAAAAGTACTTGTCCTTTTCAAATCAGTGTTTCACATGAAAATTGTACAATTTATATTACCTTCTGCTTTAAGTGTCCTTGCTTAAGTAAAATGGGTTATTAATAAAGCAATGTAAAACTAGAAAGAGCTCCTAACTGCCCATTTAACACTTACAGTAAAAGTTGTAAGTACTGCTTCTGATTTTATATATCCAAATATAGTGTAATTCAGTGACCAGTGACAGAAAATGTTTTAAAAAATAGCTAACCTTTCTGAAATCTTGATAAATATTAACTTTAAAATGTCTAGCAGCACATCCTGTATACTTTAGTGCTAGAAAAGAATTTGACAGGCTAAGGAAGGATTATCTATTTAATGCACTAGATAAATTTGGGTCCAGAAACAAATTTTGTAAATGGATTAAATGCTTACTCCTAGAAGCATGGCTTACTGGGCTAAGTATCAGGACTGAAATCCCCACAATCCTTAAACAACAGCTCTGAATCTTTCTCACCCTCATTCTTCTTCCTTCAAAAGGACAGATAGTTCACAGTTATTTCAGGCTAGATTTTGGTAATCGCTCTCCAGCTGAGACCTTTGTTTGCATAGAACTCAAGGTTACTGATGATATGTGCTCTCTATGATTCTCCTTTTCTTTTCCTTTCCTTTCCTTTCCTTTCCTTTCCTTTCCTTTCCTTTCCTTTCCTTTCCTTTCCTTTCCTTTCCTTTCCTTTCCTTTCCTTTCCTTTCCTTTCCTTTCCTTTCCTTTCCTTTCCTTTCCTTTCCTTTCCTTTCCTTTCCTTTCCTTTCCTTTCCTTTCCTTTCCTTTCCTTTCCTTTCCTTTCCTTTCCTTTCCTTTCCTTTCCTTTCCTTTCCTTTCCTTTCCTTTCCTTTCCTTTCCTTTCCTTTCCTTTCCTTTCCTTTCCTTTCCTTTCCTTTCCTTTCCTTTCCTTTCCTTTCCTTTCCTTTCCTTTCCTTTCCTTTCCTTTCCTTTCCTTTCCTTTCCTTTCCTTTCCTTTCCTTTCCTTTCCTTTCCTTTCCTTTCCTTTCCTTTCCATTTTCCTTCAGAAAAATGAGATCTTCAGCACCTTAATACAAGTTAAATAGCAATATTAATGCTAGTATGTCTGGCTCTAAACACTATGGCTTCATCAGGGAATACTGAAGTTATGATACACTCCTGATGTTTGGTTTTTGCAGTTGAGAAGTGCTAAACAAAGGATTTGGGGTAGAGGAAGATCTTTGCAGAATGAAATTGATGTTGGGAACTTTGGATTTGTGAACCCATTTAAATATTAATAACTAGTTGGAAGACCTATTTCATTAAAAGAAGGGAAGAGGGCACCTCCAGAAAGGCAGAATTTACTTTTAAATTAAAGATTAAAAAGAAAAAAAGTCTTTATGTGTTGCCCAGGAGATTAAAATAATATTGTGACTATTCAGTATTTCAGAAAAGAAAAAAAGGAAACCAAAGGAATGGCTGGCATATTTAATTTTCCTATCTTATTTAAAAATTAAGTCATACTGAAGTAGGACTGAAAGTCAGAAAAGAAGGGAAATTGCAAAGGAACAGTGAACGTTTTTCAAGGTTATTCAGTTTGGCAGTGAAAAAGTGTTAATTTGATAATTTGTTTGTACAGAATTCCAAAATACAGCCATTGCAAAGTGAGGATTTTTTTTTTGCTTATGTTTTACTTCAAATCTTTATTTGATTGTTCTACACATGAGAGGACAGAAGGGTTACATTCACAAAATGTGATGTGGCAGAAAAATTCCTGTAGAGACTTTTAGTTGATTTTGGCTATTACTACAGACTATGAGAAAGAGCGGTCAAGGAAACCTTGTAGCTGTTAAATAATGCCATAATCTAACCAGACTATTTTTACCACCAGGCTCAGGTTATTTTGTATCTCATAACTTCTGGAAAAACTGTTGTCAATTCTTTTACAAACTGCGGCAAATCAAAGGCGTACCAAGTGGCAGCAGCAGAGTTTTGAAAGAAACGATAGCACATAATAGACACTACTAACAGCAGGGACACTGTGGGTAATGCTAACAAAATTGCCCATTAGCACTGCACACTATTCAGAAAGAATACAAGTTTCTTGAATATGTCAATGAAACATGGGAATCACAAGGTGAAATTTCTTAAAAGTGGTAAAAGCAAATGGTGCAATATTTGAAAGATTAAATCTCGCTTTTGAGAGCAACGAATTATGGCTGGGCACAAGGATGAGAGCAACATTAAAAAATAAACAAAAATACGTCAATTAAATGAAGATTGGATTATAAATAGCATAAACTCAATCATCTTTGTGATTCTGCAAAGTTATGTTTACTTAGAAGTCTTTTTTTTGATGTCAAATTAATTTTTCTCCTGACAAATGCTTCATTCACTTGCACATCAGGGAATTACAGATGACAAGAAACACACTAGCAAGGAGTTATGTTTTTGAATTTAATCTAAAGTTAAAATGGATTTATGGCATATAGCTGTAATTCTGTGTCTCAGCATAATTGATGGATAAAATGTATCAGCATCATGTTATGGGCTGTCATCATCCCAAGACTGCTGTTCTGTATTTTGTGAGTCTATGCATTAGTCCAAGACTTACTTCCTTGTTTAAGCTGTTCTATAGAATCAGCTGGGAGTCTTGATAAAAGAATTACAGCAGTAGCTGATAGCTGCCAAGTACACACATTCCTTTCAAAGATATTTTCAATGGTACAAGATGTTTGAAAATTATCTTAATCACAAATTAAGAAGGGTGCTGGCTTTCTCAGTAACAAATATTTTTCTCTGCTCTGGATTCTGCAGTTGTTTCTGAGGACTATATGGTCAGCAGAGGAGCATCTTAAATGAGTATCAAAAGCAACTGTCTACTGAAAATCAACATAAACATTGGTTTAAATTGATTTTGCTTGAATGAGATTGACAGTCAGGTAAACTTCCCTCTTTAAAACACTAAAAATACTCTTCATACTGATCAGCATATACTGTAGATACTAGTTTTTTATGAGATTTAAGGCAAAAAAATTAATCTATCTCTGACCTGAAAATTGCAACACATCTTCCCTTCTCTCTTTCCCCCCCCAAAAAACCCCTAAAACAGAACTGGAAACAAAAAGAAGAAGGATATTTAGGATAGTTAGCTCATTCTCTATTCTCAAAATAGAGTGAGACTTAGTAGTGGCAATACTTTCCTTGGCCTTATAGGGGTGGAAAAAAACAGAGTGTGAAAATGAGGCCTTGATCTGTTCATTGCAATAACATTTGTTAACAGAAAAGTGTTCATGATATAAGCTGTTAGAATCATGGCCTAGCAGATTAATTCAGATGGGCAGAAATCCTGGAGCAATCCCTTGTCAAACCAAGGTCAACTTCAAAGTCAGACATAATGTTAAATTTAGATCAGATTCCTAAATGTCTATTTGAATCCTGTTTTGAGCATCTCTAATGATGGATGTTCCACAGTCACTTTGAGTATCTGCATGGTTAGAGAAAAACAATTGTAATTTATAGAAAAAGTTTGTAATACTTAATGAGAACTCCCCTGGTTTCCTCCTCCTTTATTACTGATAATGCCATTTTTGATACCTTAGTAAAGGAATTGAATTTATTATGTCTCTATGGTTCCAGATACCTACATACCTATAGATCATAGGAAAGTCCAGTGTATTCATTCCATGGAGCTCAATGACCATAATTCTGAATTGCTCTTTTGAGAATTGTCTTCCTCTTGCTTTCTGCACTCTTTATTGTATAGGACAAGAATGACAAAGAGGAAGACAACATAGTCAAGCCCTATAAAACCTCGTATGATCAGAAACTATGATTATATATTATATTGTCAGGTTCTTATTGATCCACTTAAAGGCACATTGACCTTTAATATTAATATGCTTAGTACAAATGTCATTGGAAAAGACTATAACACTTAATGTTCAGTGGCATAAAATGAGCATGTCTACTATGTGCAAAACCACAGGCAGTGGTGAAGAAATGTAACCTTAATTACATCATCTATTTGTCAGGAAGCTCTCAGCATCTGCTATTATGAAAAATGGAGATTAAGGGTTTTACCAGGCCAAAAGGATACTATTCTTCATGGAAAGATATTACTGTGAAATAAAAAATAATTAGATTTTTGTTGCAGACAGGAAAGGTGGTTAAATTATGCATGTTTATTTCAAAAGATTAATATCAGGATGCTCTTGATATATAATGAGAAGTAACAGCATGATAGCTTACGACAGTAAACAGGAAAGAGTTTATTGATTATTTTGTCTGCCTGTAATTTATTTTCTTATAGGATATAAAATACAGCTTAGAAGGAATAACCTTTATTCAGAGGAGATGCTGAACAGAAACATCATTATCTGTGCACAAACTGACTCCAAAACCACATTTTTCAGGAGTTATGGGCTCTGAAGAAGTGAAGATTTTCTGACTGTGCTGGGTGCAGGTGCCCAGATGCTGGCAGCAGGGTGCTGCAGGGGTGGCTTCCATAAGAACAAGCAACAATTTCCTCATTCCTGACACAGCTGGTTCCAGCAGCCCCAGCACAGGACACAGCTGAGCCCAGCAGCCACCATGGCAGCATCCCTGGGAAAAAATGTTCAAGAATCACCAGAAAATGCAGGAAGGAGTGTGGGGTTGTGCTGGAACAATTCTCTCCTCTTCCCCTTGGGCTGCACTATGACCTCAGAAATACTCATGACCCCTTAGCCTTGATGAACAGCACGTGGGATAAGCTGCTCCTGAGCTTTTCAGAGAGTGTGTCTGTTCCCAGGTACTTGTGCTGCCCAACAAACCCCTTTGAACTTTTGGTCAGTTCCAGGACTAAGTTTGGCAAGGGGGTCCATTCTGAACTTTATGACTCAAAAGAGATCCTCCCTTGTTCTCTTTTGTCCTTACCCTTTCCTGTCCTTACCTTTTTCCATCTCCAGCTTCTGCATAGATCCCTTTATATTAATTTAATTTTAGATTGATTGATTTTAGATTTTAGTTTAATTTTTCTTTCTTGGCCTTTAACATGTAGTAAGACATAGAGTGAACCTTGCAGATGAACTTTGTCATGCTTTCACTTTAATATTAAACTACTTTTGCCAATATCTTTATTGGCAGCTCTTTGAGAGACATAAAACATTCACAACAGGGGGAGAAAACCAGCTACAAGAGAGAAAAGAGCAGTGAAAGAAGGTGAGAGAAGAAGAAGAAGGAGAGGAATAGGCTAGGAGAGAGAAACTGCTCTGTACTGACTACAGCCCACCTGACTCCATGCTACTCGGCTGGGGGAGAGGTAGAGGAGTCTGGAGGGAAGCTGAGTTTGGGAGAGTGGGAAGGGCAGATATTGCCTTAATATTCTTTTCCTTTGTCTCCATTTGAATCAATTTTAATTGGTAATAAATTAATTTTCCCCAAACTGAGTATGTTTTGGCCATGACAGCATTTAGTAAGCAATCTCTTCCCTGTTCTCTTCCCTTGGCCCACTGAGGAGTGGCAGCAAACAAGCAGCTGGTTGGGAGTTTGGCCCCTTAGTCAAGGTTAACCCACCCATTGGCCAAGATGGTGAAATTAGGTTTTCCTTTCCCAAAATGCCTTCTTTATTTTGCATCAAAAAACAGTCTTTTAAAGACTACACTAATTGCTGCTCCTAAATCAAAAGCAAAACACAAAAGAGGTGAGGTCATTATGTTGGAGTGGTATTCAGCGGATGCATGAATTTACTGAAAGAGTTCAGACTAAGAAACTGGATCACCAGTGTTGATTTGTTTTGGTTTTTTAAATTGTATGTTACTTTTTTTTTCTTATTTTGCCCTCTGCATATCAACATATGTATATATGTATTAATATAGTCTGAGGTGTCAGTAGGAAGTTAAGCATATTGCCAGTGACTAACATCTTCTTTTGTATATACTGAAGGACTTCAAAAGTACTCAGTTAACACTACAAGGCTGTCATTCTCAGTGATCCTTGGGGAATCCCTTCCAACTCAGCATATTCTGTGATTGTGAGAAAGAAAAGAAAGAAAAGAAAAGAAAAAAAAGAAAAGAAAAGAAAAGAAAAGAAAAGAAAAGAAAAGAAAAGAAAAGAAAAGAAAAGAAAAGAAAAGAAAAGAAAAGAAAAGAAAAGAAAAGAAAAGAAAAGAAAAGAAAAGAAAAGAAAAGAAAAGAAAAGAAAAGAAAAGAAAAGAAAAGAAAAGAAAAGAAAAGAAAAGAAAAGAGAAAATAAAAAAGAAGAGAGAGAAGATATAAAACTGTTGAACCCTACTACATCAAGGCAATGAAACAACTAGATTAGGTGATAATGGCAGGTAGAATGATAAGCAGGTTACAATCCGGTGAAACCCTGGGATACTGAAACAAGCTTTGAAAGTTGTCATGTATGACTTACATGTTGCATGTTTGGCATATATGTTGCAGGGTATCAAAAAGAGTTGTCTGCAAGACAGTTGCCATGTTGAATAATGCAATCTGCTCAAGTTCAGTTGAGTATAAATGTGGTATTCAAAATCTGCATATAATTCAAATGACAACATTGATCATGTGTTTCATTTTTTGAAAGTTATATTCAATATATCTTATACAGAGAAGCTAGCAGCAGAAACATTTGCCCACTTATTTTTCATCCACTCTTCTGAACTGTTATGTTGTATGACTGATAGACCTTACATGGATTGCATGGAGACATCAAGTTTAAAGTAACAAATATAATTTTCTCAAAGCAGTATCATCATTCATTGTCCATTATATGATACAGTACAAAATAGAGCTCAACCTAGTGAAGGAAACCTACACAATCTAATTATCTTTATTCCAAATGTTTCTGTCATTCTTGATAAAGAAAACCATAGAGACTTATAAAAATAATTTAATGAATTAATGATACCAGAAAATCATAAACTGAGCTAATATAAATTGCTGTAGTGCTTTCATTCAGCTTTGTTGAAACCCTGAATCTCTGATGAACAAATTTTCAAATAAAACAGTCAGAATGAAAACTATATTCATAAATATGTATAAGAACACAGTTATATTTGCTATACTGCTAATGTCAGTTATGCAAAAATTAGAATTACTGTCAGCTTGTAACAGACAAATGCGGTTGTTAGGAACACCTATTAAATAGAAGAGAATTGTTAGAGATTATTATCCACTTGTTAAAGATGCTGTGGAAGTTTGAAGTATTCCCAAGGGTAATTTCTTCCTTTCCCTAAAAGGAGGTTTTCTCTTCTGTTTTTGTAGTCACTAAACCTAATTATTTCCATTCTAGGAATGGAAACTCGTTACACCCTAGAGCTAGTGCTATACTTACGGCATACAATCAGTGACATTATCATTAGAGAAGATGCTCAGTTTTCCCACTGAGTTGAGTGATTCTGAAAATCCCTTCTGTTTCTGAAAAGCTGTTCTCTTTGTTGCAGTAGATTCAGTAGGCACAGAGCTTCAGAACAGCTTTGAAAATTTTAGGCTAAAGTGTAACTCTTTCCCTGTCAGAGGCTATAATCTTTCACACTGTATCAATGTTTCCTTCCCTTTCTGTGTTAGAAATCAATTAGATAATTAGAGATCAAACCACATCTGAGCTCACTGAGCAACCAGAAGTGAAAAACTGTGTTTCAGTCACGGTATTTAACCTAGAATTCAGTTGTGTGGGGATATTTCTGTGAAGTATGGGAGGAGGGGTAGCAGATTCACTTATGTTCATTCCATTGCTTCTCAATCCGGGCTAAGACATGCCCTAGCTATAAAAACAGGACCAAAAAAAAAAAAAAATACATAAATTTAAATCCATATTATTCATACTATATACATTTTATGCCTTTATTCAATCAACTCAAGCTTCTGAACCAGGTGTGGAAAGTAAATTGGTGTATTATAATCGCCACTGCTCTGTGAGCAGGTAAAGAATACTGTGAATGAGACAATATTATTTTTCCTTGATAATCCTAATATCAGTCTGTGATGTGACCAGTTTCAGTAGCAAAATCCTGCAATGACTTGTCATTGTGGGTAAGGAGTAAATTCCTATTTCCTTTTCAAAGCAAAGAGTAAACAAGAAAGTTTAGTGCCTCCTATTCTTGATTGAAATTCTTCCTGTCTTTCATTTTAGTGATCCCTTTTGACTCCACATAACTTTTGGTGTACCTGATTCCAGGTGTCATTTTTCACAGTGACTGCTAGCGAAGAGAAACACAGAAAGCACACTGTGGAAACATGTACAACCCACATGGCAGCAGCCTAGAAAAGGTTAATGAAAACTTTAATTATCAATTCTTGATGTGACAGAGACAATTAGAAGCAACTGCTGCAACAGGCTATAAGAGGAGAAGTCTCAGGAGGAGCTGTTGAGGTTTTAAGCTATAATGAAAAAGTGCTATGAGATGAAAATAGTCTGCTAAGTAAAGGAAGAAAATCCACAGAATTCATGGAAGATAAGAGGCAGAAATATTCTCCTGACACTTATCTTGACAAGACACCTGAAGAAGAGTAAAGCCTTTGTTTTTAACTCGAAGAGATGTAGAAAGGATCTGGGGATAAAGACTGAAACTGACTGATAGCTATCTTGCATTTGTGAAAACCCTCACTAATTCTGTTATCTGAAAGAGAAAAGTCTGTTCCTTAGATGAATGGAAAGATCACATATATATATTGGAAAGGCTGTTATACCATACAGGAGGTGGCTATTGCTCACTGCCATGTAAAAGTTGAGAACAGATCAAACATTAATACTCCTATTGATAGTTGGCAAACATGCATTTACACTCAAAAACAGTAAGGTACTGACAAATATTTATTAGCTTATAATTCAACATTTTGTCCACAAGTTTTGTCCAGACAGACGAAAGTGAGTATTTATTGTTGACTGATGGGATACCATTTTACCTGCTATCATTAAAAATATTGAGGTGGATAAATATATTAATTGCTGACTTTAAATACTGTTTAGTGGGCATGTGTACGAATTTCAAACATTTTCAATAAAGTCAAGACTAAAACCTAGTGTCCTGTACTGACTATTATTTATCTTGAAAGCACATTTCTGGCACCTGGTCTTCATTTTTAATGTACAGGAACTTTTCCATTAAGTTGTAAAACATTTTACAGAACTCTGATTCAAAGCATTTTGCAGATATTTAATAATAATGCATTATGAATGTATGTATGAATGCAGGAATCTTAAAATGAATATATACAATCTGCAAAGCTCTTAAACTTTTGTAGCCGTAAGTTACTGCAAATTTTCTAGATAAATTTTCTGAAGTGCCTGATGCTTTTATGAAGTATTTGAAATTAAACTAAAATTCAAATGAAATGTTTTAAGACACACAACCCTGAAACAGCAGACAGTGTTTTTCAACATGAAACATTGAAGTGTTCTAAATGAATCTTTAGCAGCAGGATACACGAAAATATACTTCTACTCATAGCATCTTATGCCCAGACACAATTATCCATAAATTAGATATCCACTAAGTATTGTGTCCCTCTGGAAGCATGATATTAGAAAAGTTTATTTGTATTCTTATTCTGACCCTCAATGTGTTTGCAGCTTCTAATTTCCTACTTTTATCCCGAAAAAAGCAATAAATACAGCACTAGTAATACCAGAGTAATACCAGAACCAGGTAATCCAAAATACAGCAGGGACTTTTGACCTGTTGCTTAATCTGGCAAATTTTCTGGATGATGAAGGGAAAGGGAGGATCTGGTTTTTGCATTTTTTTCCTGAAAAAGGCTACAATAGCTCTAATACATGTTTCTACTTTGATAACTGATGATTTTAGTTATTCCCTGAATTTGGCCTTTCCTATCACCTGGAAAAATCACTTTATAGGGATGTCGCACAACTGTAAAGATTAAAAAACAATCAGATAGTTCAAATATACTGAAGTGTATGGTATATAAGATGTCTTTCTTTTTTAACTTAATGGGACCTATGGATACTTTTTGGTTGATATTTCATGGTAGACACTTAACATTAGTTCTGTTGTTTTTTAGGAACAAAAGTTAATCTAACTAGCCTGTGATGTCAGAAACCTTTCTAATGAATGTTACTAGACTTGTGCAGGCTTCAGCCTTCTGGCATCTCACCTGTCCTACCGAAGCTCCAAGGGAACTCCTCAAGGTTTGACAGGTTAAGCCAATTCTCAGAGCAATCTACAGAAAATTTTCTTCATCTAAACTTCAATTCATATGCATTTATCAATAGTGTTACTGTCTGATACTCCAACACAGAAAGAAGACTTAAGTCAAAAAACCTTACACTCACTGGCTCTCACTGTCAGTTTTCAGTCCCTGCCAATAATCAGAACACTTTACTTGACTCTTATTTTAAGATATTTAAAAATAATATCTTCACTGTATTTTCTCTGATTTCTATGTTGTGCTTCATGCTGAGACTCAGATTTTCGTATCATCAAACCTAAATATTTTTCTAAGTTTGTATACTCAAAAAGCATATTTTAGTAGCACATTCTGAGCATTAGTATGTTTATTATACTTATTCTTGCTTCTGCTAACTTTTGCAACCTATTTATTTAACATTTTGCAACCAGAGGAAAACAAGAACACACATACTAATTTTGGAAGCTGTTTGTTGATGTTATTGGAAATAGAGTTATGGCTTCATCTGAAAAACATTAAAGAGTATTCTTAGAAACTTTTAAATACCTTTAGTTCAGATCAAAATAATTACAAACAGTATAAAAAATATATTTTGCCAAAACCTAATCAAAGAAGTAATAAAATTAAAATGAAATGGGATCCACAGAATAGTTTTTTATTTGACTTTAGTCGGGCCACTTGAGAAATGTATAAGTTTACCTTTGAAGCAATTACCTGATAATTCACATAGCACATTTCTTTTCTCTTCTTTGTTCTTGATTCCTCTATCTTTTGAAACATCTTTAATTAAAGCAAGTTAGCCACTGGGATCTTTATCTGAAATCACTTCTACTTATCTTATTTTGTTCAGACATGTCACACAATTTAAGATTGTACTCAATAAATACAGCCTTGGGGCAGTAGCAGCTGTGCTTCTTTTTCACCTGTGCCTACTTTTTGTAGAAATATCTGATTGTGTCTTTAATGTACCAAAAACTTAGTGAATCTAGGTTAAGTCCCAAGAGTCTGACAAGTATCAAGCTGCTTGCTGAATTTTGCAATTGGTTGACTCTACAAGAATTCAGAGTTATCAAAATGGAGAAAAGTGCATTTATGAGCACGTGGCGCTTCAAATTATCCTAAAAGGAATGTTTAAATCGTTTCTCACACTCTTCCTCTCCTTCTTGTGCTGACAAACCTGCACCTAAACATAATTATTAATGCCATTAACCACTTAGTATGTTCTTACTTTAAATTACAGTTTTAAAAGATTCAGAATACAGAACCTCAGAGTTCAAATCTGGGGGCATCTGAGGACATATCATCAGACATTATAAATGTCATGAAATCTTTTTCTGATGTTAGCTTTTCCACACACAGACTGGTAAAAATAACTAGCTCTGGTTCATCACAGATGTCTTGGCAAGGCTGAGGCATATTAGTGCACCCTCAACTTGTATTGTTCCCAGAGATAGTGGAATTACCAGTTAACAGCCTTGCAAAAGAAAACTTTAATGAGTATCACTTGCATGAGAACTATGCCACTGTGTGAAACAAGTAAAGCCTTTGATGCCAAATTCTGATTTCTGTGATTTTATGCCTTACAAGATTTATATACTTGTATCATGATATCTCCTCCTTTCATAAATGCAAATGTGCAAATGTGTTGAGACACACCATCAGTCAGTTCAAGTTTGCTTTTCTTTGTGCAACAGATCACTTTGCTACCAGTTACACTGTGACCAATGTGTAATACATCATTTTCTGGCCAAACACATTTCACTCAGCGAGCCACTGTCCTTGAAAAGTCAAGTATTCACTTGCTTCTTCCTCCTTTAAAATAAATAAAGAATTCAAAAATGATGTAGTGTGATTCTGAAGTCAAAAACATTTAATTTGAGGTGAAGTGTTCTAAAATTATTTTGAATCAAACTTCCTTTTTCCAAAATAAAAATTAATTCTATCATAAAATCTATCTTTAGCAGAAGGTGAAGTTCTAAGGTAGAAGCAAATCTTGACTTTCTGCCAAAGAGAGGTAAAGCAATCTTTCTAAATACCTATTTCATAAGTGTTTCACAATTTTCAACACTCTTAATAGTGCAAGAGGTGAAAACAATGTGAAATTTCATGATGCAGTAACTCAAAGGATATTTAAATTTTATTTTCTATTCCATCTCCCTCATTAGTAATGATCTTGAATTTAAAAACCAATGCCTGCTAAACTTTAATATTCTGGAATTAAACATTTATTCCTGTGATTGTTATTTCTAAATATGTTGGGGGGGGAGGGGGGTCCCAGGTGCTTACTGCAACTAATCAGAACAAAACAAATAAGTCAGAAACAAAACACATGGAAGAAATAAAAATTAATGGATACAGCACTGATGGTAACATTTCCCAATGTAAAAAATATTTATTATTTATAAAGAAACTGAGAATAAAAGCTAAAGAAGAATCATGCATAAAATTCTATTTTTTGTTATCATACATCCAGGACTTATGCATAAAAATATGTCAGAGCAGATGTACACAAACAGAGATGCAACAATTAAAATATCAATAAAATAACATATACATATATTAAAAAATATATGATTTTTAATCCCTTCAAACAAATTGTAATGAAATATTTTTTTAGAAACATTAATAGGAAGCTGAAACTGTTTTTCATGCAAAGAAAAATCTTGAAGACCTATTATTCCTGTTTCCTTCTCTTCATATATCTGTAATTTTATTGTGAGCTGTTATATGTGCCCAGCATGACGTCCATGCCTCGAGTATAGCTTAATAACATACAGAGCATAAAAATTTTTGCATGAACACTTTCATTTTGAAATAACATTTTCAGGTGTTTGGTGGGTATTTTAGTGATTTTAATGTGGCAGTAGTAGCATCTAATGATTCTACTTGAACATCCATAGATTACTGTGAATAAAGAAGTTAAGTCCAACAAGTAGAAAGTTGTAAGCAGCAATCAGAAATGTTCAGGTGCCAGAACCTGTAAAAAAATTTGCCTTTCTTCCTCAGAAGAACTGATATGATAGTAAGAACCCTAGGAATATACAAAGTCCTTTTCACCCCACATTGTGCTCTCACAGTCAGTACCACTCTGTAACATCCCTGAATGGAAATCTACCCTCAATGACAGGAAGTCCCCTTCACTGTCTTTTTTTACCTTTCCTCCTTCTGTTCTTACACTTGTGAAATTTCTCAGCAGCAATGAAATTGACATTGCCTCTAAGATTATCAGAATGGACTTGTAAGGATAATGAAGGCTGAATTTATCTGTAGTGATGAGATCAAGGTCAGTGGAAATTGCTCTGTGGTTAACATTCATGAAACATGGACTTTGGACCTTATATTCAAAGTACCCAACCCACTGTAGTTTTCCATGTTACTGACAGAATTTTTGGTGTTTCCTGTTTTTCCCTTTTTACTTTTTAAATTCTGTTTTGCTTTGTTGATTGGTTTGCTTTTGCTTTTTGCTGGTTTTTTTTTTTTTTTTTTCCTTAAGTAGTGTCCTTAGTGCTGTCTCAGTTTGATTTTCACTGCCACATTAGGGAGGGAAGGAAGGGTATGAATTGTGCCAGGACAGAAGCTGATGCTGGAGATAGAACTGACAAGCTCAGTGTTATACAGGTGTTAAAAGTAGATGCCAGTCTTTGAAAAACTGTAATTAACTTTACTGAACACATAATTAAGTCTGCATTCACTGGGATTTTTTCCCTAATCAAAATAATGTATTGGTGGCTATTTAGCATATAAACATATTTATCCTTGTTCAATAGTCTGAACACTGTAAATTGAACATTGATGATTGCTATTTTATATGGAGGGGCACCTCTCTACAGCTTTGATTTCTCAGTAAAATGTTTTGAATCATTCAGAAAGGTAGAAAGAACAATATCTCAATTACTGGATGGCAATTTACAAACAATTTTTCTGCTACAATAGAAAGTGCATTTTAAGACATTATAAACAAACATCTTGAACCTTTTCCAATTGTACCTTGAGCAGTTAATTTTGAGTAGCAGACTTCTCTTCCAAAGAACAGAAAAATAAGTGGATAAGACAGAAGGAAGAACTGTGAGGTATTATAAAATCATATAGTGAAAAAAAATCCCCAAAACCCTACTGAAATTTCTTAATGAATATTAGACTTGATTGACTGGCAAGCACTAAGGGAACACTCAGTATTCCAAAGTTAGCTTTATTGCCACAGTAACTTTGCAGTTGTGTCTTCTTTCTTACTGACCTTTCTTATGTATTCCTGACTAGAAATCAAATCACCTGGTGATGAGAGGAGGTAAACTCGGTCAAACAGGACCTGCCCTTCATAAACCCTTAGCTGGGCTAGATCCCCTGCTTAATAGGGGACAAAAGCCACCAAAAGAGTTGGCCTCTTCCAGTCCATCCTTCATTTCAAAACTGGAGAAAGCATTAAGAGACTAGATGTAGAAACTGCCCTTCTATGTATCTTTTTTCCCAGTCCATTACGTGAGACTAAGTTTACTTAACTAAAATATCTTTCCTAGTTCTTTATTATAAGGGATAGCTCATAACTGCCATTTCCACACAGAACAGATGATGAGCAGAATGATGTCATAGGTAGAAACTGCAAGATCTCAAATATGGATGTTGAATTTCTTATAATATAATATCTCTATTATGAGAAATCCATACTAACTGCTGTGGTAGTGAACATTATAGAAAGCCATATTGGAAAACTGAACAGATCAATCCAAAGGGCTAGATTTTATTCCTTCTTTACTTAAGAGACTTCCACCTGCTGCTGTACAGTCTTGCTAAAACCTGAAAAAAAATAAAAAAACCCAAGAAATTTTTTGTCAAATGTGATCCAGACTGAGAAGACAAAAAAGAAAGGATAAAAGTCAACTTAATATCTTGTTTTCCTCTCTAACACTGCTGGTAAAAAAAGAACTTCCATTAAGGGCAGCCTTTAGGGACAAGTCTTGAGTATATAACCTGCATACAAAACACTTATGCATATTTATATCTGCTAACGAGAAAGTAAGTATTCTATTAAATTACATTCCTTTAAAATGTCTGAGTCTCATAGATTGCATATCTTAAAGTCATAATTAGGATTTGTGATTAGCTGAGACATTTCAGAAGAGGTACTTGAGGAATCAGTAAAAAAGAAAAGATATATATCAAGATTCATTGAATAAAACACCTTGTTTGTATCACAGCCCTTCCACATACAGCAGTAGGGATGGGATACAAAAGGCAATAATGAGATGAATTTATAGTGTTATTCCAAAAGTCTCAAAAACTAGAGCTCTCAAAGAGCTGCTCTCTGTCTCTTTCTAGGGATATCTCATATTCCAAATATAAAAGGAGAATATATCATCTCCCAGGAAAGTGAGAATGGCCTGTGAGCCCTTACAGCATCCTCTGTATTTTAATGGATGATACATCTTGGCATAAAGGTCCATGCTTTAAAGTGGAATTACTGAATTGAGAAGTCTTAAAAAACCCAATAAAGCCGATATCTATTTTTGCCTGTTTAAAGTATATCAAGATAAATACATTCTATCCTTAATTAAAAGAAATCAAACTGGACTGTGTTGAACTGGAACAGGTAATCAAACATGGTGCAAGTATTTTTAGGAATTGAGAGAAATGGATATTATATACATTCTTAGCAACAAATTAGGTTTTGCAAAATAATAATTAATTGCAATACTAAGTTCCCAGTTTGCTGTTTTTGTTATTAGTGGGATTATATTAATCACCATTATGACCAGCACCAAAATATGGGAGTTTTATGTACAATATTAGTAAGATATGAAAAAACTTTCTTGCATGTTAACACTGACCTAACTGAGTTCATATGCTTGATTTTGAAAATAGATAACAATATAGATAAATATTAGCTGCAGAATAATCTAGCACAAATTTTGCTGTGCTTTCAGTTTTTCTTTCTTATTTGAGGAGATTAACATTTAAACAAATTTAGGAATCTACTTGTCATTTTACACATCATACTTATCCTATTTAATTATGTAGTAAAATTTACTTTGGTAAAATTTAATCAAGATTTTGAGCATTTGCTCAATTTGAGCATTGAGAGGAAAGAATGTAAACAAATTTACTTCTAAAGAAAGTGATAATTTGTGATCACTTCTGTATTGTCTTATTTGACTAAAAGTGAAAAAACAAAAAAGATTTTGGAAAAAGAGGAAAAAAGATATTGAAGATACTGAAACTGAAGATATAATCCTTCATTTTCATTAGTTTACACTGATGAGCTATGTATTATGATTTCTTAATGTAGAGTTATTTAATCAGGATGAATAGAAATAGATGTAGGGACATTGCTCAGTTCTCGCAAAGCAATCTATTTAATTTCTGGTTGTGTATTAACAGTGGAAAGTGTTGCATTTTTTATTATTAAATTTGAGAGTTTCTTTAATAGATAACAAGTGAGGGTTTTTCGAGGTATTTTTTAATACCTAAAACAAGTCACCTTCTTTGAAACTGGCAGCATGTATAGAAAAAATCTATTAAAGTTTCTATGGAAGGAAACCCTCTTAGCAAAGTATATTAAAGAAAATCCTGAGGATTTTTACTAACTTGGCTTACTGGAGAGAAAAATCACTTCAAATCATTAGAAGTGATAAATTAATATTTCTAGAAAGGAAACCTTGCATCAGAACCCCAGTAAATGGCTAGGAAAATTAAGATGAGCCTCAGCTCTGAAAGCAAGAGACCATCCTAATCCACCTATGCCAAAAATTGATCTGTTATAAATTACTCCATAAATCATAGATACACCAAAATAGAGACAACAGATTAAATTTTTTTTCTCCTTGCTCTAAAATAAGTTGTAAAAATTACAACTTAGATAAAGAGGTCACAGAATCTGCAGCCATTGTCTTAAATGTCCTAATAAGTTTCAATAACTTGGCAAGTTCTATGTCACACCAGGTAACTTTGTATGCCACTGGCTCCACTCCAGCTGAAGGCCACAGAAATCCTGCTGGTTCATCTGGAGCTGACACAACTCTTTGCTCTTTAGAAGGTTTGGTATAATGAGGAAGGATTATTCTTGACTTTAGAGGAGGACTCTGAAACATAGAAATGTAAGTGATCCTGCTCTGATTTATTCTTCTTGTGTTATTCCTTTTTAGTTCAAAGGTAAGTGTCTTCTGTGAGTATTATTAATAATAATAATAACAATATTCATAATAATTTTAAAAGTTGTCTTCCACAGTATTCTGCCAGGGACAAATAGAGATAATTATCCTACTGCTGCTCAAAGTTTCTTTTGTAGCTCAGAAGAGCTCTGCAACAGAGTTCTGTAAACAAAGCTGTTTTTATTCTGCCTTGGAAACACTGTTACCACTCTCTTAGCATATTTCCTTTGTTCTGAATGGAATAAAGATAGTGTCACAGTTGTTCAGGAAAACAGATGGGACATGAAACTCTGAAAAGTGCTCTGGAAAGATTTTAAGCTATGTGAAATACAGCAGAGTTCAGAGAAGGAAAGTAGCAAAAAGTACCATATGCATGTTTTGGGACTGACTGTCATTCTTCCAGACTGAAATAGAAATCTCAGTAGATTGCTCCAAATATTGGTTATGTAATATAGCTTGGCTATAGGCAGCAGACTGAATTAAGACTATAGAATTTCTCTTGCCTCTTGAAATGAATAATAAAGTTAATAGAAAATGCATGTTCAAAACTGAGGTGCACAATGAACTTCACAAAGATATGAAAACTCAGACTCCAGACTTTTAAACTATGCTTCCCTTCTGGAAGTAAAAATGATAACAGGTGAATTATCCCTGTGTATCAGCTTCAAAAATGGGGATTGGCAGATCTGAGTCTATTACACAGAATAAGGTATAAATTGCCTAATTTATATGTTAGCTAATATGTTAGCTTTTTGAGAATGTGAGACGTAAATCCATTTCAGATTGACATAATAGCTCAGTGACAATTACCACTGGCTGCATAGGAGCTATCATAAAATTGAGTAAAGACATCTGTTGAAGCAACCTGGTTGTAAACAATTATCTGCTCTTTTCCAAAACATGGGTGTGAAGGAGCTTTCCCTATATCTCTGCATATTTGCAACTAGAGTGTGTGTGGCTGAATTTCTCTTTACCTGGATAAAGTAGCTGAAGTTTTGGACTACAGAAAAACAAAGTGAATTCACATGAAGTCTATGGATGTGTATGTGCAATAATATATATAAGAATTACTAGTAATTTAAGTAATTAATAGTAATAAATAATTAAAATTATTTAATTAATTAATTATTAATTAAATGATAGTAATTAATGGTATGCATAATGCAATGAGCTCTGTGTTCTACTATAGAAATAAAAAAATGTGAGTTTAGTTTTCCAATTTGATTCATTCTTATGACACTGAAGCCGCTGCAGGTAATAAGTGTTAGTGTGGTTTTTATGAAGTTGAATATGCCAAGACCCTCTAATTAGTTCTGATTCAAAGTTCAACAAAATAACTTTGGTAGCTACACCAAAAACCATACATACATAAAAAGAAATATTTTGTGCATTGAATGAGGTCTATTTCCGTGGGATAGAACTGCAACAAACTATAGAGAATTTCTTAGCTCATCTATTTTGCCTCTCACACTTAGGTATCATTGTTGAGGTTGTCCTTTCCTATTTCTGGGAGGCAGGACTGATGTCATGGGATTTGAGGAAATACAAGCATATTTGATTTTAAAAACTTTCACTAGCCCTTTAACTAATCACATAATTAAATAGAACATACAAATAAAGAACACAATAATAGTGGGTCTGTTTGGAAAATAATCTGTGGAACAAAACCTAATAGAAAAGGAAACGAAATACTAAATGTATGAAATACTCATACATTTTCAGTCTAAACTCTACTTGGCTGAAAAATCTTGGAATTAAGTGAAAGGTAAAAAAGATAAATGCTGACCACCTTTGTTTTAGCACATACCACCCCCAAATATCCACCTACCCACCCACACATCTATTAAAACACCTTTTCTCTTTTAAAAGTACAGAACGTGAGGGGACACATGAAATATTTTATAACTAAAGTGAAAATTATAAGAATTTTCTTTTTCACATTACTTGATTGTGGCTCTTACAAACAACTTTATTTGCTTATAATAGTTTAATTTGTAAAACTCAATATTCTCTGTACAGAACTTCTGGTGTTTCGTTTTCAGGAAGTAAACAACATTGGAAGAACTCTTACTAATGTGTATATCCAGTGGGCACTGGGACAATTTAAACTATTCTAAAATTTGTCCTAGATGGATCTTACCAGAGGAGCTCTTAGACCTGAAACTAGGCCAGAGGTCTTCTAGTAGCGGGAATTCCTGTCTGAATTTCTGTGAATTTCTGTGTGACACTTTTTTACAGTACTAATTGTGGGGTATCTGAAAATATTGGTTATAATATTAGTACACAGAATTATTCCTTGGTGCATAGAGAGTAAAATCCAGCTCATAGAAATTTATGAGGCAGACCTGTTTTCTCAATACAGAGCTTTTCTAAGTAGAAAGACTGAGTGTGACTTTTTTAAGATAAAAAAAGAGACATTAACTAATACTTTTTCAGTACAGTTTTAGTAGACTAATCTTCTAAGGATACTTTTTGGAGAAGATCACTAGATCCATATGGAAATTATTATCTTCCCATGTATGACTCACTTACATTAGGAACATTCAAAATTAGAAATGTTTTGTACTTTCTGTATTACAATATGTTATTATATTTTTGCAATAGTTAAAGCCTGCTTTTTGACAAATGATTAGTTCACTTTGTGCACTTGCACTTAATCATCCACGTTACTGAATCAGCATGTTATTTGATTTATGGGAGGAAAATTAACCTGGATTTTAAAATTTAATTTTCCTGAATGTTGTCTTCAAGGCACTTGAGTGGAATGAGAATTTTCATTATAGTGCCTGGACAAAAAGAAGAGAAGCAGCTTTATGAGATTATTTCTTTCAGGATGCTGTCTTCATCTCTAAGTTATTTGACATTAAGTAGTGGTATTTACTACTTCTAAAGAGAGAAAAATCTGTTACACACACAGATAGATTTTAAAGGACTGCAGTGAGGATACATTTTAGGGGTAAAAGTTGAGACTAAACTTTCCTTTTGAAAAGTGCTCGAAGAATATAAGTTCAGTCAGTAATCATCCTCACAAAGACATCAAAGTCTCTGCAGGATATTTTTCTGTAATTAAGGCTAACTAATCTCCTACATATAGAGTAGTAAATGGTAAGAAGTTAAAAGGTAGCAAATGGTGATGCATATAAATCCTGTGATTGGAGTCTTGGAGCTGGACTTGCATTTTGTACTGTTGCTTTTGAAGGATGGCCTAGTCAGTAGACTTCCACATAATTTTTTTGGCAAAGTCCTCACTAAAACATAAATTTTAATTTATATATTTATACATATTATTAAATTTATAATTTTCAAATTCTCTCCAATATTAATACATGCTTATTACTGCCTTATATCCACCTCAGTGAAGGTTACTGTGGATTTCTCTTTTAACTGAAATGGAAATGTCTATGCCAGTGGGTAAAAAAACCTCCATGAACATGGAGCAATTTTATTTAAGTTAGGCTTAGCAAAACAGAAAATACATGAATATATTGAGTCGTGTCTATCCTGCAGCAACCTGCAAGTTGTCTGAATCTGGTTCCTTTTCCACTCTAGGCTGAAACTCCACCAGGGTATAGGCTGTATATTTTAAGAGTATAGCCCCCAATACCCTGTTAATGCTTATCAAGAGAAAAATAGCTGCTGAGAGCATGGTGGTGTTTTTTATTTGGACTATCCAGCAGTGCCAAAACAAGTGTGACACTTGTTGCCCTGAGGTCTCAGCTCTAGCACCATCACAGTGATAATTTAAATGTAATTAGCAGATTTCCATATTGTTGTGATTTGGGCATTTATGGCAAGAAATGTGTGATAAAATATCACTAGGAATCAGAACATTAACTTGATAAACTGTACTGGTTAGTGCTACACAGTTTTAATCTAACCTGATGATCCTTTTTATCCTTAACATTACTTCAATCTGTGAACTGAGCTTTCATAATTTCCACAGACACTTAGAAAAATAGGCTCTATAACAAGATTATATTTCTCTTCACCAAATAAATACCTCAGGGTCCTTATTATGATCTCATTGTGAAGATAATAAAATATAAAGCTGGTATAAAACCTTGTAGAATTAATTATATTTCATCCTTCTATTTAAAAGTCTAGAGTTGAGCTTCACTGAGAAGGAAAAGCTGATACAGCAAGGTACAAACTCTAGCTGATATTAAAAAAAATAGAACTAGAGCCTCCCATTGGAAATCGGTCACACACACGAAAGTCCTAGAGGAAGAATGTTTTAAGAATAATCAACAACCTAGATAAACAGCATCTCTTTTTCTTGCCATTTTCTCTTTCCATTAGCTTTTGCAACTAAAATTAACACAATTATTTATACATAAATAAATTGTTGTTTTTATGTCAATAACAGATCTTCCACAACAGGATAATATGCCACCACCAGGGTGTTACTACTCGGTATTTCCTTCGCAACCAGAACAAACACAAGCAGATCAACTTCTGTCCAATATTTCTTGATCAGTGACTGACCTGTCATTGTGTATCTTCCTTACAATATTTCCATAACTTTTGCAAAGTGATATGCCATAGATCCTAAACTTGTTTGTGTATTTTGTCCCCTGGTAAATAGTGACTGATAGAAAAACCGAGGATACTGAGTGAAGGAAACTTGAGATATCACATTTTCTGTTATTAAATCTATTGTTTTCCGGTTTCTCAGGAAGTTTTGCGGCTATTTATTACCTAGTTATCCCCTTTCATGCTATATATATGCATCATGGCATATGCAATCTTTTTAATTCAGCTATTATGTAACGTTCAATAGTTATATGTGTTTCTTTTTAGTCATACTTTAAACCGGCTTCCACTTTGTGATGCTCTGATTAAAATTGGTGCTTACGCAGAGTCTCGATGGAAACAGTACAAACACAAATTCATATAAAAGGCTCTTTGAGCAGGCTGAGATCAGCAACTAACAGCCATTAATGCTTTCAGGTATCTGCAGGATTCATTATCTTTCTCTTGCAGTCTTAAGTCAAATATAGGTTAAATGATGGACTTTTGCAAAGGCATCTTTCATGCTACTACTCTGAATATCCAGAAATCAACCACTTTATGGTGTTTTTATCTTGTCAAACTTCTCAGTGTGTCATAAATAAGGGGTTTGTGACTGGTTTAATATGACATACAAATCTGTAAAATTCCAGGTGTATGTATGTATCAAATGTATGCAATCCATCATGTGTGTACATAAATATATATATATATATATATATATATATATATATATATATATATAATCTATATCTGAGCCAGAAAAAAGAAACTATCTGCAAAGAATGTCTTCTTAAATGCAAAACTGGGATCAAAAAGCAGATGTAGCTCAAGTCCAAAAATTAGAGCACAAATCTTGGGGTTTAGTAGATATTCCTCATTTGTGAAATGTATTGGATGTATTGTTTCTCAATTATTCTTTAAAGAAAGAAATTACTTCACAAAACAGAAAAATTTCAAAGCTTCCAATACTGCCTAGCACACTTTCTTTCTAGTAAAGAAAGATCATAAAAAGATGGGAAAGGAAAAAGGTCTTTTTATGTGCATACTGTGATGTTGCTTGTCTGCTTGCAAATTATAAAAATAAAAATAAAAATAAAAATAAAAATAAAAATAAAAATAAAAATAAAAAAATAAAAATAAAAATAAAAATAAAAATAAAAATAAAAATAAAAATAAAAATAAAAATAAAAATAAAAATAAAAATAAAAATAAAAATAAAAATAAAAATAAAAATAAAAATAAAAAATAAAAATAAAAATAGTTTTTATTTTGGTCTGACAGTAATCTATATCTGATATTATCTGCTAACATCTTTCTACCTCAGGAGAAATGTGCAGAGATTCCAGGTGGTAGAAAACTGCTCTGTCATTCTGTCAGGGTATAAAGTAGAAATGATGTTATTCAGTCCTACTTCTGGTCTACTGGAATCTCTCATTGTCCCACCAAATTTTAGTCACTACCAAGAATACAAAATACTAAAAACAATATTGGATTTGAAATCTTATGTAGTCACTCGTGATTAATATAGGAACATACTGTTCTTGCAAAAGAGGTAAAGTATTGAGAAATATAAAATGTTTTGTTTCAAAACAAAGGCATGCCACTACATCTCATTCAGAAAAAGTTAAAAAAATTACTACATGACTGATTCAACTTCTCAAACCTATGTTTTTCAGATAAGCCTTTCACAAGTTTTGAGTGAGTGAAGGTCAGAATTAAGAAACCTGCAAAATATGTAGGACCGAAACTCTGCAGATATCAGTAAAGAGAATGAGAACAAATGTTTTTAACTCAGAGTGTAAATTCTATTGTTTTAATTAAAGAAATAAAAATCAATCCTTCATTGACTGTAACTAGAGTTTAAATTCATGTTTAGAAATGATATAAAGAAAAATAAACATTCATTTAGCATTTTTCTACTTTAGAGCCACAACATTAATGTTAAAAAAAAAAGAAAAAAAAAAAAGGGAAAAGTTCATCTAAAGAAATATAGTTTGATCCCCATGGCAACAGAGTCAGGAGACATACATGAAATCATAATTTTTTTTTTGTGGAAACAAAATAAAATTAACAATAATACATGTTAGCAGAGAATCTACTTCATTTGTGTCTTCTTAACTCTGTGCCATTACCCTAGAGGATTCCATCTTGTTCTTTTCTCTGTAATTTTAAGTCATTCTTACACTGTGAAGTGCTGTGACTCCTCTCTGCCCTTTTCACTTTAGTAACCCATGCTCTGCAAACCACAACTGCCCCAGTGCATGGTATGAAAGGATGAAAGGGAACTTGTGCCATTGCATCCAGGCTAGCCCAAGTGAGGCTCTGAGACCATCAGTTGGTAGTTGCTTCATGCACCCTTTTCACTTTATGTTTCATTGCCTTTCTGTGGAAATAGAAGCTAGCATTGGTGTAAAAAGACTTTCCTTAGGAATTTCATGTCTTTCAGGGAACTACTTTGCTTCAAAACCTGACTTTTACTGCAGGTCAAGGAGAGAAATCTCCAAGTGTCTACCAAGTTTATCTGAAAAGAACCTCACTTTCATCAGCAATTTCATTTTAGGTGCGTGTTTCCATGTCTTCCTAGATTTGCCTTCTTTTATATACAAAGAATTTTGAAGAAAACAGTAAATAATAGTGTGAAGTCCAATGTCCAATGACACTTCCATAACACAAATATTTTTTTTTACTTCTTTCCTGGGAGCTAGATTTGTATTTTAAGTTATTTGTTGATAATTATTACGATCTGAGTGAGTACCCAAAAATCCAGATCAGTTTCTTCTCTTGCTTTATTAAAAATGTTGGGGGTTTAATTGCAGGTTGCATAGTTCAGTGGATCCCATTCCTTTTAAAGCTGAATCTTATTTGCAAAACCTGACAGTGCTCCAGACTTCATTGATGCTGATTCTCATCTTATTTTTCCTTTCTGAAAACTGTTACTTTCCCTCTCCTATGTTTCTCTATGTTTGCTATGTTTCTCTGTCTTTCCTATGTTTCACTATTTTCCTATCACAAATTTCAAGAAGAGCTTAGACCTGCAGTTTCTGATGTACTGAAGCCTCACCAGTAAGCCCAGCCCCTTTGGTAGTGACTGAATGACTGATATAAGCATTTTAAGACCTATTACAAGTCCTCAATGTACAATTGTTTGCTTATATGTTATTCTAGGAATTTCTAGAGGTTTCAAAGATAATTTGTTTCTGTGCCTGACCACATTTAGTAGGATTATTTATTATCCCCTCAAGAAGAAAACATCCTAATTACTTTTTCTTGTTGATTATTAAGTGGAAGGTAAATACTTGCAGCCAATGTGATACTTAAAGCTGAGCTGCTGCTTAGTTCTCCCTATGCAAATGATATACTTGCAGACACTTCACCATAAAAGAAATTCATTATGATTGGAAATACCTGTTGTGAATTGTGAACTCAGATCAGATTGTGTTGCATCTATGAAAACATGGCCTTCTTTAACCTTGCAGTAAGTTTAATTTTTAATTTGGTTGTTATACCATAAGCTTTGCAAACATTTTTTCCTTTACTAGTGGGTAACGATTTAAATCAGCCTGTTGAATAACTTACCTGTACTTATTTTTGTCCACTCACATAATTACACCGTTATCTAGAGTTTAAGAGAACAGTGCAGCTTTTAATTAAAACTGTGTAGCATGATTACTATTTTGATTAAACCTGGTTTTGGAACCAGTCAGTTTGTCAGCATGAGCACAGCATGTGTTGTTTTCTACTAAAATCCTCATTAAGGTCACATCTGCTTTCCTCAATTCCTACATCAAAAATGACCTTGTGTTTACTTTGTTTTATGACCACAGAAATTCTCAGTGAAGAACCCTTCAAATCCGTTCACAATTGTGTCCCATGTCTCCTGAATATTTTCAAACTAGGGGCATAAAAATCACCTTAAGTCAAGATACAACCCATCCCAGAGCCTAAAGTCACTGTAGCACTGACATTACATACCACCTTTGCTTCTTGGGTCTGACAAAAGGAAATTTCAATCAATAGTAAACTTTAAACTTTATCCTGCTTTTTGTGAGAGCATCAGGATGTAAAGAACAATGGGACAAAAACACCCTGCTGTTGTATCACATAAATCTCTTCTGTTACCCTTTAAAGGTTAGAAATTGCATAAAATGTAATATAAGTATCAGTGGTGTACTAATATACCCAAGAATGCACATTAACAGAAAACTTTATGCTCATGCAACTCATATTTTTTTTATACATACCTGACTTCCATTATTCAGAAAAAATAGCTGGAAAAACCACAGACAGCAGCCTTAAAGCAGCTTAAAAACCATTTTTTACACAGTTCTAATTCTCATCATGCCTTTCTAGTAGGATATATGTTTCATGAGTGGGGTCTGGGCTTTTGGGGTTTTTTTGAGCTGTTTTGGTTTGGGGTTTTTTTTAAAATATCTATAGTCACCTATCAGACCCTCCAAGATTTTTAATTCCAAATATTATGTATTGAGCACACTCAAAGCAGGAGAAGTCTAGGAGCTGTTCAGTAGACTAGTTTGCTGGTTTGCAACCACCTTTGGACTAACAAAGTATTTATTAATTACTCCCTTAAGGGACCAATCAAAATCCTTTCATAGAACTTGAGCTCTGATTGTCCAGACAATAACTTACCTTAAAATTTTTTAATAGTTCTACCAGCAAGCTTGGTGACTTCCAGAAGCCTAGAATTCCCCTTGTTTGGTTAATGGCAAAAATATAAAGAAAGATCATATCAAGTGTTCCATCAAATTTAAAAAAAGAAATAAACATTTTTATGCTTATTATGCTACCGTAAAAATATGAGAACTGGGTATGTTGTATTTTTTTAACTGAAAATGACAGCAAAGATCACATCTGAATCTGCTCTGAGTTAGATGGTATGTCAAATGACAAGTAAGTATAGTTCTATAGCACCTGGAATGCACATCCACAAAGGCTCAGACAAAAGAATGGGGCTGAACAGTACACTGATGATAAATATATTAAAGAGGATTGGGAAAGAATAAATGCTGTCTTTTAAGAAAGTGTTTAAATTACACCTTGAAGGCGTACTTGCTTTAAATACATCTTAACAGTCAGTTACTGGGGCACTTTATTCAAAAGCAGGTCTTCTGTGGCAATGAAGCCTAGGATGGAATAAAGCATAAATTCCTTCAGAAAACATGAAGCTGTGCAGTAAAAGTATGCCAGAAGAGCATACCTGAAAAAAAGATCTTTGCTCCTACCCTGAGGAGTGCTGTGAACTCCGCAATAAAAATATTCAGTTGTTTGTTCGCCTGTGAGCAGTACATAGTCAACTCTTCCTTATGACATTGTGATCCTCCTCTCAATAGTAAATTAAGGCATTTTTTGTCAAATAATACTCTACAATCTGACAGATCAGCACTGTATATTCAGCCAGGGCAGTGTAAGCAATTTGCATTTCAAAGTAACTCTCAGAGTTGCTATGCTCATGGGAAATCTTACTTATAAATCATTGTAGTAGATACCAATCTTATGCAGTTTGCTACTGATACTTTAGACCAGCAATTTCAATTGCTACTGCAATTTTAAAAATAAGCTTGGGGAAAATAGTAAGTACGAGGTATTTCTGCTATTTCAGAGCAGCTTTCTCTGGGGTAACACTGTCTTTATCCTTGAGAAGAATACATATTAAAATTAGCAACTAGACAGGGTAAGGAATTATTACAGTGGTGTAATTTTCAGTATACTCCCAGAAAACTAGGATTTGTTAAACAGAAACATGTTCATGAAAATATTTTGTAGTAGTAGTACTGGTAGGAATATCAACTCAAGATATTTTTCAGTCTTCATTGGCAGAAGACACCTATTCCACTGCTTCTCATCAATTCTCCAGGAACATGCAGATGATCACTAATCCAGATGAGTATTCTAAATTCACACTATAAAGAGTATTTATCCACCTTAAATATTGGGAGTAAACAGTCATTATAGCTTAATTTTTCTCAAAAAACTCAGCTAAAAGAAAAAAGCATAAAAAAACCCAAACCAACAAAGTAAACAAATACCAACCAACCAAACCCAAAAAACCCAAACCAACCAACCAAAAAACAGCCATAACCTCTAAAAGAACTAACTTACAACAAAATTTTTAAAGGAAACATTTTAAATGTGCTAAATTTAATGAAGATAGTTAATCATGATCTTTGGGATTAGATGTTTTTGTGAGTTATCCTCAAAGTCTTCTGTGCACAGTAATCTTATCTGCTCCCATGCTAACATCACTGAACCATCAGTAATATTTTCTGAGCTAATAATGAAGTAAATTCACTGGTAAAACAGGTGTAAATAAATTACTGTTTTAATGTGTTTTTTTTGTTTATGAGTTGTACTTTTCAAGCTTATCTTCGTCAGGAGATAATATTGTCTTGTCAAACTGTGTGATATGTCATAAAATACCTTTGCAATCCATTTTTCATTAAACAAATGAGGTATTTATTCAACTTTATGTGTATTTAACTTGAGAATTTTTTATCACTTAACTTGAAGGACATTGCATCAAGTTAGGTCTGGAAGAAAGGCTTGATGAAATCATGTAAGAAGAGGTTTTATGATTTTTCATTATGGATTTTTTATTTTGTCTACACGGAATGGAGCATTTTCTGTCTTCAAGAGATCTTCGAGCAAAACTCAATGAAAAAAAAATCTAAAGATTATGATTTAAATGACAAATTTAACCAGCAGTAAACTATTAAATTGACAGATTAACATCTTGAGACTAAAGACCTGGTCATTTCTAGATGAGACTTCATAAAGCATTGTGCTTTGAACGGGTTTTACTAGAGCTGCAAAACAGTCGTTTGTCCTTTAAAACTAAATGGGAAGAAATAAACATTATCAGAAGTACACATTAAAAAATACCATGAATTACCTCTTTTTAAGCTCATATTTCTACTAGAAATCCCCTATATGAAAATCTAATTTATTAAAGGCATTATTAACTATGTCTTGCTTAATGACCCAAATATCATTGCTGCTGCTATGTCTGTTTCTTAGGTGGAATCCAACAGAGAAAAAGAAAGAAAGCAGCAATGGCTTTAGCAAGGGCAGAGTAGAGGAGATGTTGCCAGGGAGACAGAGCAGGAAGCACTGAGGATGTTTACTTGGAAGTGCTGGAGTGAGCTATACACATGTAGACGGGTTACCTTAAGCACAGTATCCAAAACTATTCAGTAAAAGTGAACCTGCAGCTTTGTGTCTTTTGATAATTGCATGATTCCATTAAAGTCACACAAACTCAAATGTTAACAAAGCTGAGCACTGATATGGAAATCTGCTTTTCCATCAAACAAAATTCAGGAGGACAGAAAAGTTTGCTTATTATTACACATTGTTCATGTAGTCACAGACTTGTAATAATTCAATCCCCTGCTGCATGTTAAGGGGTTATTAAGTCATAAAATAGAAAAGCGTGAAAAATACATAAAGATCAATTATTGTAAAGCAATGCCTTTGTGCTGTTCAGTATTGAAATGTAAATGACTGAAGAGTTTACCAAGTTTTTATTGATTTGCTTCATGAAGGAAGCTTTGCAGATAAATAAGCTAGCTTTTGTGTAATGAAACTTGCCACTGACCTTCATCCAAAGAGATCTTTAGAAGCTTATAACTAGATATATATTAAAGGAGCTCACCTCTCTATCTTTTGAAGTGCCACAAGAGAAAGAATGAAGAAATTGTTCTAGTGCTACATGATGCATAAATCTAATTTCATTCATAAATTGTAGTTAAGTTTACAGTGACATCATTGTAATGATTTTCAACTGAATAATAAAGTTTGAAAACCAGATTTATTTCTTATTTTACTGAAATAAATTTTGTAAACTGCATTTCAGCTGAGCAGATGGTGCACACTGAAAAATAATGTTGTACAAAATGGCAGGGTTGTTTAGCCTTGACAGTTTAAAGTGAGTATGCAGTGGTTATGATTTTGATATGCTAACCAAAATCATCCATTTCAAAACTGACAACAGTGAGCTGAAATGCATAGGAAATTGTAGGTCTGCTTCTGTTTTCATTTGTGCCACATTTTAAACAGGAATAGGGTTTTACTTTTAGAGTAGGTATTTAAATTTGGTTACTTTTGGCACTTGCTGTCATGGAGGTAGCTTAATGTTGTCTGGTTTGTTCACTTTCTCTGTCCACATAAAATAAAACTTTCTGTTCTGTTCTCCATTCCTGTCTGTATAAACCCTTTTGGTAGCACTACTGGTTCTAGTGCCTCCACCAAAATTTTTTGAATAATCCAGGGTATGAGTGGTATGCCATAGTCTGATCAGAGCCCAGTATTTGCCAATGCAAAGTCAGAGTCCTCTTTTCTATATGAGTATCCTTTCCCATTTCTGAAATTCATGACCCATCCCTTTGTTCAACAAATCTTATGGATTCATCTCACTGGTGTCTACTTATTGGCTGCTGGTTTTTAATTTTGGCCTTGGAGTGTTTGGAGGAAAAAAAAAATAGGTTTTGTGTGTTTGCATATAAGCCTATGATGGGAGTTTGGATGAGAAAGGATTTGTGTAGCTTTTCAAGATAAATTGTTGGTAGTAACCTTAGATGCAAAAGCTCTGCATGTCTGGGTTTCCCTTCTTCAAAGTTGCAAGAAAAATTTGCTTTACTATTTTAATCAGAAAGACCTCCTTCTTTACTAATGAAACTACAAGGCTGTAAGCAAGTTTGCCTTCCTAAAAGAATGAACGTCCCTATATTTGCAATTAGAATTCACTCATTCATATTGATTGAGATCAACTGAGATCAACAGATAAAGATGGAAGAATAATATACTAAACAAAGCAGATTTTTCCCTCATGGGCAAGGGTGTTTTTAATCATTATTAATCACACTGTATAGTAGACTAACACTTTCATGGAAGACTGAAATATGGCTAATTTGTAAAAGCAAAGAGGTTTGAGTAATCTGAGGTGTCTCTTCAGATATCTATATTGAATACTTGAGCAACAGAAAAAAACTCCTTTTCTTTTAGCTGGCATATTAAACAAGATTGTAATGCATGTTCATCTTATTTCCAAGTAACAACCTGGCACTTTTGGTTAAGTATTTTAATTTTAAAAAAACCAAAACAAACAAACAAACAAACAAAAAACAGTAGAAATTTAATTAAATGAATGAGGGAAATTCTGGAGATAACTAATACAGGATTTACATAATTTCCCAGACTGGTAACTGCATTTCTCTCTAAAGTGAATTCTTGGGTTCAGATTTTTATTCACTAGTTCTGGGAGCTTTTACTCTGCTGCAGGTCCACTCAAGTAGCACACCCAGGTAGGTACATATTTTGAGAGGAAAAAGCATCTCCTTTGGGGCTGAGGTTTTACAGGGCTATATAGTACCATGTTGCTATCTGTGAATTTAATAAGAATACTGTGTAAGGAATGTAATTTTAGCTGGTTACAATAATAGTATTAGACAACTTGTCAGAGTTCATATTTTTTCATTATTTTGATGTCATAAAAGTCGTCCTTTCTTTCATCAGAGATTCCCAGCAGATGTGGATGAGGAAAAAGAGTCATCTTTCAGGTCTGTCATCACGCTACTCCCTGAGCAGATGCCAGTAAATTGGACTCTGAACACCTTAAATATCGCTAGAGTTGCTTGAAAATGGGATGTAGTTTCTTGTTTTGTGGTGGTGGAATACAATAGTGTTGGTTAAAGCAAAAATGAAATGTCTTTCTTCAGTGAAACTAGCATGGAAAGTATTATTTTAGGAAATTCCCATGAGTCAGATTTTGATTATCAAGTTAGAACACAGTTTTCAGCTCTCCTGATTTTATTGAGTATTTGATTTTGCAGAGATTTATACTTCTTTATCTGCCCCAGCTGCCAAAATTGGATTATTATCTCAGAAGGTAAGTTTTCTTCTTTGAAAAATAACTCCTGGATGACTGCTTGATTTGGGAAATAGCTTGACTAAAGTTAAATACTCAGGTCCTATGGGAAAACAAAGAGAATCTAAGCCACTCACTCCCTATATCTAAAACCCATAAATAAATACACACTGTGTGAAAATTATTTTATTAATATTTTATAAATCTTTAACATTGGGAGACCAGGAGGAGAAACAATGTTGCAAATTTAAAGTTGAAAACTGAATACATTTTTTCTAAATCATCTATAATTTAACTTGACTGACATAGAATAAAATACACAATAAATTAAAGAAATGTTCATGGTCTTTTTAGCAGAGGTACTAAATTGGGGAATACTATTCCTAAAACATTAATACTGTTTTAAGACACCAGTGGACTTAACATAGGTTGCTTACCTGGAGGCACATGTTTTTGTACCTTGTGCTAGATTGTGTGGTTAGAAAATGCAAGAATTTCTATTAAGTGTATTTGAATTTCTGAATTCTTAGTGAATTTTAGGCCATTACTTAAACTGGTAAGGCTATATGCTGGGCTGATAAAAGTATTAAGCTTCAAAAAGAAGATTAGGGTGTGAGAAGATGTAGGAAACCAAATAAATATCCTGCCCCAGCTCTTCTCATGGCCATGACAGGAGAACCACTGTATCTCCCCACATTCCCACCACCACTAGGCCTCTTCAGCCAAGTTTTCAGATTGAGAGGTCTGACTCTTACAGGGTTACTAGAGCCATTAGGGGTGCAGACACTTGGGGATGGCACATATCCTGGGAGGGGTTGCTTAAAGGCAGGGAATCACAGAGGGATCACAGTGTCTTGGGGACAAACAAGCACGGGAAAAGCAGGGCTTTGGTGACAGGAGGGACAGGTTACCTATGAGTGGGCTGAAGGCCAGGGTATGATCACAGGGCGTACCAAGCTAGACTAGCCAGCAAACAGGTGGTCTGGGTGATGCCTTGAGAGGCTGACCTGGAGCAGAGGCTAGGACAGAGCTGGAGGAATAAAGTAGGCATTTATTAAAAGACCCTCCAAGGATACACCTTGGGCAGTAGAGTCCGGCCATGGCTCTACCCAAGATGGACACCCAGTCACGAGTTTTCACACTTTTATAAGTTTTGGTCCATCTACATGTTGGGGTTAACTGTCCAATTCCAGCTTCAGGTTATGAATTCCAATCCTCCCAGACTGCTCTCCTCAATTCACTGTTTATGCTTTTTGGTCCTGAAGCTGTAAGGATGTCCTTGGTTGTCAGGCTAGAAAAGGATTGTTTTGTCTACCTACCCTATGAAGAGAACTTACTAACTTAATGTAGAACTTAATATGAAGCCCAGAGTTACCCACTGAGGCAGCACAGAATCTGAAAATTATGAAAGCTAAAACTTAAAGCATCATGGGAACCATGGGTGTTTATGGATGGGTCACTAGGAATGCCACAACCGAAGGTCCTGGCTGCTTGAGAGACCAGGAGGTGCAGGCAGCCTGCCAGTGAGACCATGGGAGCTGGGTGTCAGCTGAGAGCACTATGTGTGTGTTCATTTATAATGTGGTTCTGTACCAGCACCTGGACCTGGCTGTGACCTTGGGGGCTCATGCCCAGTTTTCAGCAGCTGGGGAGACTGAGATTCAGGTGTAACTTCTGCACAGCTTGCTGCAGTGTTCGAGGCCTGTGCTGGAGACAACTACACTTAACATGTGTGTGTTTATAGATATCCCAATAAGGGGATGTGTATGTGCAATGTGTACATAGATGTTTTTGTGTGCCTGTTCACTGGGTATAATGCTCAGCCTCACTACTCATTGGACCTGGGGACATGAAGATGCAACAGCCTCACCTCCACTAGACCACCTAACTGACAACTCCTAAAAGTAACCAGCTCACTTTTTTCCTCTAAAAATCACCCTGTAGTCCTATTTGATTTGATCAGATTTTAATCACAGAAACAAACAGAATTTAAAGGTAGGATCAATTCCAACTTCACAAAAAATTTGGCCACTGGTGTCATCTGCATTTTACAAAGGCTCCTGAAATGTTCAATCTGATTTTCTCTGATGTGTACGCTTGTAACTGTTTTCAGACAAACTCTCAATGTTAAGTCAAGAAGATTTTTTTTCTATATGAAAGCAAAAGTAGTATTTGATAATATTTCTGACTTTAGGAAAACCATAAAGGAGGAGAGAGATGATGTTAGTAGGATGTAGTTGCTATTTCACTTTTGCAAGCTGAGTTGTGTAATCATCTAATCTAATCAGATTTTTTTCATATTTTTGGTCTGTGTGACTATCCTGAAATTAATTCAAAATATTCTAATAAAGAGGCTCAAACGAGGCACTTTACAATAAAGTCATTCTCATAATAGACTCAAAATCTTCCTCAGTCATACAGCCAGACATCCATTAAACTGATTAACCTGGACTGATCTGCCCCTACGCAGCACTGAATTGTTCCTGAGGCTTCCTGGAGGTGTTGGATCATTCAGACTCAGCAAATGCTGGTAATACACTTCTGTCAAAGTAATTTTGCCAGTTTAAAATATCTTCTAGAATATACTTTTGCTATTACTGAGTCAGAATGATGCCAGGTGGGTAACTGAGGGTTGAAGCAACTCCATTATAGAACTTGTAGCTGGAACAAATTCTGGGTTCTCAAATAACAGAGATGCTAAAAGCAATATAATATTCACTTGCAGTCCTGGTGACCATTTGGTTTGAATTCATGTACAGTGATATTGTTTGAAGCTCATGACAAATTCCATGAGTGTCTACAAAATAATAAGTCAAACAAATGGCGTCTCCTTGTGCTTAGGTAAGATGAAGTTGAGTAGAAATAGATCCCTTTTATGATGTTTCAATTCATAATTGGAATTAATGAGACATACATTTAAATATTTAATAATCACCTGAATGGAAAGTGAAAATAACTGTAATCTCTTTAAACTAGTGAATAACCACTGGTGTGCAACAGGATGAAGCATGGGGACAAAAATTTGTACTATCACATAAAACTAACAATCTAGAAATACAATATTATAAAATATTTTCTGAGTGAAAGGAAATTCCTTTATACATTGGAAATTTTAGTCACATTAATTTAAAAGTGTACACCATTGGATAATAAACTTTTATCTCCCTTACTTCCCCATTCAAACAGTGTTGCACTTGGTATTGAAATGGCAACAGTGTTTTGCTTCTCTATTTTCTGTCAGTGGTCCAAACATGAAGGCTGCTAACAGATTACACAGCCTTTACACTTCCTGCTCCTCAGGCCAGTGTTTCTATATTATTTAAAACTCAGAAAACAAGCCTCGCGTTGAATTGCAGAGTTAGTTCATATATCACGGTAGCAAAATTTTGGTACTGTTTCCCAGCTCATTACATGTTAAATTACTGACACTCATGGTTGTGGACTTCATGCTGGCATTTGACAACAAAAGAGGCTGGTTGCAGTCCAGGTGAGATAAGAGCTAGACAGTTGGTCCATTAATCAAGTGAACAATTTCAGCTTCACAGAATGCTAGCCTCAGATGGTCTAAATTGGCTTAGTCAGTGAAGCTCTGCTGCCTCACTCCGAGGCCATGACCCCCATTTTTTATCTGATTTGTTAGTTGAGACATCCAGTGGGTTAAGCTACGCAGGAAGAATATTTTATTTTAGTGCCAGACACCTGCAGTTGACTTCAAGTGATGACACAATTTTTTTACTTTGTTCACAAATGCCAGTATCCCTATGCTGGAAAAGCCAAATTTGTCTTGGAATGCTACATTATCTGTCCTATGTTTCTGGGACTGGGAATAAAATCATTTTGATTAAGGTGTGTCACCACGGTAGAAACCATGGTAGAGAAGGGATGGTGTTGTGACCCCTTTCTTTGCACCTCTATTGATATCTTCATTCAGATATTTACAAGTTTTCAAAAATCTAAGCTGTCTCTAGTCCAAGCCTCTATACATAAAAATCAGTAGGTATTCACCCCATTTCCTACTAACAATTCTTTCTGAAACCAGTGCCTTTAAATTTAAATGTAAAGATAATCAATAGGTAACAGAGAAATCTGTGAGAATACAGGGGCAACCACTTCATGTCCACATCCAGGAGCCTGCCTGTCCCCTGCCAGGTGGGCGATGAGCTCGGGAATCCTGCCCCAACACACATTGCCACTCTTCCTCCAGGGCAGAGCTGCCATGCCTAGAAGTGTTCAGGCACAGGAGGAGATGCTAGCATGGATAGAGAGGGATTTGGAAGGCTGCAACTCTCCTGCAAAGGAGGAAAAATGGCCAGCTGATCTGTGCCAAGCAGCTGCAAGGTTGGTACATTCATTTCCTGCTGATTGAGGAGAACGTCAGCTGCCAAAACAGCTTCTGGCTCTTGAATTTGCTGTGTGAAAAACTCTACCCCTGAGGTCTCCTCCCAGACCCTCTCCACACGTCTGGAAACAGTATTAAAGCTCTTTGTTATTGTCCATTCTAAAAAGAAATACCAATATTAATTTCTTCATTATCTAATAAAACAAACCCAAAATGATGAATACTGTGTTTCCCATTTTCTAGTCCTTAGTGTGCCAAAAATAGATACAAGTCCCCCAGGGATGAGCATGACCAGCCATCATGTTAGACTGAGTTTTTACATCAAGTACAAAGCCTAATTTTTGTTTTTAAAATGAAAGGATATTGTGACAGATATTGCTTTGGGGAAGCACACTTGGGGTTTTCCTCCTAGAGTTACAACATGATATGGTGAAAAGGCATGTGATAAAGTAAAAAAAGAATCTATATCAGTTTATTTTGTAAACACTATTATTTGATATTTCATATCACATGGATGAATTTTTGAATTTAGTGGAAATTAGGACCAATGTAAGTTCTATCACTATAATTGGGATCTAAAGATATTAATGCAAACAAATATTCTTACCTGGGGTTTTCTATCTAAATATGTTTCTCATGGACACTGAGACTGATATATTGTGCTAATGGCCCACGATGGGAAATATATCATTTAGAAAACTGAAATAGAGAGAGAACCAACCT